>NC_134357.1:147986416-148299749 GCF_048569485.1 Anomaloglossus baeobatrachus
GACAAACACACAGAAAAATCCTTTATTTGAAATAAAATACAAAAAACTCCCTTTCCCCACTTTATTAACCTGTAAAAAAGCCAGGTCCGAAATAATTTACATTATGAGGTCCCATGACGATCGCAGCTCTGTTACATCTGAAATAACAGCATGTGGCAATAAAACATGTCTACACACTGTAATTTCAGGCAGAGACTGAGCCTCAGCTGTGACCAGTGACATCAATCCAGTTATTTGTAGTCACGGCTAGAGTTTACCAGCCTTCCACCTTTGACTGCAGGTAACCTGACTTCAGGGGACCTCAATGAACTCTCACTGAGTTCACAGATCTGTATCTCCTGTCAAAAAAATGCATTTTTTTTGTTACAACTGTGACATCTAATGGATGCTGCATACTCCTGGGAAGCTGCAGGTTTCTATTTATAGGCTGGGGAGGCTCAATAACCCTGAGTCTCCCCAGCCTTAGAATACCCACCCCCAGTTTTTGGGCTTTATCTTGGCTGGATATCAAAATTAGGGGGGACCGCATGCTGTTATTTTTTTTAATTACTTATTTAAATAATTTAAAAAAAAGGCCGCACGCAGGTCCTCTTAATTTGATGCACAACCAAGATAAGCACACAGCTGAGGGCTGCAGCCTGTAGCCGTGGCTTTATCTGTGCTGGTATCAATAGATGGTTCGACCACACGCCAATTGTTTAATTTATTTTATACCTAACTACGATAGAAACCCGCATACAGCGGTCTGCGATTCCAACCAATCACAGACGCTCTCTGGGGTCAGGGTCTGACTGCAGCCAATCAAAGATGTTGGTGGCTGGAGAAAACAGTGAATATCTATGAGGGATATTTATCAGCCCTGGAAGTAGCACTGCAGCCACGAGGAGAGTCAGTAAGTATATATTGGTTTAACTCTTTTGCTTCTTTTTTTTTTAGAGTGGCCAATCACAGCCATGCCAATACTTGACATGGCTGTGATGGGCAGGGAGAGGAAGGTTTTTGCCATCTGAACATTTACCAATGCTTGGCTTTTGTGGTAAATGTTCGGATGTCCGATCTCGATCCGATCCGCCTAAAGATCAAACGATTTTAACATTTTCTGATTTTTACTGATCAGAATCGCTCATGTCTACTTATAAAAACTGAGGTAAAAAAACCTCCCCAAATCCACAATGTGTGCACGTGGCCATACTCTTCTAGGTTTTTTATGGTCAGCCAAAAGCTTTGATATTCCACTTCTTTCTGAGAACTTGATCTCCTAAGATAAATAATATGCACAGTATTTTTGTACATTCAGAAAGTGCCACAACAAAGCTTATCAATGGAAAGATAAAAAAATGACTGAGCTCAAAAAAAGGTGACACAATCCAATTTTATTTATTTTTACAAATTTCTAAAAACTTTTTTCACAAGCTTGTTATTTTATAATTATATTCTCCCAGAGAATAATTTTGCCAGGTAGTTTGAATCACAAAATATAAGATCATAGCTCAAAAAACAACAGAGGAACTGTGTTTTGTAACATTTATTCTACACCAGTGTTTTCCTACTTTTCAGGACAATGTATGTTAAAATTAATGATGTCATTTAAATCTATAACTCATCCTACAAGAAATAAGCTTTTGTATGGCTGTGTTGTTGGAAAAATAAAAAGTTATGTTTTTTGGAAAAAAGAGGAGGAAAACGCAAAGCATAAAACCAGAAATTTGACCATGGTGGGAAAGGGTTAACTTGCTGTTCACTTTTCTTTTTTTTGTTTATTTTTCTCAATGGAAAGCAAGATAGATTAAAAGAAGACATCAGTAGATTACAAGAAATGGGGAAATCTTTATTTCCCTGCTCCTGCTTTCAAACTACATATTCACAAAAAAGAACGTCATCTTCCAGTTCAGGACAGGTGAGCCAATGGATAGTGACAGTTCACTTCTGTGGTTTTTACACCGCGCATCGGGGGTGTGCGCACCCATAGGGAATGTCCTGTTTTTCATAGGCTAGGACAGTGAGTCTGAGAATGATGTGGGACCTCAAAATCAATATGGATTGCACCGATCAGGGATTTCAGGGGTCATAAATTGGTGAATGAGGGTGTCTCTTGTCTTTTTTGTTAAACAAGTCTCTCTTCTTATGTCTTTTGAGGTTCGTCGTGGGACCTCCTTGTGGATTAAGGAGGAACTTAATGAATTAATGAATTTTATTTTTTTAAAAATATTGGTGAATGATGGTTAGTCTTGGGGAATTTTATTATATTCTTTTTTTACTATTTACAACTTATGGATTAGTAATGGAGGCATCTGCTAGATGCCCACCTATTACTACTACCAAGACTTGATGCCAGCTGTCAATTCACAGCTGGCATCAACCCCATGTATTACCCTTTTTCCAACATTCCAGGGCAATGGGAAGAAGGCAAAGAGCCAAGATTGGTGAATCTATGGATGCGCCACTTCTGTGGTGGCTGCAGCCTGCTATTTTTAGGCTGAGGAGGGCCTTATATCCATGGTATTAACCAGATCCCAGCTGTCAGCTTCATCTTGGCTGACACTTTTTTATTATTACTATTATTATTAATAATTTATTTATTTAATTTTAACCGAGTGAAAGGACAGGTACAGTATTGAAACTTTGCAGCACAAATTCCATTCTGAATAATTAAAATAAAAGACAGAGCACCTGCTAAACATTATTCCATTACAAAATCCAAGCTGCTGTATTTCTTAAAGAAGTCGACAGAGCCTTTAGTTTAGAGGAGTCTAGAATACAGAGCAAGCACTATATCTCCTTATCTGAGGGTATGGCCAGTGAATAGGGTGTGTGACACAGATCTAAAATGGGCACATATACAGTTAGGTCCAGAAATATTTGGACAGTGACACAATTTTCGCGAGTTGGGCTCTGCATGCCACCACATTGGATTTGAAATGAAACCTCTACAACAGAAATCAAGTGCAGATTGTAACGTTTAATTTGAAGGTTTGAACAAAAATATCTGATAGAAATTGTAGGAATTGTACACATTTCTTTACAAACACTCCACATTTTAGGAGATCAAAAGTAATTGGACAAATAAACCAAACCCAAACAAAATATTTTTATTTTCAATATTTTGTTGCGAATCCTTTGGAGGCAATCACTGCCTTAAGTCTGGAACCCATGGACATCACCAAACGCTGGGTTTCCTCCTTCTTAATGCTTTGCCAGGCCTTTACAGCCGCAGCCTTCAGGTCTTGCTTGTTTGTGGGTCTTTCCGTCTTAAGTCTGGATTTGAGCAAGTGAAATGCATGCTCAATTGGGTTAAGATCTGGTGATTGACTTGGCCATTGCAGAATGTTCCACTTTTTTGCACTCATGAACTCCTGGGTAGCTTTGGCTGTATGCTTGGGGTCATTATCCATCTGTACTATGAAGCGCCGTCCGATCAACTTTGCGGCATTTGGCTGAATCTGGGCTGAAAGTATATCCCGGTACACTTCAGAATTCATCCGGCTACTCTTGTCTGCTGTTATGTCATCAATAAACACAAGTGACCCAGTGCCATTGAAAGCCATGCATGCCCATGCCATCACGTTGCCTCCACCATGTTTTACAGAGGATGTGGTGTGCCTTGGATCATGTGCCATTCCCTTTCTTCTCCAAACTTTTTTCTTCCCATCATTCTGGTACAGGTTGATCTTGGTCTCATCTGTCCATAGAATACTTTTCCAGAACTGAGCTGGCTTCATGAGGTGTTTTTCAGCAAATTTTTTGGAATTGATGAATGGTTTGCATCTAGATGTGAACCCTTTGTATTTACTTTCATGGAGTCTTCTTTTTCCTGTTGACTTAGAGACAGATACACCTACGTCACTGAGAGTGTTCTGGACTTCAGTTGATGTTGTGAACGGGTTCTTCTTCACCAAAGAAAGTATGCGGCGATCATCCACCACTGTTGTCATCCGTGGACGCCCAGGCCTTTTTGAGTTCCCAAGCTCACCAGTCAATTCCTTTTTTCTCAGAATGTACCCGACTGTTGATTTTGCTACTCAAGGCATGTCTGCTATCTCTCTGATGGATGTTTTCTTTTTTTTCAGCCTCAGGATGTTCTGCTTCACCTCAATTGAGAGTTCCTTAGACCGCATGTTGTCTGGTCACAGCAACAGCTTCCAAATGCAAAACCACACACCTGTAATCAACCCCAGACCTTTTAACTACTTCATTGATTACAGGTTAACGAGGGAGACGCCTTCAGAGTTAATTGCAGCCCTTAGAGTCCCTTGTCCAATTACTTTTGGTCCCTTGAAAAAGAGGAGGCTATGCATTACAGAGCTATGATTCCTAAACCCTTTCTCCGATTTGGATGTGAAAACTCTCATATTGCAGCTGGGAGTGTGCACTTTCAGCCCATATTATATATATAATTGTATTTCTGAACATGTTTTTGTAAACAGCTAAAATAACAAAACTTGTGTCACTGTCCAAATATGTCTGGCCCTGACTGTATAGCACTATTCCATTTCTGTAACCCCATCTATTTTAAAGTAGCAGTAAATACGGTAGTTCTTTTTCATAAAAGTTAGATTTTGGTGAAAAGCCTGGCTCCCAGACTACACTAAATGTGACTGCTCTTCTAATTACAATAAGAGACATTTTGTCACTGAGGAAATAAAATATTTTGTCACCTTCTTTACATATAAAATTGCTGAATAACTTTAGTGCTTATTCACAAACTACACCATGAGGGAAACAAAATGTTAATTAATGCATTGTTCCAAACACTTATTGCTGCTTCTCCTTTGCTTTCCTAGCTTTACATAGAGCTGTGAAACGAACATTCAGATTTTTTTTTCCCCCGCTAGAGTAAATGTCATGCTTAGAATCTGCATGCATAATCACAGGAAAGGCAGGAAGGACAGCCGTCTTCAGTCACTTTGATCCAGAGCTATAGTTCATCACACGTCCAATTGAAAGGTCAGTTTAATTCATTTTCAGAAACAAATAGTTAACCTGGCCATTGTGAAATATCTTTTAATTTCACCAATGCTTCAGAATTATAGCATCCGATAAATATAGAATTCAATATATTAATAAATATTATTAAATGTATATACACTAAATGGCCACCTATCTAGAAGCATAGTGAACCTCCTTGAGCTTTTAGAAACATTGGGTAATGAATCATGGCATAGATTCCACTAATTATTAGTATTATACAGGAATAGGAGAGTTTTATAGAGAGAGTTCCCACAAAAATAGATGGAGGCATCGACATGCTCTAAACAGCGCACTCTTCCTTGTACTAGAGCTGCTCTAAGGCAGGGATGTCAAACTCAAATACACAAAGGGCCAAAATTAAAAACTTGGACAAAGTTGAGGGCCAATCTTGATATTTATTGAAAAAAATGTCTACAATTGAAGATTTCCTTCTAATCAAATATAATGATGCACTTTTTTGTATGGAAACAAACTTAAAATAGTATTCCCATCTCCAAGATCTTATCCCAATATGCAGTAGGTCTAATAATAATAATATTAGCCAATACCTCCAATTAGAAATGTAGTATAGTTTTCCTGAAATAGTCATTTCTCTTAACTTATATGCAGGGCATTGCAGTAACTTAGATATCAGGAGTTATGACCACAAGCAACTAACTAACTGTCACTATATGGGTGGACGTAACCATAAATACCTAAGCTGCAATGCCCTGCACATGAGATAAGAGACATGGCTATATCAGGAGAACAATACTACATTTCTAATTGGAGGTATTTGCTAATATTATTAATATTACACCTTCTACATGTTGGAATAAGATCTTGGAGATGGGAATACCTCTTTAAGTTTTGCTTAACCATTGAATCTGGAGTAAGCAAAGCTTAATACTATAAACACTTGTGAAATCAAATGTCAAATAAAAGACCCATTTGTGGAATTCATTTCTTAAATAAAATGTTAAATAAACATCTTATGCATCTTTCTCTGTTTGTAGTCCTCTAAGTTCAATTTCACAAGCTAACAATAATAATTATTTTCGTCACTAAAAATCCAACCATTCAAGGCCATGGATTAGAGTAGCAAGGAAAAAAACATTCATTCAAGCTTAGTTTGCTACACTTTTGTCTACTCTGTACCCACTGGTCCAAGTCAGATACCTGGCATCTCTGCTTGGATGCTTGTTCATCAATGTTTGGGGTCAGACTTTGTGCTGTCAAAATCCTCAGGATTGAGTGAGACAACTCCTATGTGATGTTTTGTTCAACTCCATCAAGAACAGTTCCTCACACATGTATGTGCTGCCCGACATAAAGAGCATTTGAGCAGCTTGGGTATGGAGCTGGGGCATTTTGTTAGGGATGTAACATGGAAACTGGGCACTCCAACAGCATCAGTTGTTGACTTCAGCGTGTCACAACACTGGAGTTCAAGCAACTCCATTTGGAGGTGTCAGTGCACTAGGAGATTAGATTGGGGTGACGTGGGGAGAGAATGGATCAGAGAGATCTACCTAAAGTAGAGAGAACCCCAATAATGCAGATGAATTTAGTGTTATAGGGATGGCAGATATCAGTACACATAGGAATGCAAAGAGTGTGGTGACATAAATTGAAGGAAATATAAGGAGGTAGAGAACTTCAAAAGTAGCGTATTTTTCGTTTTCTAAGACTCACCAGATTATAAGATGCACCCCAACTTTAGATGAGGAAAATAGGAAAAAATACATTTTAATGTTAAAATAAGGGTCTGTGTTATAATCCTAGTGCGTTTTAATCCTAATGCTTACAAGTGGGGCGCGGCGGTGGTGGAGCGAATCATCAAGGTCTCATGAGGCAGGATCAGCGATGCGGCAGGGGTGTTGCAACTCAGGAGGGTCGGCAATACTGCAGGCTCAGCGGTGGGTGCCACTGATCTGCTGCAGTGCTGAAGGGATTGTCACTACAGTCGACTTAGGAGGGTCCCAGGACGGTTGTCAAAGCGGCGGGTGCCATTGATCTGACTGTGGGCTTCGTTGAATCACCCGCGGTTGACGAGATGGACTTCAAGAAAATGAATGTGGAGATGGCGTGTGCACAGATAGAACTCCGATACAATTTTTTTTTAAGTCCAGAGCATCAAACTGCGCATGCCTTGCCTTCACGGCCATTTTCTTGAAGTCCATTCTGTCAACCGTGGAAAATTCAATGGAGCCCGCAGCTAGATCAATGCACCCGTCACTTAGACACCCCATCCTGTGACCCTCCTGAGCTGCTCCACTGCTCCTCCGAGCCCTCAGTATTGCCAACCCTGCCTCCTATGACCCCAATCCACCACCGCTACCTCGGTAAGACATATCCAGATTGTAAGAAGCACCCCCTTTTTACCCTCAGTTTTGGGGAAAAAAGTGCCTCTTAGAATACCAAAAATATGGTACAAAAACAGTACTGAAACAATAATATTTACAGAGTCAAGATGGCATGGAGTGAACAAAAAGGGTAACATCTCAATAGATAGGGAATGGATAACATGGCATGAGTTTACCGGCTCAATAACAAACTGATGTCCAGTTTGTGGAGAAGAAAGGGGGTAGTAACTTAAGTGCTATGCAAATTGGGACATATAGGTGAGCACAAGGGGAGTCCACGTTGATATATGGAGAAGAGGATGGAACTCAGGCTCAGGTGAACGCCGGTCAGGAAGTGCGTCATAGCTGGGAAGTACGTTACAACGGGGTATGTTATAAACAGCCTTGCAGTAACCAGAAAGGTGGGATTTGTAGTATTAACAGTAAATGCACTGTCTACCGGTAGGACAACTCTAGTACACATTTGGTATTTTCTTGCAAGTCAGATATACTTACACTGGGCCATATATGGCCCTTGGGACTTAGTATGACATTATGCTTCAAAGACTTATGATCTGGAACTCTGATGGCAGGGGAAGAAAAGAAAAATCAATGTTATATTCATGGAACCAATCCATGAAAATAAGATGCTTGTGATATTATACATTGTTTTGCTCAAAGTGTCCTTCTGCCATAGGGTAAACATTTGTCATTTAACGATGAACTTAGGTTGATCACCATGCTTAGGTAAACACTACTGATGAAATAGTTATTCACAAGTATAAGAGGATCCAAAGTGTGCCTATAAATCAATCCCACACCCTTCTTCCACCTCCACCGAGTATACCTGAGCACAGTGATGGCTGTGTGAGTGGATTGCATATGTAAAGCACTTGATCTCTGAACTCAAACTTTGTGTTTTTGTAAAGTCTGTGTTCGGTACGAACACCGAACCTCAGGTTTGCTCATCTCTACTCCTGAATTCAAATCTGACAATGAAAATTTTTAGCTGGCTCTTGTTTCTATGATATCAAAGAGTTTTCCTTTTATTGATGCAAATAATTAATGCATAAAAGTTTCAGTACCTTGAAAAATTATTATTTTTGCAAATATAAAGATGCAGAATATTCTGTTATGATAATTTTCTGATATTTATTGAGAGGATACTTAGCAAAAATTTAAATACGTTAAACATGTCTCTTATGCTAGGGGGCCCTGTGCTATTCTTAATCTACTCTTAAAGTTGGAGAGGCCTTAGTTTCCTTCCTGGCCCGGCTCCTGACAAGTCCTGATCTGATTCCCCCTCCCCCTTTTCCTGTCGGTCAGGAGTGTGATGAAACCCACAGCTAAAGACAGACAAGGAAAAACTAAAACTCTGTCAAACAGCATGCAAATGCAAAGGTACAGACAATAAGAGGTTCAAGAAGAAAAACAAGAGCAGGAGGGAAGCTACAAAACAACAGGGGTAAACCTTAGAACGTCCCCAAGCAAAAAGCCCAACTTTCACCAGTAAGTTTGGAACACCACACCTCACAGACTAAGATAGAATAAACTATAGCTGGCATGAGTGTAAGATTTCAACCAGAATAAATAGGAGGGGAGCAGATGGGATAGGCATCCTCACAATATGTGCCAAAAGAGCAAGCAGATCAGCAGAGATTAACTCTTCCTAGCCTGCCTATAAAGCAGCACACAGCCGATGTCGATGTCCAAGTCTGCTTGTGTGGATCTCACACATCAGAGAAACCATAGAGCGAAGTGTCAGAATCTGCAATCTGAATAACGTCTAATGCCACTATGACAGTCGGCAAAGTTTATGTAAAACTCCATGTGACAACGTAATTATAAACAATTGCAGAAATTACACTACAAAATTTGGTTCTCAATCAGTGACAACTTTGTTTTGCTTATTTCTCGTACTCCTGGATTGGATCATCTCTTACAATTCTCCAACAGTAATCTACAAACATTAATGGATTCCACTTTCCTTGGTCTCTTTTCTCCATAGCCACAATATCTTGGTGAAATCTCTCACCGTGCTTGCCGTTCCTTGCTCCACAGTTTGTTGGAAAAGTCTACATCCAAATGTAAGAAATTAATCTTTAGGGACATGTTACAGCCAAGATCCTTATATGTTTTGAAGAGATTTTCAATCAACTCTTTATAGCTAACAGCTTTTGAGTTTCCCCAAAAAAATAGTTACCATAAATGCAAATGCTACCCATGCAGCCTTTTTCTTGCCGTGCAACAAATAGTGAATCTCCTCATGTTAAAGAAGCTTAAGATTCTAAAGTCCAATAAATACTCCTTCCTTTATCTTTGCATTACGCATTCTTGGAAATGTATCAGTGAGATACTTGAATGCTTTGCATTTTTATCCATTTCCTTTACAAAGTTCTTCATTAGGCCCAACTTGATATGCACTGGTGGTCACAAAACCTCATGTGGGTCAACAAGTGCTGGATGCAAGACATTTTTACTCACTGGCTGAAGTGAATGTCGGAGAGGACAGTCTCTTTTAATGTAGTGATATTCTCTTGCACAACTATCCCACTTAAACAGAAAAAAACAGCAGTATTTAGTGTACCCACCCTGGAGACCAAGTAAGAGGGCAACATCCTTTAAGTCACCACAGAGGGGCTACAAATGGTGGTCATAGTTCATGCACCCAACAGCTGTTTTTTGTGGTCATAGCTTTCACTCATGTTGACTGTAGAACTAACTGGAATTGAAAGTTGCACATTGCCATTATACAGCAAGACGGCTTTTAGGTTTGTTTTGGACGAATCAATGGAGAGCCTCCATTCCTCTGGATTATGACTTATGTTCAGAGTTTCCATTAAACTGTTGATGTTGTTGCATACCACAAGGTTGCCCTCCATATTGAACAAAATCTTTACCACGGTTGCAGAACTAAGAAATCCGAACATTGCCCGTTATGAGATTCCACTACTATAGCCTGGAACATAAGAGATTCCTTGGCAGATCTAAACCTCTAACAAGATCGTTCAGTTCACTTTGTGCTACAAGGTATGGTTCAGCTGAGATTGATCCTCTGGATCTTGAAAATTAGAGCCAATCAGCAAATTTAGGTATCATATTCGTCTTCAGCATCACAAAATTAGTTATGTTCAACTGATTTTGTCTCTGAATCATTTGGCTGCAGAACAGTGTAATTGTGCACACAATGTATATCTAAAGCATGATATTACCTAAGATGTGAAACCTTTTCAAACCATTCTTTAACTACATGCAGCTTTGATACTAGTTTAAAAGATTTCTTAGAATTTTTCCCACTGGATATCTACAAAGATGATTACAGTGAGTTGGTACCTTATACCAGACTGTTCTTTTTAATCAATCATATTCTAACAAATGCTCTCCATTTGCTTTTTATTTTATCCATTTAGAGCCATTCTATTCAAACATTATGAACAATAAGTGGTTATGTCTTATTGGCATCTTGCTAAGAAGAAAATAGAAAAACACCTCTACACCTTAGCTGAGTGACATACTTAGACAATAAACATTCTACTACAACATGTAAGAAATTCTCTCTTTTCACTCTCATAGGCCCCCTTCACACGTCAGTGATTCCGGTACATATGACGTCCATTTTCATACATACTGAAGAAAAGGACATATGCTGACCCATTAAAATCAATGGGCCTGTGCACACATCAGTGTTTTTTTTATGGACGTATGTCCGTGTAGCACACACTTGTGTCCGAGTGTTCCGCACGGAGTCAAATCAATTTTTCTCCAGCAACACTGACACACGGACCACACACTAATGTGACACATATCAGAGAAAACACGTGTCTTTGAAATAAAATGATTTTCTGTACTCACTTGTCTCCAGCGCTGCTGTCATTGGAATGACTGTCACTTGCTTCAAGGCCTGCTCATTATGCTTATGCATAGTCACTGCACCGTGGACCTGGAAGCAGCAGCGCTGGAGATATCAGCACCAGGGACAGGTGAGTAACAAGTTCCTGCTCTCCATGTGCTATCACAGATAGAACACACTTGCAGCAAATTCAAAATCACGGCACACGGATGGGCCATATGCACCTTCAACAAGGCCATGCAAAACACAAACGTTTTTTCACAGATGTGTGAAGGGGTCATAGACAGCTTTTTTTCCTAAAGGAAAATGGTACTGATACTACTGCAAAAAGAAATTGTGGTGTAAAACTCTTTTCTCATTAAAATGTATAACAGGAATATCAATTTTAATGTATAAAGTCAAAATGGGAAGTTCTGGTTGAAGTCTTAAATAAATTCATGCACCATTGCCAACTTGTTGTTCATTGCTATGATCTCCCCAATGGAGTGTTCAGAATATATCCTTCATTCTTCATTCCAAAAGCTTTATCCATAAATCCCCGGTCAGTGACCTTTGTGCAGTTCAGAGTTGCTGGATCTGGTATCTGTAAGAGACCTTGTAAATCATGAATGTGATGGCTTTCCCCAAGCCTTCCTCTGCAATTGAGAAAAGTAATTATAGCCAAAAGAAGAAGCTTGGATGAATGGATAGAAGACAAGAGAGAATGATCAAGATTCAGGGTTCCATCCCAAGAATTTATTGTACTTTAATTCACTGTTCCAGAAGGAGAGATATGAGCTCAAATCCTTCAAAGAGACTATTTCTCTATTTAAAAGACTAGGTGAAGGCGTCGCTCTATCTGACAGCATGCTGGTCACCTGTCAAACATAGGAGCGCAGTTTAGAATGATAAGTGGCAGACGACTGCGCTGTACATTTTAAATGAAAACAGTATCCAGCAAAAAGCGGATTCACTACATCTACTGCCGTGTCTGAAAGGAGTTATACTTTCTTCAGTAAGCTATAGATAGCGTTTCTGCAACTCATTTCCGATCATCAGTGTAAAATCATTCAGTGGAGAGAGAAGTGTAAATGAATCAAGCCAAGCAAAATAAGGTGCGTAAAGTCCATGAAATCAATCCACAATATACCAGATAAATAGGCTCAAACACTATAACAAGACTTGCACAAGAATTCCAGCAAGTTCGTATTTTAACCCATTGACACATCTGTGCCTAGCCCAGCTCTCTCCATGTATGAAAGCTAAGTTGAAATCGCTGCTGTTAACCATTCAGATGCTGCTGCCAATCTCTAACTGTAGCATTTAAATGTATTGCTCACTGATGGATTACCATGGATGCCATCTTGCTACTCCTGTGAAACCCGGCAACAGATGCTGAACTTCAAAGCAGACCATAATTTCCTCTATGTTCTTAAAAAATTACACATCAGTAACTCATTAACGTAACTGCTCATGAGACATTCCAGCTCTTGCGCTACCCTCTGTATGACCCAGCAAGTGAGGTGATGAGTGGTAATGTTACTGACATCATCACCACTCGTCACAATCACCAGGTATTATAGAGCGCAGCTTGACCAGGAGTGATGTATGAAGTGTCATTATCTGAGCGTGGCTCCATAGGTTGTATTACAGAATCCAAGGATATCAGGGCAGTGCCATGGACTATATCAGAGCTGCGGGGATTATTTTTTTAATACATTTTTGAGCAAGGGGTAGTATTTTGTCTTAATTACTTTTTATGTCTATCAGATTTCCATTAGTGGACTATGTTGGATTCAGTGGACGACTTTGGATCTGCATGGCTTCTGTTTGGGGGGTGTGGGGGGTTCACCAGGGCTAGAGTCGGGGTGTGTTTTTTTAAAATAAAGTATTTGAGTGTTTTTTTTTCTCTTAACTTACTGGGTTGGTAAAGGGGGTGTCTGATTGATGCCTCTCCATTACTAACACCAGGGCATGATGACAGCTGACACTACACAGCTAACATTAACCCCAACTACGATTACCCTGATTGCCACCGCACCAGAACAATCAGGAAGAGTGGAGGTGAAACACCAGAATAGCTGTATCTAAAATGTTATGTGCCACTCTAGGGGTTGCTGCAGGCTGGTATTTTTTAGCTGGGAAAAGCTCAATAACCATGGACCTTCCCAGGCTGATAATATCAGTCCGCAGCTGTCTGCTTTACCTTTGCTGTTTATCAAAAATAGGGAGGACTCCACAGAGTTTTTTTAATTTTATTTATTTAA
Source organism: Anomaloglossus baeobatrachus (assembly GCF_048569485.1). NCBI lineage: Eukaryota > Metazoa > Chordata > Amphibia > Anura > Aromobatidae > Anomaloglossus > Anomaloglossus baeobatrachus. Next base: position 147,999,805 of record NC_134357.1, read on the forward strand.
ACAAAAAAACTGTCCAATAATGCCACAAGGTGCAATTTTATTTAATGTGCAGGTTGTGCAACTACAGTATATTACAAAAGTGAGTACACACCCTCACAATTTTGTAAATATGGTATTCTATCTTTTCATGGGACAATACTGAAGATATCACATAGGTACAATGTAAAGTAGTCAGTGTACAATGTGTATAACAGTGTAAATTTGGTGTGCCCCTCTAAATAACATAACACACAGGGATTAATGTCTAAACCACTGTCAACAAAACAATGTAGACCCTATATTGGATGAAACACTTGGGTAAACCAAACAGCTACAGGCTGCAACGCCAAGCAGTCTACTTCACCTCGGGTGGTTATCAAAAACAGAGGGTATCCCATGCCATTTTTTAAATTATTTAAATAAATAATTTTTAGAAACATCGTGGCGTACCTCTCATTTTTGATAACCAACCATGGTAAAGCAGACCGTGGAGACTAGTATTATCAGGTTGGTAATGACCATGGTTATTTGTCCCCTGCCAGCCTAAAAATATCAGCCTACAGCACCCCCAAAAGTGGTGCATCAATTAAAGGCATCAAATTTGGAACTTTACCCAGCTCTTCCCAATTGTCCTCATGCTGTGGCAATTAGGGTCATAGTTAATGATGCGGATGACAACTGACATCAATCAATTCAAAGTCTCCAGGTGTACCAACAGATGGGAACTTAAATGCTCTCTTAAAGGCTATCCCAAAGGCTCCTCATAGGTTTTTGGGACTCACAGCTACCGGACTGTCAGATTGCTGTGCCGCCATGTCCCAAAATCTGACAGCCTGGCAATCCAGTCGTCAATTCATACTCCCCCACTGCCCTCAGTGAACTCAGTTGAACAGGCTGCCAGATTGCCAGATTAGATGATGTACGCACATTGAGTATTTGGTTGCAGACTTTTCTGCAGCAAATCTGCAATGCATTTTGATGCATTTTTTTACTAGAAGATGCAGATTTGGTGCAGGAATTAGGTGAATAAATTTCAGCACCAAATCTGCATCTCTTCGCAAAAAATCAGGGCAAAACCAAATAGCGTTTTGATGCTTTTTTTTTTTTGACAGAAGATGCAGAATTGGTGCAGAAATTCAGTGTAAAAATTTCAGCATCAGATCTGCAACTCCTGACAAAAAAAATCGCGATTCTCAGCCAGGAAATGAAGGTCTCATTGAAGTCAATGAGTTCACCTGAGGTGAAGTCACTGAGTTCGATGAGTTCACCTAAGGTGAGTTTACCTGAGGTCACAGGTGGGGTACATGGGAACCTCTGTGCCGTATCTATATAAGGAGGACACTGAGTTTTTTAAATTTATTTTTGCACTCCATTAGAGAATCCAGACAGCTACTGAGAGAGCAGCCATTCACAGATGCTGGCACACTGGCAGTCTGACTGCAGCAAATCTCAGATGCCGGCAGAGAGGATGGGTGAGGGATACAGTGCATACGCATGAGATCTAATGAGCGGACACGGAAGTAGTATGACAGCTTTGGGGAAAATCAGTACGTCTAACTGCCCTGCTTTAATTCCTGTATTACCCTGACAATATTATTACCACCATCTAAGTCAGAAATGCATCCATACAGCTTCTCTATGTTGTTTCCATTAAGTTTCAATACTTTTCCATCCATTTCAGCATTTTCTACCCTCTCAGACCAACTTCCAAGGTCCTCCTGAAAATTATTCAAGTTTCCCTTTGACATGTATTGAGTTTGTTATTTGTGATAAATACACAAATAATATTAATTTGGCTCAAATAATCCAAACCCGAATATTTCATTATTGTCTAATTATGACATCCAATGGATAGGCATTTAGGATTAAAATCAATTTTAATTTTACCACTTTAAGATTTCCCTTCAAATCGAACTAAGGGGCCTAAGCCAACCCGCAAAAAACAATGACTTAGTATTAATCATCCTCCACCAAACATATACATTAGGTGTATTAGTCCTAGGTAACACTAGGACCTATTAGAGCATATTAAAGCTAGCCAACAGTATTCAGGAGCACCAATTCTACTTATTAGGATGCCAAGCTCTATGACAATGTAGGAATGCATCTAGTGTGCAGCAGGGCAGTTTTGGAATTTGGTTACCATTTAGGAGAAAGAAAGAGTAAAGTCTGGCTCGACCACCTGAAAGTGGGTGCTCTAGAGTAAAAATAATGTAGTAGTAAGACTCTAAAGGAGCTGCCACCCCACCACCGTGCGGAGCTGCCGCCCCACCACCGTGCGGAGCTGCCGCCCCACCACCGTGCGGAGCTGCCGCCCCACCACCATGTGGAACTGCCGCCCAACCTACACCCCACCTACTGTCTCCTGACCAAAATCCTATAGAATGTAAGCCCGCAAGGGCAGGGCCCTCTTCCCTCTTAGGTTGTTTTTGTAGCGCCGGTCACATGTGCGATCTCGGCAGATCGCATCTATGATCTGGCGTGTGACATTGCTAACGAGATCGCTAGCGATGTCGCAGCGTATAAAGCACCTTTAACTCTGGCACACCAAATATAAACGTGGAGGTAGAAAAAAAACTGGAGAGTTGCTTTCTTTGGTGATGCTTTAATGTGAGAATGTTACAAAATACAAATACAGTCCATAATTCAATCCAACGTTTCGACCTACAATTTAGCCTTCATCAAGGATTTGTTATCTATAAACATAAAGTGAATGTAGGGTATTCACATGAAGAATGGGATGTGAGAAAGACTGTATAACCTCTAACCATGGTAGAGTTGGGTATATTGTGTGTAAATTTCAGGGTTTATTGATTGAGGGGGGAGAAATCTGGCGCATAAATGACACAGTCAGAGTATGTTACCCTGTACTTAAGCAGGATTCCAAGCTAGCAGCATTGGACCAATGGGGGGCTACGGATAAGCAGTGTGAAGACCTGTGCACAGACAGGATCCCAGGCTGAGATAAATGAATGGATCAGCGGAGTGTCACAAAATTATGTGTGGACCTAAGGAGACATTAACGTGGTGGTGTTTATAGCATTCAATATATGAAGGCGTAAGATAACCACGCTATATGGCGACTCCAATATCATAGGGGTTACAATAAGGATCCTTAATATTTCAAAGGGATTGTTCAGGCATATGGCTTCATCTGTCTGCTAGAAAGGAGGAGAATAAGGTATATCCATATCCAGCCTTGTGGATTCATATTGTGAACTAAGATAGTGACAGGCAGCCTATGTATGCACCTCCTGTAGGTCTGTGCAATCTGCAGTCACAAATGTATTTCCGGATGAATGACCAAAAATTCCCACAGACTCATTCCAAAATCTTGTAGAAAGTCGTTCCAGTATAGTGTAAGCTGTTTTAGCTGCAAACAATTAATCAATTAGACCATTGGATTTAAAAAGACTCATGGACAAGTTATGCAAAGATATGGTATAAGGTATGCAAAAACAAATGAGGATGGGAGGTTGCATATTATATTCTTAGGTATAATGCAAGCTTCAAACATAACTTGAAAACTCATCTGTTCAGAAATGCCTATAATCTTCAATGACCTCACTGCTTCACGACCACCACCACAGCTGCTGCCTTACCACCACGTGGAGCTGCCGCCTTACCACCGCGCGGAGCTGCCGCCTCACCACCGCGCGGAGCTGCCGCCTCACCACCACGCGGAGTACAAAAATATCTCATAGTCTACATGTAATAAGAGACATTTCTTGCCTTCTGCAGTAGTTAGAAACAAATCCACTTACAGAAACTATCCTCAAAAAACCTTTAAATATGTATGTGCGTGTGAGAAACTCAGTGAAGCTAGTTCTCTGAATTAGCAGGGGCATATGTTAAATGAGGTTATACTCTGTCTTAAAAAAAAGAAAGATAAAAAGAATCTCTATTAAGTAAAAGTCACAGTATTATACTGTACTTCTCAATGAGTGTGTCTCACTATACTCTTAATGTATCCACTTCCCTTCATCTGGAGACATTGCTTGGAGGTGAACAATTAAACTCGAAGGTACCCGCAGTTGCTAATTAAATATTATTAGCACTTCTGCTAAGTACTCAAATAATAGCCTTGAGGGATTTCAACTGTATCTAGATTCATTTTATGCAAGGTCAGGATTCACAGTATGGGTAGAATGATTTTTCTTATATAAAAGATCAGATACGTGTCAGCCATAAAATACTAAATATTTCAAAATATGCTCCATACCGCGGTTATACTTTGCATGGACTCTTCAATATAAGGATGACAGTAAAATGCACTCAATCTCAGGCACCACTGAACATCTTTGAACATTAGGCAGGAATAGTTATAATCCATTGCTGTGTTTTAAGCTGCTAAGACCCTCGGAGCTGACACATGTCAATCAATGAAGGAATGGGAGGCCTTTTTTCAACGTTTAGTGATGACCAATGTTTTGAAAGAGATTAGTTCAGGGGTTTTAATGGCCTGCTAGGACGCAGTGATGAGGAAGCCAGCAGGCTTTCTAAGTGAACCAGCGGGCAGGTTCTCATTAATTTCTCACTATGAAAGTCCTTAGAGAAAGCATCTTCATGCAATGAAACCACGGGGAGCCAGCAGTATAACCGTCAATTGTCACCTCTGGGGAAGAGTGACGGAATTCCAAGTAACTTTGTGGCTTCTCGCTCAGAATTTTAAGCACAAAGTGAAAATGTTACTTTTATGTTTTCTAACTTATTATCGGTAAGCATAAATAAAAGGAGCATACTATAAATATTAATCTTCATTAGTATTATGTTACTTATGTTATATATGTTACTATAAAACCCTGCTCAATACTGATTTTTATAGAGCCGGAATTTTGTTCCTGACAACTATCAGCACTAAAGCTGGTCTTCAATAATGATACATGACAAAACGTCATCTCTTATTTAGAAGCCTCATAAACTCTAGTCTGAGACTCACAGGGGGCGAGCTGCCATGCTGTATACACGAAAGAGATTTACATCTTTACAACACGTCATTTCTCTTTTCTCTCTTTTCATTATATAGATCTTAAGAGTCTTTTTAGCCTCTAGATGTTCATTCATGATGCTACAGTTAATATGAGCCAAGTCATTAAGCAAAGAAAGAAAAAATAAGTGAATCAAACTAAAGAAGAGTGAATGTTGTGTTTATAGGCATCCAAAATCTTTTCACAAAAAGAACCTAAAAATATTCTGCAATGCATGTATATCTTCTATTGAGAACTAGCTGGTGCTCACCACTAATTGGAATAGGTACTTGCCAATTGTACCGATTTTGCAAGGGAAACCCCACAAACCAGATCTAAAAAAATGGACATTTCCAGGATTTTGGTGACATTCTCAAAATAGAAGTAAAAATTCCTGATTTTGGCTTTGTAAACAGAGGCAAGTATGATTGATGGCTAAAAAAAAATTAATATTTTTTGATGACTAATCAGATTTAAGGAGTATGTTTATAAAAATGGTCTAATGTCAAAATAAAATTATTCTCAACCAAATTTCACAAATTGTGGCAAATATAGTTACCATTTAACCCTGTATTGAGTTATTGGGTACTTAAAGGGATTCCTAGCTATCAATATCTTTTTCACTTTCAGAATCCAATCGTATGATGTAACTTACATTGTCTCATCAAATTTCAAGAAATTAATTCTTTAATATTCTTATGTTATGTACATGTTTGACTCTTCCTCTCTATGGCTTTGAGGACTAAAGGCTGCTTTACACGCAGCAACATTGCTAGCGATGTCTCTGGTGAATGCACCCGCCCCCGTCGGTTGTGCATCACGGGCAAATCGCTGGCCGTGGCGCACAACATCGCTAGGACCCGTCACACGTACTTACCTGCCTAGCGACGTCGCTGTGGCCGGTGAACCACCTCCTTTCTAAGGGGGCGGTTCGTGCGGCGTCACAGCGACGTCACATGGCAGCTGTCCAATAGAAGCGGAGGGGCAGAGAGCAGCCGAAAGAAAGTGACGCCCACCTCGTTACTGGAGGACGAAGGTACGGTGTTGTTCATCATTCCTGGGGTGTCACAAGTAGTGATGTGTGCTGCCTCAGGAATGCCGAACAACCTGCGTCCTGCACCAGCAACGATATTTTGGATTAGAACGACGTGTCAACGATCAGCGATTAAGTGAGTAATTTTGATCGTTAGCAGTCGTTTGCACGTTTCACACGCAACGACATTGCTAACGAGGCCAGATGTGCGTCACGAATTCCGTGACCCCCAACGACATCTCGTTTGCGATGTCGTTGCGCGTAAAGCCGTCTTTATTCTCCTCCCCTTTCCAATACTCAATCGTCCACCTATATTATCCCTTGTGATATGGTTTGTTACTTTGATTTATAAAAGGATAATGTATTTATTTCTGACAAGCTGTATTCTTTACTCTAAAATGGCTATTATATTATCTGTAATTTGTATTGCTTTTTGATGTTGTTATCTTGTGTTGGTACTGTGAAACTTATGTTATGATATTCAAGCATCCATTAAAAATATATAGGTAAAGAATTACATAAAATATCAGCAACTGCACAGCACAGCTTTCCTTTTTTTAAGAGCAGAATACAAATGAAACCAAGCTGTGCTCATTTGTCATAGGCAACAAAGCCAATTTTTCTTTTAGACGGTTTCCTAAATCTCTAGCACACTGACGGAGTTGACTGCAGTCTGCTATGTACTCTGTGCAGTCTGTTTTCTCCTGTGATACATTGTGTTCATTCATGCCCAACATTTTTTATATCACTTAATGCTGCTTTTTCACAACAAACAGCAATTCAAAATTATTTAGAAAAGTTGGATGCAACTGTTGTATTGACCATAACGGTCTTATCTAACCAGTATATTTTAGCACTTGCTATGAAAAACCGGTAAATCATGGAATTGTATTTCCTTTTTGTGTGAGGGGCAAAATATAAGCTGCAAGTGATGCTCTTTTGATGGAGGGATATGATCTATAATCTTCACCAAACTGTAATGGTGGAAAAAAAACATAGACGGCATAACATGCGGGGCATAACATGGACAGCATATACAAAACTCATGTATTGATCTATTGCAGCTAATCAAAGATGTAGAAAACTGAACACAAGTTTTCAATTAACATTTGGATTATGTATGATGCCCACTGCCTCATCATGGAGAACCTCTAAGACGGTCCCTAACCTTAAAGTGTGACACCATGCGCCAACCATTGCCAAACAGATACTGTTCCAGCAGATTCTGCAAAACAAAGCTCCCATGGCTCCCATGGTGTTGTGTTGCAGCCATTGGTTTGGTGCCTGTGGCATGATGTAACCTAGATCCGTGGGGGACTTTGACTTGCATCATGGGTGCTGTTGGGCATATGGGCCACTCCAGCAGCTGGTGCAATATCACCTTGAAAGTGGTCATTGCACAGTGCTGCAACTTTTAGGTTAGGGACCCAATAAGAGGTTCCCCATTATGTGGCAGCGTGCTTTATACAGTCTAATCAGACTGTTACCTAAGAACCCTGTGTTCAGTTTTGTAAATCTTTGCTTAGGTCCAAAAGATCAATCTATAAGTTTTGCATGCGCAGCCCATGTCTTTTTTTTCTACAGATACTTTATGTTGTAAAAGTTTTGTTCGACTGCTAATAACGTTTAGCTCTCCAAGCTATTTGTTTAATGTAAAAAAACAACATTAACCTTACAGTTACATTATTAAACAATGAAATTAGCCACATTTATAAGTGAATCTGAATAAATTAGAATATCATCAAAAAGTTAATTTATTTCAGTAATTCAATACAAAAAGGGAAACACATATATTATATAGAGTAATTGCACACAGAGGGATCTATTTCAAGTGTTTATTTCTGTTAATGTTGATGATTATGGATTACAGCCACTGAAAACCCAAAAGTCATTATCTCAGAAAATTAGAATATTATATAAGACCAACTGAAATAATTATTTTAAACTCAGAAATGTTGGCGCCTACTGAAAAGTATGTGCAGTAAATGCACTCAATACTAGGTCAGGGCTCCTTTTGCATGAATTACTGCATCAATGCGGCGTGGCATGGAGGCGATCAGTCTGTGGAACTGCTGAGGTGTTATGGAATCACAGGTTGCTTTGATAGCAGCTCATCTCCATTGTTTGGTTTAGTGTCTCTCATCTTCCTTTTGACAATATTCCATAGATACTCTATAAGGGTTTAGGTCAGGTGCATTTGCTCGCCAATCAAGCACAGTGATACTGATAGACAGCTGCACAGACATTGGTCTTGATAAAACACAGTGAACCTACACCAGTAGATGACTGGTTCCTCAAACCATCACTGATTGTGGAAACTTCACACTAGACCTCATCTGAAAACAACACCTTGGACAACTGAGCAACAGTCCAGTTGGTTTTCTCCTTGGCCCAGGTAAGACACTTTTGGTGTTGTCTATTGATCATGAGTGGCTTGACACAAGGAATGCGACAATTGTAGCCCATGTCCTAGATACAGTTGTGGTCAAAAGTTTACATACACAAGCAAATATTTTGCATTCTTGGCCTTTTTTTCAGAGAATATGAATGATAACACAAAAACTTTTTTTTCACTCATGGTTAGTGGTTGGGTGATGCCATTTATATTCAAATTACTGTGTTTTCTCTTTTTAAATCATAATGACAGCCAAAAACATCTAAATGACCTTGCTCAAAAGTTCAAGTACCCCAGTTATTAATACCATGTATTGCCCCCTCTTACATCAATGACAGCTTGAAGTCTTTTGTGGTAGTTGTGGATGAGGCTCTTTATTTTTTCAGATGGTAAAGCTACCAATTCTACTTGGCAAAAAGCCTCCAGTTTCCATAAATTCCTGGGCTTTCTTGCATGAACCGCGCGCGCTTGAGTTCTCCCTAAAGTGGCTCAATGATATTGAGGTCAGGAGATTGAGCTGGCTACTCCAGCACCTTCCCTTTGTTCTGATGTAGCCAATGACAGGTCGACTTGGCCTTGTGTTTTGAATCATTGTCATGTTTGAACATCCAAATACGTCCTCCTGTTTTCTGACTTAGAGCTTCCTTGACTGTGCATCTGTCTGATCCCTGGTACCTCGTCGACCTCCTGGTTCTGACTTCGGCCTGTCTGACCTTCCACTCCTTCCACTAGGGGGATTAGTGCCATCTAGTGGAGAGTTTCTGCCTAGCACTCTCCTCATGTTCAAGCTCCCCCTGCTGATTCCATTACATCCTCCTTGTGGAGTGTGTCAATGACTGCCTTCTTGACATCTGTCAAGTCTGCAGTCTTCCCCATGATTGCGTAGCCTACGGAACCAGACTAAGGGTACCATCACACTAAGCGACGCAACCAGTGATCCCACCAGCGATCTGACCTGGCAGGGATTGCTGGAGCATCGCTACATGGTCGCTGGTGCGCTGTCAATCAGGCAGATCTCCACAGCGATCAGAGATCAGCCACCAGCCCCCAGCGACCTGTGCAACGACGCTGTGCTTCGTAACCATGGTACACATCGGGTTACTAAGCAAAGCACTTTGCTTGGTTACCCGATATGTACCTTGGTTACCAGCGTCCACAGCTGCCAGAAGCCGGCTCCCTGCACACGTAACCATGGTACACATCGGGTTACTAAGCAAAGCGCCTTGCTTGGATACCCGATATGTACCATGGTTAGCAGCTTACCGCAGGCTGCCAGAAGCCGGCTCCCTGCTCCCTGCTCCCTGCACATTCAGATCGTTGCTCTTGCTGTCAAACACAGCGATGTGTGCTTCACAGCGGGAGAGCAACGAGCAAAATATGTACCAGAGCAGTGTGTAATGATCAGCGATTTCACAGCAGGGGCCAGATCGCTGCTTAGTGTCACGCACAGCGAGATCGCTGATGAGGTCACTGGTATGTCACAAAACCTATGACTCAGCAGCGATCTCGCTAGTGATCTTGCTATGTGAGAAGTACCCCTAAGGGACCATTTTATAAGCTTAGGAAGCCTTTGCAGGTGTTTTGTGGTAATTATTCTAATTTTCTGAGATAATGACTTTTGGGTTTTCATTGGCTGTAAGCCATAATCATCAACATTAACAGAAATAAACACTTGAAATAAATCACTCTGTTTGTAATGACTCTATATAATATAGGCATTTTTCTTTTTGTATTGAACTAGTGAAATAAACTAAAGGGGGCTTTACATGCAATGACATCGCTAACGAGATGTCGTTGGGGTCACGGAATTCGTGACGCACATCCGGCCTCGTTAGCAACGTCATTGCGTGTGACACGTACGAGTGACCACTAACGATCAAAATTGCTCACCTAATCGTTGATCGTTGACACTTCATTCATTTCCCAAATGTCGTTGCTTGTTCAGGACACAGGTTGTTGGTCATTCCTGAGGAAGCACACATCGCTATGTGTGACACCCCGGGAACGACAAACAACACCGTACCTGCATCCTACGGCAACAAGGTGGGCGTGACTTCCATGCAGCTGCTCTCCGCCCCTCCGCTTCTAATTGACGCCTGCCGTGTGATGTCGCTGTGACGCCGCACAAACCGCCCCTATAGAAAAGAGGCTGTTCGCCAGCCACAGCGACGACGCTAGGAAGGTAAGTATGTGTGACGGGTACTAGCGATATTGTGCGCCACGGGCAGCGATTTGCCCGTGACACACAAACGACAGGGGTGGGTGCTTTCACGAGCGATATCGTTAGCGATGTCGCTGCATGTAAAGCAGCCTTAACTTTTTGATGATATTCTAATTTATGGAGATGCACTTGTATCATGGCTCCAGTATTAATGTAAACCAGGGCATTAATGTGATGCACAACTGACTATTAAACAGGAGACACTCAATGATAATGGCTGATTTTTGGATAAACCTTTTAACAGGAACTTGCATTTCAATATGCATTCTGATCTAAAAGGAGCTGGTTATATAACAGCAGGAAATGAAGATATAGCTATATTAATTTATTTAAAAAATTAGGTATAACTTGTAATTTAGTTATTAACTTACTGTGTCTTGGTATTCTGGGCTTAGCAGTCAAGATGAAGGTCCTAGTTAGTGATTTACAGGTATCCTAGTATGCACATTGATACAATGAAGGCTGTCACTCAATAATTACATGTAGTAAAATGGAGAAGGATATCGGGTATATACCACGCTGATACTGGATATAATATTAAGATGATTCCTTTATTGTTCGTACAGGTCTACACGTTTCAGAGACATCTGTCTCCTTCCTCAGGACATCAAAGGAACAATATGTCATCAGCTCTGAGGGAGCCTCCATATATACACATGGGATGCCACGTCAGCAGATCCGCCCGCTACAATTCAAAACATGGCGGGACATTCGACAATTACATTACCGGTCATATATATATTCAAATGGTACAGAAAAATAAATGCAATGTTTTACAAGAACACATTAATTCAAAATTGTGCATGAAAAATTGTAAAGAATTTGAAAATTGACAAAAATAAAAAAAGCCTTGTTATTTGCAATTGCGGGAGGAGCAAAAGAACTGAGTCTAGAACTCAAAAATTAAGTGAGATCTTTAGTACAGCATTGTGGATAAACCCAAAACCCTATTGTTGTGGATTAGAAAAACAGGTCCATTTTATATAGCTGAAAGGGGTTTCAAAAGAAAAATAGTCATACAGTATGTCTTTTATTGGTCGTAATTAAACAGTTTGTTATTAAATAAACTTTGTATTATTTTTCATGAATCATTTCGTGTCATTTAAATTTAATTGTCAATTTTCAAATCCTTTATAATATTTCATGCACAATTTTGAATCAATGTGTTCTTGTAAAACATTACATTTATTTTTCTGTACCATTTGAATGTATATATGACCGGTAATGTAACAATCGAATGTTAGTTTTACGAAATTTGTTGATAATTCTTGTACCAAAGTCTTCAAACTAATGAACTTGGTTCATGAATTTTGCAAAACGTAAAAAGTGGCGCAAATTGTGCCAAAACATGCATAAGCATAAAACATAGAATTACAAGCACACTGGACTACATTTGTGGATTTCTGAAAAGGCTCAAATGATGAACAATGCAAAGATATCTGGAAACCCTAAACTCCAACTAAAGAAAAATAAGAAAACAAGAAGAATAAACTTTAAAAAAGGTGAAAAACTCCAAAAATCAAGGGTGGACATGTCATTGCTGCAGCCTGTTTAGCAACACAAGGGCTCAAGAGGAAGTCAGACCCATTTCCAACTCCAAATCAGGTGAAGATATTGGAGTGGCAAAGGGCCCATATACTGTTCTTGCACAGGGACCCCTTTCCGTCTATGTTCGACAGGGCCACAAATGGTGGAAATTCGATGATTAATCATGCCCAAAACCTTTTTCTACAATCTTATACTGTATATCTGTTAGATCATCTTGCTCTACAGTATGGTATTGCACCACATTTACAAGTTGACCGTTTCTTTTTAGTAGTTAATTATATGAAAATAAAACTTCATTTCAATGGGACCAGACACAATGGCCATCTTAATTGAGTATATGATTTATACACATATTAAATGGACAGGTTGTTACGCTCACCACCAGGGGGCACAGGTACACTGGAATGGTGTAAAGTTTCTAGGTGTAGTGAGGCGCTTGCTTGCTACACCTAGGAACTAGGGGACAGTGTGCAGAGGAGTTGATCAAGCCGAGTGTCAGAAGCTGTGAGGTCACATCAGTAAAGAGGAGCAAGAGAAGCTGAGGTCACGTGCAAGCCGGGCGTTGATAAGCCAGGAAGTATTGTCAGGTACAGCCGTGGTCAGAGAACAAGGCTGGGGTCGGAAGCCAAGAGTACACAAAGGTACAGAGGAGAGAGCAGGGATGGGGTCACAAAACAGGTCGAGTATCAGGTATACAGGGAGTACAGACAATATGGGAGAGACGGAGGTCACAGAATGGGAAGCAAGGTAACAGGACAAGATCAGAACAACTCACGAAAAACCAGAAGTGTACATTGCAGAGCAGGAACTATTACTGGTGGCATTCCGGGTGAAACAGCTCCAAACTAAGGCAGAGGGATCACCTGGAATGAGGCACGACCGAATAGGCCCTTCCCACCGAGTCTGAACCTGGAGAATACAGACAACAAGAAAACACCTAGGACACAATGGCGCTGCATAGAGTAGAGCCATAAGTGCATCATGACACAGGTAGAGTCTGCCTAAAGGAAATTCCCAATGTGAAAAATTCCACTTGGTCAGTTAGTGTTACTTTGTGATGGCAAATGTGTTTTTGTATTCCATATTTGATTAGAGCACAGGCGTAATCTGGCCCTTTTTTTTTTAAATAGACAGGTACTAATTCAATAGCTATTAAAATATAGACTGTCTCTGTAACTTTAATTTCTGTAATAAGAGTACCAAGCAATGCTAAGAGAAGGGGGAAAAAGATGTTCTATTCCTAGAAACATAGACTTTATGATTAATACAATGTAGCAATCCAGTATTGTATAGCACCTGTGTAGATAATCTTACAAAATCCTCTGTTCATTTTCCATAGAAAATCCTCTGATCCATGATATAATGCAGTTTAATAAATACTAAGTAACTTTCAGTGCAGTTTAATAAATACTAAGTAGATGTCAATCAAAATTCACACCAGGCAGTGGAGTTTTCGAAGAAAAACTTAATGTGCTGAACTATGAATGTGTGCTGCCAAAGGTTTTTCTGTCAGTACGGCATGAGGTAAGCAAGCTAAGAATACACATCTGGCATCGGAAAAAGTCATCAGCTGCCCAGTTGCCTATGTGTTGACCTCCTAGGTATTTTTTTTTAAATATAATTTTTTGCAAATAAGATAATTATAATCTCTGTGTAAAATCTTTAGAAATGACATGACTACATATTTCACCTTTGTTATTTCTGCCTTACAATATGAATTAGACTTATATACCTTTATATGTGGCCTGTTAGGCTATACTAAGGTAATTTCATCCATGACATTCAGCTGCACTGTAAGCTAGCAAGGGTGGAGCTGGTGCCTACTGACATTATAGTGACAGATAGTAGAATCTATGCAGAGATTGGTTTACTGATAACACAGTTGGTTTGAAAAGTCAAATAGATTCTTACCACAAAAAAATCCAAACAAAAAATGCAAATTGCAGATGGGACTAGCTCTGTCTGCAGCTCTCTATACCCATCCATTTGGTGGACAGTGCAGGAGATGCCTACTACTTTTATACACTAGTCTGGGGCAAAAATTGGACCAGACTAAAGCTTACTGCAATGTGTTTTACACAGACCTATATTCCATGTGTATAGTAGCCCATGTGCAGTACCACCTAGGTGGCTAACATTGGTCCAAGTGCTCTCTGTTTAAGGTCAATTTTTTACAAAATTGGACTAAAAATATGTTCAGCTGCCGAGAGGAAGAGCGTGCAGTCGCCCTGAGCCTCGCGTTCATCACAAGCCCACCCAGAGCTGCGCTACTGTTAACTATATCAGAATGCAGACCTAGTTGATAAAGTTAATCACTGAGTTAGTGCTGGGAGACATGATCTCCCTGCACTGCCGGTGATGACAGTGCACGGGCATGACATCAGAGTCCCAGTGTGGTGACGTCATCGCTAAGCGCCGGGACTCTGATGTCTGGGGTGCACGATGTTCTGCCCGTGCTGCACCGATCAAGACCTGCTGGATAAGGTGAGTATATGAGGGGCTTTTTAAAAGCAGAACAGGGAACATATATACCAAGGCTGGGGGGCAAATATATACCAGCATGGGGCCCAGGTTGGAGGCCCATATACATTAGGCTGTGGGTCCATATACACTAGACTGGTGGCCCATATACAACCGTCTGGGGAACATATACAACAGAAAAGGCCCAGGATGGGGACATACTTTATACACCAGGCTGGGGGTCCATATGTGGCGCCCTGGACTAGCCAGGTCGTCACAGGTAACACTCAAACACCCACACCCCCACCAGACAGTAACATTAGCCAAACACAAAACCCTTGTTGCCTTCCTCCAGGGTCTGATGTCCACACCAGGTGGGGCGGAGCCAAGCGGTTGGCCCCACCCACCGAGGAGTTCACAGGCCTGGAGATGGGAAAAGTGACAGTTAGCAGTTGGATAGCAGTGGAGGAGGTTGAAGTGAAGAGTGTCTGGGTTTGGGGCCCAAGCACTGACAACAAGGTTGGCAGACGGTGGTAGCCGTCTGCAGGAGTGGTGAATCAACGTGGAACCGTGGGACCGGGGTCAGGCGTTGGCCCGCCGGTACCGACCGGGAAGCGAAGTGAAGCCAGCACACACAGGCAGGGCCATCGGACCCCGACTAGGCTTGGAGTCGCCGTCAACAGTCAAATCCGAGTGTGACAGGAACCCCAGGGGTTTCCTAACAGCCAAAGACCCGATAGAAGGCAACCACCCACACCGTGAGGGTATACAGCTACCGCCTAAGGCTAGAGACCCAAGGGCCAGCGCCTGCGGGCAAACGGGCTCTTCCGGCATCCATACATCGGGGAGCGGACTACCGTTGGGGATCCACCGTAGTCAAACAAGTACACAAAGGTGCAGGGAAAGACAGCTGCCATCACCTGTCCAGGGAGAGACACTGCAGCCGGCTGCAGGACCCGTCCATCCA
Organism: Anomaloglossus baeobatrachus; assembly: GCF_048569485.1. Taxonomy (NCBI): domain Eukaryota; kingdom Metazoa; phylum Chordata; class Amphibia; order Anura; family Aromobatidae; genus Anomaloglossus; species Anomaloglossus baeobatrachus. Next base: position 148,015,375 of record NC_134357.1, read on the forward strand.
GCCGTTTGGTTTACCGAGGACTTTGTGCATCTCTTACTGAGTGAGTACACCCGTGCCATCCGGCACCACACTGTGCTGCCCCTGCAACCCTGCACCTCACCAACCCTGCCTCCTCGTCACACCACCGGGCCCCGGGACCACCGACCCCTACCCACAGAGGGGGAAAACAACATCCCAGCTGCTCCATACCATCGCTCCCGGGATAACTGTCACCAGCAGCGGTGGTGCCTACCTTCACCACAACCCGTGGGTGGCATCACGGACTAAATCCCCCAAACCAACCACCCCTTTCACTCACGGGCGAGGAGCGCCGCTCGAGTCCCCAGATCCGGCCCACCGCTCGAGCCACCGAGCAGCAGCAGCCGCAGCAGCGCCGGACCCGAATGTTAGCGAGCGCAGCGGCGGCGTCCTCCCCGCCCGCGACACATATATACCAGAATGGGGCCCAGGCTAGGGGCCCATATACACCATGCTGGGGGCTCATATACAACAGGAATGGCCCAGGATAGGGACATACTATATATACCAGGATGGGGGACACTGCTATATAATGAAGGGGGAGCAACACATGTCTTTATAGGATTTTAGAAAGCTACAAGGGCCCGTACATGTGACAAGCATGAAGGGGAGCGGGAATAGGGTGGAAGATCCAAATCTTGCAGAGAGGTCCATAGGACACTAGTTATGCCACTAGTGTGGGGGGGCACTTATACAGTGTGAGGAGTCCTTATACAGTGTGGGAGCTAATGTAGGGGTCATTGTACAGTGTGGGAGCTAATGGGGGGCCTTTATACAGTGTGGGATCTAATGTGGGAGGCTGTCCTATTGTTGGGACTATTAACACTTATACAGTGTGGAGGCTAGTATTGAAGCCATTATACAATTTGGTGACAAATAACAAGTGTGTCTGCTTCTGTAGTGGCCATTATACAGGGTGTGAACCATTATTTTGGGGGAGCTGTAGGCCCATCATACTGTGTATAGCGTAGGTGCAGACGTATCATATTGTGTATAGGGGAGCCATAGGAACATCCTACTTTGCATAGGGGAGCTGTGGGAACATCACACTCTGTATAGGGGAGGTGTAGGGACTTCACACTGTGTATTGATGAGCTATACATTGGGGGAACATTATTAAATGATAAGTGGACACAATAAGAACCATTATTGTTATAGAAGCACTCAGGGTATTGTGACAGTCACAGGCACACTGAGAGCATTATTACTTTCTAGAAGCAATATGTGGGCACTTTTCAAGGGCACTTACACGGGGAATTAATATTTTCTGGGGTCAGTTTTACCATCTAGAGGGCACAAAGGAGGCATTTTACCATGTAAAGGGCACAGTAGTGGCATTACTATGTGGGGAAGTAAGAGGAGTATGGTTTTTGTGCCACACAGCAGTTGCAGTAATAGGGACACATAGAGCTACAGTGGCTCAGTATTGGGGTGACGGCAGGATGAAGAGTTTGTGCAGGTTGGGATTAGATGGGGTACGGTGCTGGAAATGTGAGAAGTTAAATGTGTCTTTGTTCTAATCTCTGTAGACGAGTCGAGGCTGGAAGTTGTCATGTCGGCCTGGGCCAGATGGAAAGATGAGAAAGGCAAACAACTCCATCCAAAAGAACGTCAGCTGTGAGTCAGCATCTATAACTGTACTGTACCCTTTTGTAAGTGCTACTGGACTGATATCTACCACTATATAGTCACCATATAGCAGTACTATCAGTGTCATCTGCTGAGGTTCCCCAAAACCCACGATTAGTCTGTGCCACCGCACTTTATCATGGTTACCTGGTTAGGGGCCCACTCAGATGTTTTGCCCCCTGAGCTGAATCCCTAGCTATACCTCTGTGTTCATGCCAATGTACCCTACTAAAGGTTATGTTAGAGTTCTAATATTTGCTCGCTATGGCTCTTTTATACAGAAACTAAAAATTGACTTTAACACATCGGTCTTTGTCATCAATTTCAGGTCTTCATTAAAGATGTTTGAATCTTATGAAATGTAAATTTGCAGGATAAATTAATTATTCTAAATAAATATATTTGCAGCAAATTGAATTATTGTAAAGCCTACAATTGACATAAAAAGATTGTATCCAACTGCTTTTAAGCTCTTTAACACAAAACACAGAATTATTAATGTCAAAGTCACCTCACCATAGAAACAGATGGTAATAGACTTCATTTTTTTAAAGAAAATCTGTTGAAAAATTATTACTTTTTGTAATTTGTGATCAAGCAGACAGTTGTGCGCAGAACACTGTCCCAAAATAATGGTGCCACTGTCAGAGGTAACATCCTCCTATTCTGACTCAGATAAATGATGTGCCATTTTTCCATAATACCCTCCATTTCTCTACCAATGTGCTTGCAGGGGGCAATGAAGACCAATTGTGATCTGCCCTTGGTAGTACTACTTCTGAATGGCTAGTGGCAGTGATATTGGTGTTTCTGCTGTTGTTAGACGACCTCACATTCTTAGCTGTGGTATGTGGTTTTATTCGTTGACACTACCTCATCCATTGCTACTCTTTCTTTACCGAACATTTTGCACAACACTATCATTTACTTTTGACAATTTATTTAACCACAATTATTTAACCCTTACCAAATAGGATGTAACAATAACGCTAGTTAAGAACCTATACAGAAAGTTAAATTTTACAGAAGTATAGCAATATACAGACCGTGAAATAAGTATTGCACATGTCAGCAATATTCTAAGTGATTATATTTCTGAAGGTGCTATTGACATAAATTTCTAACAAGATGTTGGTAACAACTCATCCACTCCGCACAGGAAAAAAAAATCAAACTATAGATATCTATAAATTATGTTATGTGTAATTTTGAGAAATGACACAGGGATAAAGTAGTGAACACATGAAGAAAGAGAGTTGCAAAAAGCCATAGGAAGTCATGAAACCAGATGAAATTTATCAGTAATTACAAAGCAATCCTACCACTAAGGGAAAATAATATCAGATGTTTCAACTGATGTGTTATGGTTGCTGTGGCTCTGGAGACTATGTCCGGATTTCTTGCTACTGCACATGTGCAAGCGCTGGAGACTAAGTCCTATCTTGGAGCCATTGCACATGTGCGGGTGACATCATCGCTGACACAAGGTCACATGTCTCTGACACCTTCTAAGCTGATTGGCCTCTGGTCATGTGCTTGTGACACGTGGTCACATGTCTCTGACACCTTCCATGCCGATTGGTCGCTGGTCATGTGCTTGTTACACTTTGCTCGGTGATAGGCCAGCGTGACGTCATTGCTGTCATTCTGGCAGCGGATAGGCTCTGGTGTCCTCCATCTTGGATGAGGCACAGAGTCTATATAAGACCCTGACGCACGCCGCCCGGCGCTCAGTCCTCTTGGTTCATGCATGAGGGTAGACGCCCTGTGCACGTCCCTCTAGGCATCTCTCTGTCTATTTTAGGTGAGCGCTACCGGCAGGGTAGCGTTCTTATACCTTACAGCTTCGGCTGCAGTCCGTATCCTTACCTTTTAGTCGAGCGGACATAGGCAGGTGCCTGAGGCACATGGTCCGGCTGGGCCTTGTGATTCTACTCGTAGGTGGACGTTGCCGCTAGGGTAACGTTCCTTATACTGCGTCTGGCAGTTGTTCGTATCCTTGCACACTAGGGAGCGAACAGAGGTAGGAGCTTTGTGCGGCTTATGCTGCTGTCCGTCTCTTTTGCACCACTAGAAGAGCGGACCTAGGCTGGTGCCATATCTAGTGGTTCGTGTCCTCGCACACTAGTGGAGCGAACGCAGGTAGGAGCTTTGTGCGGCTTACGCTGCTGTCTGTCTCTTTTGCACCACTAGAAGAGCGGACCTAGGCAGGTGCCATATCTAGTGGTTCGTGTTCTCGCACACTAGTGGAGCGAATGCAGGTAGGAGCTTTGTGCGGCTTACGCTGCTGTCCGTCTCCTGGCACCACTAGAGGAACGGACCAAGGTAGGTGCCATTTCACACTCACTGCTTTTGTCTCTGTGATCATTAACAGAGACCATTCCACACACCTTCCAAGTAAGGGAGGAATTGCCTTATTTACTAATTATATTCCTCTGTGAGTTTAACAGAGGTATTGCACTCTGCCATAGTCTGCAGCAGAGTCTTTGCACGGTGGACCCTGACTGTCTGATATTCCTTTAAGTTTTATTATCAGACAGCCCCCCGTAACATTAGGACTGAGCCAAGGGTCTGGCAGTTATGGCAGAATATCAGCAGTTACACCGTTACATACAAGTACTTGAGTCGCGGCTCAAGAGTATAGAGGATAAACCTCAGACCATGGTGACATCTGCACATGATCCTCAACTTGCTCTGCCAAACAGATATTCTGGCGATGCCAGATCATGTTGTGGTTTCATTAGTCAGTGTCAGATACACCTAGAGGTCAACTCTTCTCACTTCTCTACGGAGAGGTCCAGAGTAGGCTTTATCATCTCCTTACTTCAGGACAAAGCCTTAGAATGGGCGACTCCCCTATGGGAGCGCTCTGATGTGGTTACTCTGAGACATCAAGACTTTCTTGATGCTCTTAAGGCGGTATTCATGGGTCCGCAGGTTACCCATGATGCGGCCCTGAGACTGTTAGATCTATCTCAGGGTTCGTTATCCACTAGTTCTTATGCCATTGCTTTTAGAACTCTGGTGGCAGAACTAGATTGGCCAGTGAAGGTGTTGATTCCTATCTTCTGGAGAGGGTTGGCAGGCTATGTCAAGGATGCTCTTGCTACTCGTGAGGTCCCTGCTTCTCTGGAGGACTTGATCACAGTAGCAACGAGGATCGACGTACGCCATAGGGAACGTAGACTCGAGGTCTCTTCCTCACGCCCTAAGCATCGGGCTATTCCAGTTGTTGAGGGTCCACTACCATCTTCCTCAGCATCTTAAACATCTCCCACTCCTATGGCGTTAGGTCATACGTCCTCCAGACTACGCAAGTCTGGTCCTCCTATATGTTACGTATGTCGTCAGGCTGGGCACTATGCCAACAAGTGTCCTAGCCGTCAGGGAAACTCCCAGGCCTAGTAACCATTAGAGGGGGGTTACTAGAGACGTCTTCTGCACCCTCTAAGTGTAGTATCCCAGGTCAGCTCTCATTCTCTGAGAATACATGGCCTATTATGGCTTTTGTGGATTCCGGAGCTGAGGGGACTTTTGTGTCCTCAGGATTTATAAAGAGACACAATATTCCCTCTATCATGTTAGAGGCGCCTATTCCTGTCCGTGTTGTTAATGGGACTATGTTGTCTGACTCCATTACATTGAGGACAGTTCCCTTGCGCCTTTCCCTGTCTCAGGGTCACATAGAGGAGATTTCTTTTCTTTGTTTTGCCTGAGGGTATAGACGACGTTCTTCTGGGTCTCTCATGGCTTCGGACCCATGCTCCTCTAATTGACTGGGAGTCCGACAGCATTATTAGTTGGGATTCGAAATGTCAATCCCGATGTCTTCCCTTACCACCTAAGGTCGTGGCGGTTGCATCAACTGATCTCTCTCCCATACCTACACCCTATTTGGATTTCGCTGACGTGTTCTCCAAACAGGGTGCTGAGGTTCTTCCACCCCATAGGCCGTATGACTGTGCCATAGACCTTATCCCAGGTTCGGTTCCACCTAAGGGCAGGGTTTACCCCCTGTCAATACCTGAGTCGGAGGCCATGTCGACCTATATAAGAGAGAGTTTAGAGAAGGGGTTCATTCGGAAGTCTGTCTCTCCCGCGGGAGCTGGGTTTTTCTTTGTTCGGAAGAAAGAGGGTGATTTGCGTCCCTGCATAGATTACAGGGGTCTCAACACAATCACAATAAAGAACAAATACCCGTTACCTTTAATTTCGGAGCTCTTTGACAGACTGAGGGGAGCTCAGGTTTTTATGAAGTTGGATCTGCGGGGTGCATATAACTTGGTACGAATTCGAGAGGGTGACGAATGGAAGACCGCTTTTAAAACCCGAGACGGTCACTATGAATACCTCGTCATGCCTTTTGGTTTATGTAATGCACCCGCAGTATTTCAGGACTTCGTAAACGATGTGTTCAGGGATTTACTGTTATCCTCCGTCGTGGTGTATCTGGACAACATCCTGATTTTTTCTACTGATCTGGAGACTCATCGTCAGGATGTCATTCGTGTCCTTTCCCGTTTAAGGGAGCACTCATTGTTTGCTAAACTCGAAAAATGTGTATTCGAGCAGTCATCCTTGCCTTTTTTGGGTTACATTATCTCACAAGAGGGTCTGGCTATGGATCCTGCGAAGCTCTCTGCTGTCCTGGAATGGTCCGAACCTCATTCCTTGAAGGCAGTGCAACGCTTCTTAGGATTCATCAATTATTACAGGCAGTTCATACCCCATTTCTCTACTTTAGTGACCCGTTTGGTGGCCTTGACTAAGAAAGGTGCTAATCCAAAAGTCTGGTCTACTGAGACATCCCAGGCTTTTGAGGCAGTAAAAAGACACTTTTCAACTGCTCCTGTTCTTCAAAGACCTGATGAGAATAAGCCCTTCCTCTTGGAGGTTGATGCCTCTTCAGTGGGTGCTGGTGCGGTCTTGTATCAAAAGAACGGTGCAGGTAGAAAAAGGCCGTGTTTCTTCTTTGCTAAAACCTTTTCACCGGCAGAGAGAAACTATACCATTGGGGATAGGGAACTGCTCGCCCTGAGATTAGCCTTGGAGGAGTGGCGTCACTTGCTGGAAGGAGCGAAACATCCTTTCCAGGTCTATACAGACCATAAGAATCTGACGTACTTACAAACCGCTCAGCGTCTGAATCCTCGCCAAGCCCGCTGGTCCTTGTTTTTCTCCCGCTTTCACTTCTCCATCAACTTTCTGTCTGGGAGTAAGAATAACAAGGCAGACGCCCTGTCTCGCTCTATGGTTTCTCCCAGGAAGAGATTGACGAACCTCGTCTTATCCTTCCCTCCAGGGTTTTTCATACGTTCTCCCCTGTGACGTTAGACCAAATCCCACCGGGCAAGACCTTTGTTCCGCTGGATCGACAGAATGATATACTGTCGTGGGCCCACACCTCAAAAGGTGGGTGGGCATTTTGGTATTAGACGGACACGAGAGTTACTCGAGAGGTGGTATTGGTGGCCACACTTAGCCAGCCACGTCAAGAGATATGTCGGTTCCTGCTACTCGTGTGCCCGCAACCGTTCATTATGGCAGATACTGGCTGGGCTCTTGCATCCTTTACCAGTGCCAGATAGACCATGGGAGGTGGTAGGCATGGACTTTGTGGGTGATCTTCCGTGTTCACAGGGACATAGATTTGTGTGGGTCATTACGGACCATTTCTCCCGGATGGTTCATCTCGTACCGTTATCGAGAATCCCATCTTCCAGGGTACTAGCCAAACTATTCCTCAAGCATGTCTTTAGGCTTCACGGGATGCCAGATCATATCATTTGTGATAGAGGCCCGCAATTTGCTTCCCGTTTCTGGCGAGATCTTTGTAGCCTTCTGCAAATTGAGTTGAATCTCTCTTCGGCACACCATCCGGAGACCAATGGTTTGGTTGAGCGTACCAATCAATCCATGATTATATACCTTCGACACTTTGTTGCTGAGAACCACGATAACTGGTCCTCCCTCCTACCCTGGGCTTAATTTGCCCTTAACAATTCTCTGGCTGAGGCCACTGGGCAGACACCATTCGTACTCAATAATGGGCAACACCCTAGGGTACCGGTACCGTTTCCAGCCGCTGCACCTCCTCCTCTTGTGGCCGACTGGGCAACTAATGCCAGAGAGGTTTGGGATCGGACTCAAGAGTCGATCCAAGCAGCTAAGGACCGTATGAAGACGGTGTCCGATCGGTTTCGTCGCCCGGCTCCTGTATTTTCTCCGGGGGACTTTGTGTGGCTCTCTGCAAAACACGTGAAACTTAGAGTGAGCTCTGTCAAATTTGCTCCTCGCTTCCTGGGTCCTTATGAGGTTCTTCGACAGATAAATCCTGTAGTCTACCAATTGAAGTTACCCGTCCATCTTAGGATCCATGACAAATTCCATGTTTCACTGCTATTTTACCTCACGCTCGTGAAGTGCACTCTCCTGCCTCTGATTCCTCTAGCTCTAGCTATGAGGTACGATCCATAGTTGGTTCTAAGATGGTTAGAGGGCGCAGGTTCTTCTTGATAGATTGGGAGGGCTATGGCCCGGAACATCGCTCTTGGGAGCCTGAGGAGGCTGTCCATGCTCCCGACTTAGTTGCCGATTACCTACGTCGCCGGGAGGGCGGCCCTTGAGGGGGAGGTACTGTTATGGTTGCTGTGGCTCTGGAGACTATGTCCGGATATCTTGCTACTGCACATGTGCAAGCACTGGAGACTAAGTCCTATCTTGGTGCCATTGCACATGTGCGGGTGACATCATCGCTGACACGAGGTCACATGTCTCTGACACCTTCTAAGCTGATTGGCCTCTGGTCATGTGCTTGTGATGCTTTGCTCGGTGATAGGCCAGCGTGACGTCATTGCTGTCATTCTGGCAGCGGATAGGCTCTGGTGTCCTCCATCTTGGATGAGGCACAGAGTCTATATAAGACCCTGACGCACGCCACCCGGCGCTCAGTCCTCTTGGTTCATGCATGAGGGTAGACGCCCTGTGCACGTCCCTCTAGACATCTCTCTGTCTATTTTCGGTGAGCGCTACCGGCAGGGTAGCGTTCTTATACCTTACAGCTTCGGCTGCAGTCCGTATCCTTACCTCTTAGTCGAGCGGACATAGGCAGGTGCCTGAGGCACATGGTCCGGCTGGGCCTTGTGATTCTACTCGTAGGTGGACGTTGCCGCTAGGGTAACGTTCCTTATACTGCGTCTGGCAGTTGTTCGTATCCTCGCACAATAGGGGAGCGAACAGAGGTAGGAGCTTTGTGCAGCTTATGCTGCTGTCTGTCTCTTTTGCACCACTAGAAGAGCGGACTTAGGCAGGTGCCATATCTAGTGGTTCGTGTCCTCTCACACTAGTGGAGCGAACGCAGGTAGGAGCTTTGTGCGGCTTACGCTGCTGTCCGTCTCCTGGCACCACTAGAGGAACGGACCAAGGTAGGTGCCATTTCACACTCACTGCTTTTGTCTCTGTGATCATTAACAGAGACCATTCCACACACCCTCCAAGTAAGGGAGGAATTGCCTTATTTACTAATTATATTCCTCTGTGAGTTTAACAGAGGTATTGCACTCTGGCATAGTCTGCAGCACAGTGGACCCTGACTGTCTGATATTCCTTTAAGTTTTATTATCAGACAGCCCCCCGTAACATGATGGCCTATAAAAAGATGTCTTATTACCAAGGTGCCATACAAGAAACAACTCATGATGGGTAAAACTAGTGAGCTGTCAATACCTTTGCAACCTTGTTGTTGTAAAGTATACTTATGGCATTTTTTACAGAAAGAATATCTAAACTACTAAAGGCTCCAATGAGCACTGCTGGGGCCATTATCTGGAAGTGTAAAGAACATAATTTCATCATAAACTGGCCTCGAACAGGTGCTCCCCTCAAGATTTCAGACAGAGGAGTAAAAAGAATTATTGTCCAAGAGCCAAGAACCACCTGTGGAGAGCTACAGAAAGAGCTGGAATCAGCACTTACAATTGTTTCAAAGAAAGCAATTCATCCTCCATGGACTGTATGCATTCTCACAACAGAAGCCTCTATTGCTGAACAAAAAGCCTGTTCAAGCACATTTAAAGTTTGCTCAACAACGTTGAGACAAGCCTGTGAAATATTGGTAGAATATAGTCTGGTCAGATGAGACCAAAATTCTTTGGCTGACATAATACATACTATGTTTAGAGGCCAAAAGGAACCGCATATCACTCCCAAAACACCATACCAACAGTGAGGTTTGATAGCTTGTACATCATGATATGGGGCTGTTATCTAGCACACAGTACTGGCAAAGTTCATATAGTTGAATGAAGGATAAATGGATAAATATCCCTAGACATTCCTGATAAAAATCTCCTGCCATCTACCAGTGTGATGAAGATGAAACGATGGTGAACATTTCAACAAAACAATGATCCCAAACACACAGCCAAGGAAACTCTAAATTTGTTTCAGATAAACAAAATAAAGCTGATGGAATAGTCCAGCCAATCACCTGACCTGGATCCAATAGAAAATTTATGGAAGGAACTAAAGGTCAGATTTCATAGGAGACCACAAAACCTTCATGATCTGTAGAGGGTTTGTGTGGAACAATGGGTCAAAACCACACCTAGGCAAAGTATGTGACTAGTTTCTCCATACAGAATGTATCTTGAAGCTGTCTAAATGCTATCAACACGAATAAAGGCTTTTGTACAAAGTATTACATCAATTTCATTAAGTGTGTTCTCTAGGGATGATCGAATACCAAAATATCCGCTTCGAGCTGGATGCGTCGTGGGACCTCTTGAGAATTACCTGGAGGGGTATTTGGGAAATTTAATAAAATGGTGAAAGACGGTGGGTTTTTTTGTCTTTTATTCCAAATAAAGAATTTTTTCGGGTGTATGTGTTTATTTATTTTCACTTACAGGTTAATCATTGGGGGTGTCTCATAGACGCCTGCCATGATTAACCTAGGACTTAATGGCAGCTATGGGCTGCCATTAACTCCATATTACCCCGATTGCCACTGCACCAGGGCAATTTTGTATGAGCCAGGTAGAGTCCTGGGACTGTCGCATCTAATGAATGCGGCAATTTTGGGTGGCTGCTGGCTGATATTTTTAGGCTTGGGGGCTCCCCATAATGTGGGACTCCCCATCCTGAGAATACCGGCCTTCAGCCGTGTGGCTTTATCTTGGGTGGTATCAAAATTTGGGGGGATCGCACGCTGATGGTTTTTAATTATTTATTTATTTATTTTACTGCAATACATAGACCTGCCTACCGGCGGCTGTGATTTTTTGCAGTGAGACAGCTGTCACTCAGCGTGGGGCACATCTGAATGCAAGCAATCATAAGCGCTGTTGGGCTGGGGAAGCAGTGAATACAAGATGGAATAATAAACGGTTGGCATTTTCAAATGCTGGAGAAGCCGCTGGAGCAGTGTGACAGCTGTGCACGTCATGCCGGTGATCGGTCAGTAATCGGTGGGTATGAGAGACGGGTGGGTGGGGGGGGACAGGGAGAGACCGAAAGACAAATAGAGAGACAGAAAGACCTGCGTTCTGTTTGTCAAAAAAGCGATTTATGGAGCTGCTAGCATCTACTGGACACTGTGTTCAGCCCTTACAAGGCCAATTTATTAGTTGGGTCTAAGAACGCTCTAAGAACACAGTACAGTCTATGTACACCGCCAGGTCCCTATGGCTGTGTGTTCACAAAATGGTCGCAGGCTTATATAGCCCCTATGACGCTGTGCAGCCAAGCCAATCACAGTAACACCACAACAAAGATGGCTGCAGCGTTACTGTGAGGGTAAGCAACATCAGATGTGTTCATTGACTGGAAAACAGGTGCCAGGAAGTCAGAAATTAAAATGAAAGTATCAGAGCGGATGTTGTTTTATCTGTCGGATACTGAATGGTCCGAATAGCCTGTTATCTGCCGGATACCACATAGTGGCGAATACATTCGCTCATCCCTAGTGTTCTCCTTGCGTAATTTGTCAGTACTACACATAATGTAATTTTTGGACATCTATGTTTTACTTTATTTGCCTATGTGAATTGGATGGGTTGTTACCAACATCTGTTGAGAAATTCATGTCAATAGTATCTTTAGAAATATATTTGCTTAGAAAATCGGTCACATGCAATACTTATGTCAACCGCTGTAGATATGCACAAAGACATGACATACAGAATTACCGAATTTTTCGATTTATAAGATGCACTTTTCCTCCCAAAAATATGGCAGGAAAATGAGGGATGCTTCTTAAAATCTAAATGTAGCTTATCAGGGGGTGGTGGAGATGGGTCACAGGAGCCGGCCGGGGGAATGCTGTGCGCTGTGCTGAGGACGCTGCTCTCTGCGGCTCTTTGCGGCCGGTGGGCAGCAAGACTCTGTGCGGTTGGCGGGCAGCAAGACTCTATGTAGCCGGTGGGCAGCGAGGCTCTGTGCGGCAGCCAACGCTGCTGTGTGCTGGTGCTCCTGCGGGAAGAGAGGCACTGGCCATTCTGAAGATGTCAGCGGTAAGTTCTTCAAATAATGGCGCCCAGAGTCAGCGCGTGATCTCAGCTCAAGCTCTCATCTGCGCAAATCTTGACTCGGGACGCTATTTCTTTGAAGCCCTCACAGCCGACATCTTAAGAATGGCCAGTGCCCCTTTGCCCACAGTAAGCACCATCACAAGTAGTGCTGGCTGCCCCAGCACACAGCCTAGTGCCGCAGTCCCGCTCTGCAGTGAGAAACTGGCTCCCCCACTGCACCACCCACATCATTGACCTACTCCACCATCGCCACTGCCTCCTGTGACCCCTGCTCCACCACGGCTGCTGCCCCCCACTGGCAAGAAACCCACCGGATTAAAAAACATTTTTATCTTTTTTTTAACTCTAAGGCGGGCTTTGCACGCTGCGACATCGGTAACAATGTGTTACCGATGCTGCAGCGATAGTCCCGCCCCCGTCGCACGTGCAATATCTAGTGAAAGCTGCTGTAGCGATTATTATCACTACGGCAGTTTCACACGCACATACCTGCCGTGCGACGTCTCTCTGGCCGGCGACCCGCCTCCTTCCTAAGGGGGCGGGTCGTGCGACGTCACAGCAACGTCACACGGCAGGCGGCCAATTGAAGTGGAGGGGCGGAGATGAGGAGGATGTAAACATCCCGCCCACCTCCGTCCTTCTCATTGCAGCCGGCGGCAGGTAAGGTGATGATCCTCGCTCCTGCGGCTTCATACACAGCGATGTGTGCTGCCGCAGGAGCGAGGAACAACATCGCATCTGTCGCTGCACCAGCATTAGGGCGGCTTTGCACGTTGCGACATTGCACGTGCGATGTCGGTGGGGTCAAATCGAAAGTGACGCACATCCGGCGTCGCAGTCGATATCGCAACGTGCAAATCCTTTTTGATACGATGAACGAGCGCAAAAGCGTCGTTATCGTATCATCGCTGCAGCCTCCGACATTTCCATAATGCCGGTGCAGCGACAGGTACGATGTTGTTCCTCGCTCCTGCGGCAGCACACATCGCTGTGTATGAAGCCGCAGGAGCGAGGAACTTCACCTTACATGCCGTCGGCTGCAATGAGAAGGACGGAGGTGGGCGGGATGTTTACATTCTGCTCATCTCTGCCCCTCCACTTCAATTGGCCGCCTGCCGTGTGACGTCGCTGTGACGCCGCACGACCCGCCCCCTTAGCAAGGAGGCGGGTCGCCGGCCAGAGGGACGTCGCACGGCAGGTATGTGCGTGTGAAACTGCCGTAGCGATAATAATCGCTACGGCAGCTTTCACTAGATATTGCACGTGCAACGGGGGCGGGACTATCGCTGCAGCATCGGTAACACATTGTTACTGATGTCGCAGCGTGTAAAGCCTGCCTTATGGAAATGTCGGAGGCTGCAGCGATGATACGATAACGACGCTTTTGCGCTCGTTCATCGTATCATCTAGGATTTACACACTACGACATCGCAAGTGACGCCGGATGTGCGTCACTTTCGATTTGACCCCACCGACATCGCACCTGCGATGTCGTAGTGTGCAAAGCCGCCCTAAGGGGTACTTTGCACACTACGACATTGCAGGTGCGATGTCGGTGGGGTCAAATCGAAAGTGACGCACATATCGGAGTATGTGAATCCTTTTTACTACGATTAACAAACGCAAAAGCGTCGAAATCGTATGATCGGTGTAGCGTCGGTCATTTCCATAATTTCGGAAGGACCGATGTTATGATATTGTTCCTCGTTCCTGCGGCAGCACACATCGCTGTGTGTGAAGCCGCAGGAGCGAGGAACATCGCCTTACCTGCGTCCCGGCTGCAATGAGGAAGGAAGAAGGTTGGCGGGATGTTTACATCCCGCTCATCTCCGCCCCCCTGCTTCTATTGGCCGCCTGCCGTGGGACGTCGCTGTGACGCCGCACGACCCGCCCCCTTAGGAAGGAGGCAGTTCGCCGGCCAGAGCAACGTCGCAGGGAAGGTAAGTGCATGTGAAGCTGCCGTATCGATAATGTTCACTACGGCAGCTATCACAAGATATCGTAGCTGCGACGGGGGCGGGGACTATCGCGCTCGGCATCGCTACCATCGGCTTGCGATGTCGTAGTGTGCAAAGTACCCCTAAATTTGTGGTGACTCGTCTAATCCGATGCTTGTCCGGTACATCTGGTAAATGTCTACATTTATTTTTCTGTATAAAAAAAGTCAACCCCCTTCCCAAAAATGGTATAATTAGAAATGTTACATAGGTATATGTCCGAATTGCCAGCACATACAACAGGAAATGGTTTTGGTGGGGAATCCATGGATTTCAAAACTGACTATTAAAACGGTTGTGCAAAAAAAATTGTTTGTGACATAGACTTGTACACTTTGTGAGGTTGACAAGTTAGGCTACTTTTCAATTATGTAGCTTTTATTGCAGAATTTGTGCACCATTTCTGCATCTATTGAATACCACAGATTAGTTTATGCTGAGTTGAAAAGAAGTACAGTGGGGATGAGATTTCTATAAATCCTATCTATATTGTTGGAACTGTAAGACAGTGCATTTTTGATGAAGCAAAAATATGCAGAGTCAAAAACTCCCCAAAAAACTCATTGTAGGTAGTGATGTCACAGTGAGCCTGTGGATATTCAGGTTTGCCAAATCAGCACAGACTAAAAAAAAATCGAGTTTGGTAGGCAAACTTGACTTTGAACTTGACCCTGGACAAAGAATCCCATACAAGTCAATGGAGACAAGATATTCTGGGCTGTAAAATGGCTGTAGTAAGTGTTAGCGGACTACAAATGGAAGGTAAATGGTAGTAAGAGCAAGATAGTAATACATACCATGGACCTCCCTAGCTTGAGAATACCAGTTCTCAGCTGACTGCTTTATCTTGGCTGGGTATAAAAAAAAATCTGAATGGGGTCCCTCATATTTTGATACACAGAAAAGATAACACACAGCTGGGGTCTGCAGTCTACTTTATCTGTAATGGGTATCAATACACAGGGCACCCCATGCCATTTTTTCCAATTATTTATTTATTTTTACACTCCACTCCAGGAACCAAACAGCTAGTGTGAGGGCAACCAATCACAGAGGCAGGCACATTGACAGTTTGACTACAACCAATCACAGATGCTGTCACAGGTGGGCGGGGGGAGTAGTGAATATTTATGAGATTTATTAAGTGGACTTGGAAACAGTGTGACAGCCATGTGGACACTTGGTAAGTATAATTGTCCTGCTTTAATCCCCATTTTGCTTCCTTTTTTAGCTCCCTTAGCCCTTACTACCACCATTTCACAGCACACTGTTTGGGTCCCCATAGATTTAATTGGAGTTTGGGGTCTGGGCTGAAAGTCAGGTTCAAGTCTAGTCTCGAACAGGACTTTTTTTTTGAAGTACAGCTGGACCCGCCAAAGCCGAAGATTTGTGGGTTCGCCCATCTCTACCTGATATCTCTCTTATCTCTTTATCTTTTGCATTGTTTACATACTACTATACTCATCTTCTTTAGTACTGCCATTGACCAGTACATCACTATATGGCGTATTTGTTCAATGTTTTAAGGCAATCTCTTCCTATCTGAGCTGTGAGCGCTGATATCCTTTCTCTGTACTCAATCATGCTAAGATGGCTGCTGAATTACCTTCCTACACTTTTATATAGGCTTACAGTCCCTCCTGATTGGCTGCTCTATACCATGTTACGTGATTGATGCAATGCATTATGGGGAAGCCTTCATGGCCATGCACCAGGTCATTTTTTTCAATTCATGCAAAACAAACCACAAATTGTTTGAGTTTGCCGTGATGTCCAAAATTCAGAAAACTGATGCAAAGATCACTTGTATATAAACTGTCGCTCATCTCTACTGCTGGTCATATATTGTTGTTTGCCTTTTTTAAATTAAAAAGTATGATTATTTATAAATAAATACTAGTAAACTTGTAAACCGTTGTTGTTGGTGAATAGTACACGGATAAAACAAGTAAGCCAAAGAGCTATTAAATAGCATCCAACTGAATAACGCTAATATGACATTGTAAGAAATAAGTGTCTTTACCGTCTTATGCATTCCTTGAAGTACGACTGACTCTGAAAACCATAAATACATAATAAAGCCATACAATGTAATCTATTTCCAGTCAAGGCCACAACAAGCTATAAAGTAACATTTTTTTTCACAAAGCAGGTTAATATTTATACCTACAAATAAAACATCTGCTTTAACCTCAGGAAATCAGGATCCACAAAGTGGTGGAAAATTGAAGCCTAATTGTCACACTGTACAAAGGGCTGGTAAGAGGTAGTACAGCATATTCCCCAGTAGGTGGCAGCAGAGTAGTGAAGGAGAGTCAAAGTAACACTGTAACAGAAAGAGGCTGAAGTACAGCAGAGTAACCTCAGCAGTCAGTTCACAGGTGAACCACCAGGGGCAAGAGAATAGTCAAGCAGTAAGGGTCAAGCCAGGAAGTCAAGTCACTGTAGAGGAAAGATCAAGATCAGGTCAGAAAACAGAACCTAGGTCGGATGCTGGGAGATCAGGTATACAGAAAGAAACACAAAGGGCACAGGGAACAGAAAACAAGACCAGAGAGTGAGGAGACACAAACACGGGAAGGTGGATGAACCAGGATGGGTAGACAACTGATAGGAGAGGGAAGTCAGGAACTGGGACAGACGGACGAAAGATCGGGGAGGGTACAGATCAGTGTTAGGTAACAAGGAGTCAGATCAAACAGGAAATCTCACCAGAACCAGTCACAGGCTGCAGAGCAGAACTATACCCAGCACAGGAATGCAGATTCAGAGACCATATACTGTATAGTGTCTCTTGAAACCAGAACGAGGCTGATGGGAGTTAACTCCTGACAAGACCAGGCCGGGTCTGCGAAACTCTGGAGCGGGGAATCCCAGTCCTGGATCATGGCACTAACTTTATTTATTTCCATATACAATTTACCTTAAAGGGGTTGTCAACCTTTAGGCTATGTGGGCACTAGCCGTTTTTACCCGCGGATTTACCCGCAGTTTTGCTGCGGAAATTTCTTGAGAAATGTTTGAAATCTTCTTGCAGACATTTCCCAGCAAAACCTATGGGAAAAAAATAGCTGTGCGCACACTGCATTTTTTTCTCAAGAAAATTCTTTGTGAAGATTTTCTTGAGAAAATTTCTTGAGAAAATGTGCATGTCACTTCTTTTCCGCAGGTACCTGCGGTATACCCCCGGTATTTCATGCCATTCACTGTAATGTAATCGCGAAATACTGAGGGTATGCCGCAGGTTGCAAATGATGTGCGGTATACCCCCGGTATAGCCACGATTTACCTGCGGTAATGTTCATCGCTGCCTGCAGTTTTGCAGGGGAGGGATGTCATTATGCCAGGAAGAGGAAGCGGAGCAGAGTAAACACAGACATCACACTCCCTGGACGCCGCACAGAAGCACTTCCGTGTGACCTCCAGGTGCCCGTGCAGTCTGTGTCCTGCTCCGGCCCCGCGGCTGCCAGCACTGCTGTGTGTCAGTGTCTGCCCGTAGTATCAGCAGCTTGTCACGCTGCAGCGCAGGCAGACACTGACACACAGCAGTGTGTGCAGCCGCGGGGATGCTGAGCGCTGCTGTCAGGAGGTTAGATGAGATCATTACCTGCTGTGATGATCTCCTGCCATCTGATGTCACCGCTGTCACTGCCGTCTATGCCCATCTCGCAAGCGGCCCGAGACTGTCACTAGTGGTGACGTCACGGGCTCTCACGATACTGCTGAGAACGCGGCGAGCATAGAAGGCAGTAGTGATGGGCAGTATGGCTCTTTTTGGTGATCCGGTTCCCATGGCTCCGCTCACCAAAAAGAGCCGGCTCATTCGGATCGTTCTCTGTTTCTTATTACATATGTGTTCACTCCAGGTGAACACATATTTAAGATTATAGTGACGCTGCTGGACCAAGCCCACCCATGGCTAAACCCCGCCCACTTACAAGGGACCAATTAGATCGTGGAGTGGGCAGGGTTTAGACACGGGTGGGTGGGGTTTCAGCGGCGAAAAGAGCCGTTTAGCGATTTTAGTGGCTCACTTTGGTGATCCGGCTCCTGTCAGTCACTGCAGGGAGCCGGATCTTTGTGTGGGATCGTTCGTGACCGACACATCACTAGAAGGCAGTGACAGCGCTGATGGCAGGACTGCAGGAGATCATCACAGCAGGTAATGATCTCATCTAACCTCCTGATGGCAGCGCTCGTCATCCCCTCCAGTGACCTGGGCTGACCTATTGATGTTAGCTCAGGTCACTGCATTACTCTCCCAGCCAATGGGGAACCTTCTGTTCTTCGCTTACTGGGACAGTGACTATGGTATGGATCGTCGTTAGACCCCCCCCTTATTGGATTACGCTGGACCCGGATTTGATTGTTCTTGTCAATATATTGGTGAAAGAGGGAATGTAGGGAGTGTTTTTTCAAATAAAACTTTTTTTGTTGTCTATTTTTTATTTCTTACTGACTGGGTTGGTGATGTCAGGTATCTGATAGACGCATGACATCACTAACCCCAGGGCTTGATGCCAGGTGACATTACACATCTGGCATCAACCCCATATATTACCCCGTTTGCCACCGCACCAGGGCAACGGGATGAGTTGGGGCGAAGCACCAGGATTGGCACATCTAATGGATGCACCACTTCTGGGGCGGCTGCAGCCTGCTATTTTTAGGCTGGGGAGTGTCCAATAACAGTGGACCTCCCTAGTCTGAGAATATCAGACCCCAGCTGTCCGCTTTACCTTGGCTGGTGATCCAATACGGGGAGGACCCCACGTTTTTTGTTTTAAATTATTTATTTAATGTAAAATAACAGCGTGGGGTGCCCTCTGTTTTGGATTACCAGCCAAGGTGAAGCTGCCAGCTGTGGTCTGCAGGCTGCAGCCGTCTGCTTTACCCTAGCTGGCTACAAAAGATGGGGGGACCTCATGTCATTTTTTTTTTAATTATTTATCTATTTTATGGCTAAATACAAGGCTAGGGACCCTTTAGTGCCACATGAAAGTCACTAATGGGTGCCAGCTTAGAATATGCAGAGGGGTGGAACATTATATAGGTCTTTCTCATCTATCTATCTATCTATCTATCTATCTATCTATCCATCTTTCCCTCTATCCATTATCTGTCTATCTATCGATTATCTATCTATTATCTATATTATGTATTGCAGTTCAGCATAAAAAAAACGCAGGGACCAACCTGCGGGAAAACCACGGCAAAACTGCGGCAAAAACGCATGCGTTTTTCCCCGCGGTTTTGGTGTGGTTTTTACCGCAGATGCGGTAATCTTCAACTCCCAGAAGTTTCTCAAGAAATTTTCTTGAGAAAAATCACTTTTCTAGTGCTTACATAGCCCTAATGAATTTTCTATAAAACATAAGAGCATGTATTTGAGGCCAAAAATATTTTTTTTGCAATTAGCTTTAATTACAAGTTGCATACCAGTTGACTTAAATATACCCTGTTTGTACTGTCTATTGTGGTCTCCAAAACAATATAACTGTGGATCCATCAGTGAGCTCATGCTGACAATCTGATGGGAAAATTTTAACTCTTATCTACTTTTTTGAGCTCCAATCATCTGAGTAATGGCCACAGACCACGTCCAAACGTGAATGTGCATTAAAATAAAGAGCCTGTAAAATCAACATTTGTAATGAAACCCGGATGGCCCAATTTTTTTTAGTCCCAAATACATGCATATAAGCAAAATAAATTCCTTTAAAGGTGGAAAGTTCCTTTAATTAGAAACAAGCTGCTATTTTACTGCATAATAAAACTGAATTTGAGTGATTAAGCATTAAAAATCTCTCTTAAATGTGGAACATGGCAGCTTTAAGTCATCAGGAAATCCATGATGAGGTAAACATTTTTATCCTGAGAAGTATCTTAATTAGTGACCTGGATGCTAAAAAAAAAAGAAAAATGTCTGCGCCTGATTGGTTGTCTTGGAATCAGGACTGTGGATAATGAAAAATAATGAGCTAAGCGCTAAAGACCCTATTTTATTTCTATTGTCTGTTTGTAAATTTGTTCCCTCTGGTCTGCAAAGATTTGTGCACATGGCTGACTATGTGCTTTATGCATATGAAAATATATTGTGATGTACTGAATAGTCCTCCCTGGGGCTCATCTGCACTATTGTCCATTGGTAATAACCTACAAATAACCTATGAGCTTTGGAAAACAAAGCAAAGCAGGGCTTCATTAATATTACAGTGCATATTTGTTACCTAATGCTTCTTTATAGTATTGCCAAAACCCACATTGTCTCCGATATTTGACCATTGCCGAATATCCAGCGAGCATTTCATTTTGTTTGGAAGTCTCTGTAACCTATGCTTGCTCTGAATGGCCACAGTAACAGGGAATATTCACTACCATACGGATTCTGAACTTCATTTTCTCCCCTTTCTATGGGAAGATTAAAGAGTTACTTGAAAGGCAAAGCACAGTCTAGTGTCACGGAAGAGGAACCCATGGGAAGTGGAAAGCAAGGCCTCTGCAACAGTTTGTGGTAGATTTGGAAGCTGAAAATCCTATTTCTTACTCCTCAGCTCCAGTCAAAGAACTGATAGTTATCCGTTTGCAGTAATTTGCTGCCATTTATACAACCCTTTCAGTTTCTATCAGCTCTTTACTGACGGCCAGCTTAACATGCTGTTACTCAAGTGAGGAAATTAAAATTTGATGCAATAATCCCAAATAAGAAGGACTTTATTAAGTAATGTATACACTCCAAATCAGGTATTCTTAACAGCTACACGGATAGAAAATCAGAGGCATGCTGTGTGCCACAGATAAGGGCGGGGGGCACAAAATGAGCTGAAATAAAGATGGAACAAAATAAAGCTGCGGGAGAAAAGGAAAGAGGAAAGAAGCAGGACATGATGAGAAATATCTAGTTTACTCTTCTAAACTATATCAATACATTTCTAATAAATAAAGACAGTTGTCATCTAGAAATGAGAACTGGAGCTTTGTTGCTTACATAGTATCATAGAATGGTAGAGTTGGTAGGGACCTCAAGGACCATCTGGTCCAACTCCCAAAGAGTGCAGGTATTCCTAAATCATCCCAGCTATATGTTTATCCAGCTTCTGCTTGAAGATTCCCGTTAATGGGAGCTCACTACCTTCCAAAGTAGCCTATTCCCCTCTCTGACTGCCCGGTGTCAGAAAGTTTTTTCCTAATGTATAATCTATATTTCATTCCTTTTTATTTCATCCCATTGTTTCTTGTACTTCATTGTGCTAATGAGGATAGGGTAGTTCTGCACTGTGACTACCTTTCAGATATTTGTAGACTGCTATTAAGTCTCCTCTCAGTCTTCTCTTTTGCAAGCTGAACATTTCTAGTTCTCTTGGCAGGTCTTCATAAGGCCTGCAACACACATCCGTGCCGCCGGCATGTGTCATTTTTTACACGTGCCGCCAGCACGGAGACACGTTAAGCAATGCTACCCTATTGTAGCAGGCACACACACGTAAAACCACACGGAACGTGTGTCCGTGTGCGTTTGTACGTGTGTGCGTTTTTCAAAGCGCTGACATGTCAGTGTTTTCTCCTGCAGCACGGGTGTCACACGGCCCGCACCCATACCACACGGGTGTAGTGTGGATGCGGTCCCGTGTGACACGCGCCGGAGAAAACACACGTGTCAGTGGAAAAAAAAAAAACATTTACTCACCTTCTCCAGCCCTCCTGCCTCTGCCGCTGCTGCCTCTTGCTGCCGACCGCCGCTCATTAATCTCATAGAATATTCACTTCACTGCCTGGCAGCAGCAGCAGCGGGGAGACAGGAGGGCTGGAGACCGAGGATCAGCACCACGGACAGCAGCGCGGACAGCAGGAAGGACCAGGTGAGTATGTAAACTACCGGTTCTACGTGTGTTATCGCGGATAACACACGTAGAACACACGTGTCCCGCACGTACCAGAGACACGTACTTACCTGCACGCAACACGCAGGGGAAATACGTGTCTCTCGGCACGTGCGTGATTTTCACGTGAATGTGGCAGAGGCCTAAGACATGGTTTACAAACCTTCTACCACCTTTGACCCTTAATACTCCTATATCAGTTTACCTGTATTCATTCCAGTCATTTTGTATTCCTAACAGGTTCCAAGTCTTCCCTTCTGTCCCTAAGTTCCTCACCAGGACCCTCTCAACAATACCTCCACGCAGAGGTTTTTTTGTTTGTTTTTACCTATCATTTTAAACCTTTTGTTTTATCTTAAATTATTATACATTATATCAGTTTACATTTTACTAATTCCCTGCTGTGTCTCCATATTTGTATACCTGAATTTAGGTCTACACATTCACTCCCTTTTCCCACTCATCCAGTTAGCGCGGTAGTTTTTCAATTATTGTAATTATTTACATTTTTGCTTATTTTGACTAAAGTAGACATGCTGATTTCATAATGTCAGTTATTTTTTTTCTTCCATCACATCAGGTTTTTTCCCTACAGCCGTCATGCTACGTATGGGGAAGAACCACACGTACGGTGACAGGCAAGGGAAGGGAACTCCTTTGTCTAGGGAAGTGGAGATGGTGACCCCTGACCAAACCTTCTGCTGCCCTCTGGCTCCCAAGACTACCCTAAATAGGTTCTACTCCTATGTGCTAAGAAGGATACCTGGCTCTGACTGACCCTGAACTAGGTCCTAGGTAATAATGGATGGGATGAGTGCTTAGTCAACCTCCCTAAGCTCTAAAGAAGACACAGGGAGCACAAACAGGGGTAAGTGAACAAATAACTTATCTCCAAGAAGACAAAGGGAGAATAGCAATAAAAAACAATGTTTCTTCAGATGAATATAAGCCAACTGCTTGCATCCAAAGCCTGTATTGGAAATGTGGCTATTTAAGGATACAAGGGGATGTGATGATGATTAACAGCTGAAAGGTGAGGATATCCGCAGGATCCTAAAAGGAAAGGTATTAACCCTGAGCAGAGAAGATATATAGGATTCCATTTTCACCACAGCAGGAAGAATAGAATATCAGGGAGCAGTTTGTGTAGCCAAATGCTGTGACTTTCTACAGTCGGACACCACAGGACTGTCTGTCAATCATGACACACCAGTGACAACAGTTTATCTTATTGCAATTACTCTAGGCACTAGACCACTAGTGCTCTTCTATTGGGGAAATTCCTTCAAGTGGCGAGGGATGGAGGATGACCTTGATGGCCGTTAACAGGCTATTCAGTTACATGTGATACAGTGTGGTGAGAGGTTGTGACACATATTCCAAAAGTTTGCATACAAGGGGTTAGTAGAATTATTTTTTTTTTATTTGGTGCTGAAACGTTTATACCATATTCTTGCACCCAATCTACAGCTCCTGGCGAAAAAACGCATCACTACCGATATAATGAGGTAGTGATGCTTTTTTTGCCAGGAGGGGTAAATTGGTGCAGGAATATGGTGTAAAAATGTCATCCCCAAATTTGCATCTCTTGGCTGGAGTTGAGCGATCCTGATCAGCCAAGATCGGAAGATGATAAAATCACACGATCTTTGGCCAGATCTGGATCAGACACCCGAACATTTACTGCAGAAGTCAGCAATCTTGCTAAGGATCGGTAAATGTTTGGATGGCAAAAACGATCCTCTCCCTGCCCATCACAGCCATGTCAAGTTTTGGCATGGCTGTGATTAGCCACTGTAAAAAAAAGGAAGCAAACGGGTTAAACCAGTACATACTTACCGAGTCTCCTCGAGGCTGCAGCGCTAGTTCCGGGGCTGCTAATAATCCCTCAAACATATTCATGGATTTCCCCACCCACCGGTGTCTCTGATTGGCTGCAGTCAGAGTGTGCTCTGACAGCGTTATATTGCTGGTGTAAAATAAATAAATAAACAAAAAAAATCGTGCAGTCCCCCTGTATTGATACCAGCACAGATAATGCCCATGGCTAGAGGCTGCAGCCCCCAGCTGTGCATTTATCTTGGATGTGTATTAAAATAAGAAGGACCACATGCGGCTTTTTTTTTTTTTCATATTATTTAAATAAATAATTTTTAAAAAGTGGTGCTCGGTCCCCTCTAATTTTGATACCCAGCTAAGATAAAGCAAGGCTGACATCTGTGGGCTGGTATTCTCAGGCTGGGGAGACCCATGGTTATTGCATCCCAGCAAAAAAAATAACAGCCTGCAGCCACCCAGGATTGCTGCATCCATTACATATGACAATCCCGTCTCTTCCCGATTGCCTTGGTGCAGTGGCAATTGGAGTAATAAGGGGTTAATGGCAGCCCACAGCTGCCACTAAGCCTTATATTAGGAATAGGGGGTGTCTATTAGTGATGAGCGAGCATGCTTGTTACTACTCGGTACTCGCACGAGTATCACTGTACTCGGGCTACTCGGCGGGGACCGAGTAATCTCGCGATACTCGTGCTGTACTCCTGGTCTTCATCCCTGCATGTTGGTGCTCTTTTGAGAGCCAGCCCTCATGCAGGGATTGGCTGGCAGACCACTGCAATGCCACAGCCCTGTTAGTTGTGGAATCTCAGTGATTGGCCGGCCCGCACAGCGTGACCGAGCCTTTATACCGGCGGGCGCGCTGTGCTCTGCTCACAGCCATCCAGACAGTCAGTGCAGGGAGAGGGTCGCTGCTTCAGGGAAAGGTTTGCGGCCCTTTATAGTTAGTTCCGGAGCAGGGCTGCAAACAGTGTGACCAGAAGTCCTTCTCAGGACTATTCTAGTTGTATACAGGCAGGCAGGGTATAGCCAGGTCGGAGTACAGTAGCAGAGTCCTTCTCAGGACTATTGTTGCTATATACAGGCAGGGTATAGCCAGGTCGGAATACAGGCTAGTGACCAGAAGAGTCCTTGTCAGGACTATTGTAGCAGTATACAGGCAGGCAGGCAGGCAGGGTATATAGCCATTCCTAGTGGTGACCGTATACCAGCCTTCATCATATCTGGGGCTGGTGTACACAGTATAAAACAGTCCAGATAGTGTCAGACTTCTCAGTAATTGTCGCTCCTAAAAACCTGTTAGGTTCTTATTGCGTCCGTGCTTGCATTTAAAAACCGCACGTGTGTGCCTGTCGGTGGCAGCGTACAGGTGCACTTGTGTGCATTTTCACAAACTATTATATAACGCACAAGTGTAGTGTATAATACACGTCAGTCAGCAGTGTCTGCTAGTGTCAGACTTCTCAGTAATTGTCGCTCCTAAAAACCTGTTAGGTTCTTATTGCGTCCGTGCTTGCATTTAAAAACCGCACGTGTGTGCCTGTCGGTGGCAGCGTACAGGTGCACTTGTGTGCATTTTTCACAAACTATTATATAACGCACAAGTGTAGTGAATAATGCACGTCAGTCAGCAGTGGCTGATAGTGTCAGACTTCTCAGTAATTGTCGCTCCTAAAAACCTGTTAGGTTCTTATTGCGTCCGTGCTTGCATTTAAAAACTGCACGTGTGTGCCTGTCGGTGGCAGCGTACGGCTCCATATTGTCCCTCGATAGAGATCTGCATGAGGGCCTCAAAACATTGTTCCCATTGCAAAGGAGCGGGTCTCCTGTCGTTGTAATGCCCATTCTGAAAGAATGGGCGAAAAAATTTACCACTGGGGGTATACCTGAAACAACGGCCTAACTATTGTAACGGTCATCATGATGGCGCATGAGGAGAAGGAGGAGCAGTCCAGCGATTAGCCAAAGTCCAGAAGTGTGTTACCATGGGTGAGTGGAGGTACATGGCAAAATCCCGTTACAAACTTTAAATTCCGCTGTCATTTGCTGGTGGTGTGGTGAAGTCTGGCCCAATCCAACCCTTGTTCATCTTGATCAGAGTCAGCCTGTCAGCATTTACAGTTGACAGGCAGGTGCGTTTATCTGTAATGATTCCACCTGCGGCACTAAAAACACGCTCTGACAAAACGCTAGCGGCAGGGCAGGCCAGGACTTCCAAGGCGTAGAGAGCCAATTCATGCCACGTGTCCAGCTTGGATACCCATTAATTGTAAGGCACAGAGGAATGTCGGAGTACAGTTGTTTGATCTGCAAGGTACTCCTTGAGCATCTGGGCAAACTTAGGATTTCTTGTGGCACTACCCCGCACCTCAGGGGTTGTGGTATGTGAGGGGCTGAGAAAACTGTCCCACATCTTAAAGACTGTTCCCCTACCTCTGGCGGATTGGACTTGTGCCCCTCTCGGCTGTACGCCTTGGTTGTCCACTGATTCCTGACCTATGCCGCTAGCGTTTTGTGAGGGGAATGCTTTGCCTACTTCCGTGACTATGGCCTTCTGGAACTGCTGCATTTTTCCTGACCTCTTCGCCTCGGGAATAAGAGACATAAAGTTCTCCTTTTAGCGTGGGTCTAACAGTGTTACCAACCAGTAATGATTGTCGGCCAAGATGTTCTTAACGCGAGGGTCACGAGACAGGCAGCTTACCATAAAGTCAGCCATGTGTGCCAGACTCTTAACAGCCATCACTTCAGTATCCTGACCAACACGATGACTGAACATGCTGTCCTCCTCCTCCTCCTCCTCCTCATCATCATCTGCCCTGTCCTCTGGCCAGCCACGCTGAACCAAGGATATGACTGCATGTCATATCCTCAATTTGGCCAGAGAGTTGCTCCATGTCTTCATCCTCCTCCTCGTCATAGTCCTCCACTGCACGTTGTGATGAGACGAGGCTGGGCTGTGTGTTATCACCCACACCCACTACTGTTTCTTGCTCAAACTCATCGCGCTCCGCCTGCAATGCATCATGGTTGTTTTTTGAGCAGAGACCATTTTAGAAGGCAGAGAAGCGATATGGTGACGCTAATAATGTCGTCATCACCGCTCACCATCTTGGTGGAGTCCTCAAAGTTTTGGCGGATGGTACATAGGTCGGACATCCATCTCCAGTCCTCAGGTGTTATGTGTGGAGTTTGACTCATTTCCCGACGGCTTAGGTGATGCAGGTACTCAACAACTGCCCTCTTCTGCTCACATATCCTGACCAACATGTGCAGAGTTGAATTCCAACGCGTGGGGACATCACACACCAGTCTGTGAGCCGGAAGATGCAAATGGCGCTGAAAGCCGGCAAGGCCGGCTGAAGCAGTAGGTGACTTTCGAAAATGTGCAGACAGGCGGCGAACGTTTACCAGCAGATCAGACAGCTCTGGGTATGACTTTAGAAACCGCTGAACCACGAGGTTGAGCACATGGGCCACGCATGGAACATGTGTCAGCTGGCCTCGCCTCAAAGCCGCCACCAGGTTCCGGCCATTGTCACACACAACATTTCCTGGCTTTAGGTTCAGAGGTGTGAGCCAGTGATCTGCCTGCTGTTTCAGAGCTGTCCACACCTCTTCTGCATTGTGGGGTTTGTCACCTATGCAGATTAGCTTCAGCACAGCCTGTTGCCGCTTCGCCGAGGCAGTGCTGCAGTGCTTCTGTGTCGCCCTGGACAAGCCAGGGGCCACAGAGCACAACACTTACACACCCCACACTCCCTGCAGGCATATCATAGTCAAAACACAAAATCCTTGTTGCCTTCCCCAGGGGCTGTTGTCCACACCAGGGGGTGGAGCCTGGCGGTTGGTCTCCACCCACCAAGGAGGAGGGAAAACACAGGCAGTGAGAGTTAAGCTAAGGAAGTGGAAGGAGGAAAGTAGTAGAGAGGAGAAAAGTGACAGCAAAGAGCCTGAAGTTGGTCCGGGTGTGTGGCCCGGACAGGACAGCAAGGTTGGCAGGATGTGGTGACCGTCTGCAGTGGAGGCCGATTGGAGTCTGCCATAAGGACCGTGGACGGGTGGTGACCCGGCCGTACCGGACCGGTATA
Organism: Anomaloglossus baeobatrachus; assembly: GCF_048569485.1. Lineage (NCBI taxonomy): Eukaryota > Metazoa > Chordata > Amphibia > Anura > Aromobatidae > Anomaloglossus > Anomaloglossus baeobatrachus. Next base: position 148,043,355 of record NC_134357.1, read on the forward strand.
CAAAGAGAAGCCAGCACCATTGGCAGGGGCCTTTCGGATCCCGGCAAGGCTTGGTGTCGCCGTGAATTTGCAAATCCGTTAGTGAAGGGGACCTCAGGGTTTCCAAACAGCCAAGTCCCGATAGAAGGCAACCGTCTAACCATGAAGGGGAGACACCGCCACCGCCAAGGGCAACCGTCTCCCAGGGCCAGCGCCTGTGGGCAAAAGGGGCTCCTCCGGCCCATATCCAGGTCGGGGAGCGGGTTACCGGTGGGAAACCATCACTACCAACACTGAACTTAGGTGCAGGGAGAGACAGTCATCACTAACCTGCAGGGAGGAACAACCGCAGCCGTCCGAGGGACCCGTCCATCCAGCCACTTGTTTTACCGTGAACTGTGTCATCATCATTGGGCTGAGTGAGTACCTCCGTGCCGTGCGGCACAGCGCTGCCCCTGCGACCCTGCACCTCATCAGGCCCCGCAACCTGCCTGTCATCCATCTCTACCCCATCACCGGGCCCCGGGACAACCAACCCCCCTACCCACGGAGGGGAGAAATAACAACAAAGCTGCTCCCTGTCACAGGCTCCCGGGATCCCCGTCCAGAGCAGCGGTGGTGTCCACACAATCACCACAACCGTGGGTGGCGTCACGGACAATATCCCCAAAACCCAAACGACCCCTTTTCACTCACGGGCGATGAGCGCCGCTCGAGTCCCCGGGATCCGGCCATCGCTCGAGCCAACGAGCAGCAGCAGCCGTAGAGCAGCGGCAGCCGGACCCGAGCAGTGGGAGAGCGCAGCGTCCCCTCCTCCGCCCGCTACACTTCCAGCTTGGGACTGGTGTGGAGGGTAAAGTGGATGAGGATGCGCAGGAGGAGGAGGAGGCTGAGGAGCATGACATTCCGGAGCTGTAGAGTGTGGGTGAAACCCTGACTGAGGTAGGGCCTGCAAAACTTGGTGTGTGAAGGACGTGTTCTGTCCCTCGCTCAGACTGGGTCCCAGCTTCCACAATATTAACCCAGTGTGACATCAACGAGATGTAGCGGCCTTGCCCACATGCACTTGTCCACGTGTCTGTGGTTAGGTGGACTTTGGCTGAAACAGCGTTGTTCAGGGCACGTGTGATGTTTTGTGACACGTGGTTATGCAATGCGGGGACGGCACACCGGGAGAAATAGTGGCGGCTGGGGACCGAGTAACGTGGGACAGCTGCCACCATCAGGTCACGAAATGCTTCTGTCTCAACCAGCCTAAAAGGCAACATTTCCAGCGCAAGCAGTCGCAAAATGTTGGCATTTAGAAGTGTGGCATGTGGGGCGTTGGCAGTGTATTTGTGCCTGCGTTCAAAGGTTTGCTGAATGGATAACTGAACACTGCGCTGGGCCAAGGACGTGCTTGATGATGGTGTTATTTCTGCATGGGCAACTGCAGGTGCAGGGCCGGAGGAGGCTTGTTCGCGGGCAGCATGGACAGGGGATTGGCTCGCATGCACACCAAGCGAAGACGTAGCAGTGACATCAGCAAGCACTGCTCCTCGACTCTGTTGTACATCCCAAAAAGTCGGGTGCTTGGCTCACATGTGCCTGATCATGCTGGTGGTGGTCAGGCTGCTAGTTTTGGTACCCCTGCTGATGCTGGCACGGCAGGTGTTGCAAATGGCCTTTTTAGAATCATCTGGAGCCAACTTAAAAAACTGCCAGACTCGGGAAGACCTAACATTTGTACAGGCACCTTGTGTCGTGTTGTTCCGGGGAACAGTTGCCTGACGTCTGCCTGGGGCCACAACCCTGCTTCTTACTGCCTGTTGGGATGCTACGCCTCCCTCCCCCTGTGCACTGCTGTCCTCGCTCTGCATATCCTCCTGCCAGGTTGGGTCAGTTACTGGATCATCCACCACGTCGTCTTCCTCTTCCGCACCCTGCTCCTCCTCCTGACTTCCTGACAATTGTGTCTCATCATCGTCCACCCCTTGTTGAGACACGTTGCCAACTTCGTGAGAACGTGGCTGCTCCAATATTTGGGCATCTGTACATACGATCTCCTCATGACCCACTTCAGCATGAGCTGGCGAGAGGCCAGAATGTGTGAATGGAAACGTGAACGAACAGCTCTTCCGAGTGTCCAAGTGTGGGATCAGTAATGTCCGTGGACGTGTACTCGGCCTGGTGGTAGGAAGGAGGATCAGGTTCTGAAATGTGCGGTGCAGTATCACGGCTACTGACACTTGACCGTGTGGAAGACAGAGTGTTTGTTGTGGTGCCAATCTGACTGGAAGCATTATCCGCTATCCAACTAACAACCTGTTGACACTGGTCTTGGTTCAAGAGCGGTGTACTGCTGCGGTCCCCAAGAATTTGGGACAGGACGTGCGAGCGACTAGATGTGGCCCTTTGTTGTGGCGAAATTAGAGCTTGCCCACGACCTCGGCCTCTGCCTGCACCACCATCACGTCCACTTCCTTGTTCCTTGCCAACGCCCTTGCGCATTTTGCAATGCTGTGCTGACGTGTATTCACTAGACTTGTGCATTATATAATTGTGCTTCTTACTGCCTGTTGGGATGCTACGCCTCCTTCCCCCTGTGCACTGCTCTCCTCGCTCTGCATATCCTCCTGCCAGGTTGGGTCAGTTACTGGATCATCCACCACGTCGTCTTCCTCTTCCGTACCCTGCTCCTCCTCCTGACTTCCTGACAATTGTGTCTCATCATCGTCCACCCCTTGTTGAGACACGTTGCCAACTTCGTGAGAACGTGGCTGCTCAAATATTTGGCCATCTGTACATACGATCTCCTTATGACCCACTTCAACATGAGCTGGCGAGAGGCCAGAATGTGTGAATGGAAACGTGAACGAACAGCTCTTCCGAGTGTCCAAGTGTGGGATCAGTAATGTCCGTGGACGTGTACTCGGCCTGGTGGTAGGAAGGAGGATCTGGTTCTGAAATGTGTGGTGCAGTATCACGGCTACTGACACTTGACCGTGTGGAAGACAGAGTGTTTGTGGTGGTGCCAATCTGACTGGAAGCATTATCCGCTATCCAACTAACAACCAGTTGACACTGGTCTTAGTTCAAGAGCGGTGTACTGCTGCGGTCCCCAAGAATTTGGGACAGGACGTGCGAGCGACTAGATGTGGCCCTTTGTTGTGGCGAAATTAGAGCTTGCACACGACCTCGGTCTCTGCCTGCACCACCATCACGTCCACTTCCTTGTTCGTTGACAACGCCCTTGCGCATTTTGCAATGCTGTGCTGATGTGTATTCACTAGACTTGTGCGTTATATCCAAGTTTTTGCAAAACGCACACAAGTGCAGCGGAAAGCTGCCACCAACAGGCACACACGTGCGGTTTTTAAATGCAAGCACGGAGGCACTAAGAACCTAACAGGTCTCTATCCAGGGACAACGTGGAGCCTCCCAATTTTTGGCTGACCTGCCTAAGGGCTATACTACAATAGACCCACTTCCTTACAATGGGCACTTCAGGTTTACAGGCCCTCATGCACGTCTGTATGCAGGGACAACGTGGAGCCTCCCAATTTTTGGCTGCCCTGCCTAAGGGCTATACTACAATAGACCCACTTCCTTACAATGGGCACTTCAGGTTTACAGGCCCTCATGCACGTCTGTATGCAGGGGCATTGGTGAACCTCCCAATTTTGGACTGCCCTGGCAAAGGAAAATACTACAAAGACTCACTTCCTCAAAATGGGCACATTAGACTCGAAGGCCTTTATGTACGTCTCTTCTCAGGGACATCGGAGTGCCACACAATGTTTTACGTAAAATCTTTCATGTATTAATCGCAAAAAGTAACATACATTAGCTCCTTCTCACTATTGGGTATGTGCCCTTAACATTTCCGCCATGAAAATTCATTTTGGTGTCATTTTGGAAGGTTTTCTGGTGAGTCCGTAAAAATGGCGTAAAACGTGGACAAAATTGTTCACAGCTGTGACTTTTGAGTGATAAATGCTTCAAGGGGTCTTCCCCATGCTGTTGCCATGTCATTTGAGCACTCTTCTGAGACTTTTGTGCCATTTTTAGGGTTTCTACATGCTGCCGGGGGTCATTTCACAAAAATACTCGGGTCTCCCATAGGATAACATTGGGCTCGGTGCTCGGGCCGAGTACACGGGTATCTTGAGATGCTCGGCCCGAGCCTCGAGCACCCGAGCTTTTTAGTACTCGCTCATCACTAGTGTCTATGAGACCCCCCATTTCTAATCGGTAAGTGAAAACAAATAGACACAAACACCAAAAAAAATCCTTTATTTGAAATAAAATACAAAAAAAATCCTCTTTCACCAATTTATTAACCCCCAAAAGACCCAGGTCCGTTCTATGGCCTCATGCTGTTATTTCAGGTGTAGCAGAGCTGGAATCGTCATGCGACCTCATAGTGTGGATTATGTCAGACCTGGGTGTTTTAGGGGTAAATAACGGGGTGAAAGAGGGTGTTTTTTGTGTTTTATTTCAAATAAAGGATTTTTTCGGTGTTTGTGTTTATTTCTTTTTACTTACAGATTAGTAATGGGGGTTATCATAGATGTAATTAGTAATCTAGAGCTTAGTGGCAGCTGTGAGCTGTTATTAACCACTTATTAAGGTGATTGCCACTGCACCAGGGCAATTGGGAAGAAAGGATTAAAGTTCTGGGATTGTCACATCTAAAGAATACCACAATCCTGGGCGGCTGCAGGCTGCTACTTTTAGGCTAATCGGGTTCCAATAACCATGGGTCTCCCCAGTCAGAGAATACCAGCCCCCAGCTGTCGGGCTTTATCTTGACTGGGTATCAAAATTGGGGGGACCGCACACTGTTTTTTAAATTGTTTATTTATTTTAAAAAAAAGCTGTGGTTCCTCTTAGTGTGATACACAACCAAGATAAGCGCAAGTCTGGGGCTGCAGCTTATAGCCATGGATTTATCTGTGCTGGTATCAATACAGAGGAACCCTATGCTATTTTTTATTTATTTATCACCAATATAAGGACACAGACAGCATTTGTGAGTCCAACGGCATCCAATCAGAGATGTTGTTGGAAGGGGAAAGCAGTGAATCTGTATGAGGGATAATTAGAAGACCCTGAAGTAGCTCTGTAGCCGTGGGGAGACTCAGTAAGTATCTACTGCTTTAACCCTTATTTATTTTTTTTCTTTTACACCCTCCTTTACACCATTTTACAACACATCACTTTTGCCTCACTTTGAATTTAATGGGTTCGGCTAGGATTGACAATTGGATTGGCTAAGATTGGTGAAGTCAGGCGGGATCGGTGATCCTTAACCAATCCGATCCTTGGCAGGATCATGTATCTCTACTCTTGGCCCAAAAATGCAGAAAAACGGTTTAGATGCTGCTTTCAGTGCGGTTTTCTGCCAGCAGGTACAAATTTCGTGCTTAAATCTAGTGCAGACATTTCAGCACCAAATTTGCACCTCTTGGCAGAAAAACACACTGAATCTGCATTAAAACCCCTTTTTTCATTTTTGAGCCAAGAGATCCAAATTTAGTGCTGAAATTTTTACACCATATTCATGCACGCAATTTACTTCTCCTGGTAACAAACCCACATGCAATATGATGTGATAGTGAAATAATTTTTTTTTTTTTTTGCCAGGAGGTGTAGATTGGGTGCAAGAATATGGTGTAAAAATTTCAGCACCAAATCTGCATGACTTGGCAAAAAAAAGCATTTTTCTGCTAGGAGTTGCGGGTCTGTGAACTCAGATGTGAGGTAACTGAATTTACTGAGGTCACCTGTGGTCAGGTTAACTGTGATCACAGGTGGAGGACCCTGTGAACCTTCAGCTGTGACCACAAATAACCTGAGTGACATCACCGTTAAAAATGAGGGAACCTTTCAAAGTTCGGTTTGTTGAGCTTCACCGAACAAACACTACATTCGCCAAACTGTTTATTGAACTGTTCGTTAAACCGTTTGTCAAACCTTTTCAAACCTCATTGCATTCAATGGGAGGCCAAACCTAAGGCAAAGAAATCACGTTTAGGGGGTCAAAAGCTTCTGAACCCGCAAAAAAAAAAAACGTTTTACAGTACAGCACCATTGTTTTGGCATAGCCATTAGCTTCCTAGACTATTGATGTAAGAAAGATAGAGGTAAATGAGAGACAGGTGTAGGGCTGGTGTTCCTATACCCCTGCAAGTACAGACAACTCACAACTTGGAGACCCATCTTGGAGTCTTGAGATTTAAAAACCTTTCAGGCAGACAGCAGGACAGTAGCATCAATTGTCCCCCCCCAATTTCTCATTGTGTGTTTGCACAGCAGGGAAGTATGGTCCATGCAACACACAGGATGTGGTCTGGCATTTTCATTTTCACTGACAAGCATAGGCATCTTGCTCCCACAACCATGGCACTACAGACAAAAGACAATTTGGAGACCCTACTTAGAGTCTCCACATTTCCAAAACTTAAGGTCAAACAACAGGAATAGTCGCAACAATTGCAACACACTACAAATAGTCCAACAAAGCAACATGGATGCTTGAGACTGGCCCTGTAACAAGACCTAAACCAACATTTCTACCTTCTCCAGAGGCAGCAAGATCACAGACTAGCATAGGCATCTTGCTCACAGAACCCTGGCACTACAGACAAAAAACAATTTCGAGACCTTACTTGGAGTCTCCACATTTCCAAAAATTAAGATCAGGCAACAGGAAAAATGGCAACAATTGTCAGAGACTACAAAAGTCCAACAAAGCAACATAAATGCTTTGGACCAGCCCTGTAACAAAGCCTGAATCAACATTTCTACTTTCAACAGAGACAGCAAAATCACAGACAGGCATAAGCCCCTTGCTCCCAGAACCTTGGTACTACACCATTGCATAGTCCGCACAGTCTGGGACTAGGGTGGCAATTGGCAAAGTCATTGGACATCAGTGACTTGTTCATCATTATGAAAGTTAGGTGGTCTATGCTTTCAGGGGACCACCGGATGGGCTTATCTGTCAGTACACTGCCAGCAGCCCTGAAGACATGTTTTGAGAGATCGCTGGCTGCTTGGCAGGCCAAAACTTCCAAGGCGTAACTTGCAAGCTCAGGCCACTCTTCCATTTTTGCAGACTAAAATGCAAAAGGGGCCAAGCTCTTATGGCATCAATACTGAAATCTAGATACTCTTGCACCATCCTCTCTAGTTGTTCACTATGTGTCCGACTGTTGTCTGGTGCATGCGATGGTCTTAAAAAATGTATGCCAAACCTCACAGAAGTTGCTTCCACAACTTGAACTGCTGCTAATGTTTCTGCATTGACAATGCAACGCTCCTGTGGTTGGAATTTTAGAACTGCCATGCACACTGTGTGCCTCACTACTATCTTGTGAAAAACTACTCTTAAGATAGTCTACAAGCTTGTTTTGATACTCCAGCATCTGCACGTCCCTTTTTGTAGGGAGAAGCATTTTGCCAAATTTATTCTTGTACCATGGATCTAACAAAGTGGCAACCCAGCAGTCAGCACTATTTTTAATCCTAATAATATGGACATCATGCTGCAGAGAGTGCAGCAAGAAGGCACTCATGTGTCCGACGCTTCCATGAGGTCCAAGTCCATTTGTGTTGGTGACGGGGTAATGCTCAAGCATGCCTCCTCCGTCCCCTTTCACTAACTGTGGACAAAAGAGACGGGATCAAGATCTGCGTCTCCTTAGTTTTCTGTGCCTATCACCTCTTCCTCCTCCATTTGTTCCACCGCTCCTGCACCTTTACTACCAGTTTGTCTGTTACCATGAACCCACCCCCATTCATGGACTCCACCCTTCTGTAACATCCGCCTGTGCAACAACTGTCTGTTTTACAGGAAATGGTATGCCTTCCTCATGCCTCTCTGCTTCCTCCTCTTTCTCTTTTTCTTCTCACACCCGCACTGTGTACTTTCAGGCTAAAGGGGGCTTTACATGCTGCAACATCGCTAGCGATTGCTAGCGATGTTGCAGCATGTAAAGCCATATGGTTTTACACCACTTAGCTGGAATTTTGAACCAGCCTTTTTTGTAAACTTCTCCAGGTCTCTTATTTTTTTTTTAACCTTCTTTTTATTAAATTTTAATAACAAAAACATATAATCAATAATCATATAATACAATACATTATGATTATGTTAAAATACAAAATTACAGATAATGCATCTCCTCGAATCCCAACCACCCTCCCCCCACCCCATCTCTGCGTGTCCTCTCTCCAAACCTAGATCTTTATGGTATTGGGTTGTGCCCTCCAATGACCTCCCGCAGGTACCATGAGGTATTTTCAAATTGTGATCTAAGACTATTTTAGTGACTATGTGGAGTGTCTGGATGTATGGACTCCATGTTTCAAAAAATGTCCTGTTCAATTTTTCCTTGTTTGTCAGTGTCTCCAGGGTGCCTTCTCCCAAGAGCAATTTTAAGATTTCTCCACAAGTGTTCAGGATCTAGAAACAAACTCATTGCTGGCCATTAATGAACTCTCCAGAGCTTTGTTTCTATCTATTTCTGGATCCTTCTTACAGTATGTTTGGGGTCATTGTCCTGCTGGAACACCTATGATCTAGGATGCAAACCCAGCTTTCTGAGACTAGACACTATATTGCAACCCCAAATTATTTGATAATCTTCAGATTTCATGATGCCTTGCACACAGCCAAGGCACCCAGTACAAGAAGCAGCAAAGCAACCCAAATACATCTTTGAACTTCCATCATATTTTACTGTAGGTTCTGTGTTCTTTTCTTTGTAGGCCTCTTTCCATTTTTAGCAAACAATAGAATGTTGTGCTTTACCAAAAAGCTCTATCTTGGTCTCATCCATGAGTACAGAAGACACTTTACCCAGAATAATTTAGACTAAAGGCCCCGTCACACGCAGTGACGTATGATATATCGCCGGGGTCACGGATTCCATGACGCACATCCGGCATCGTTAGCAACGTCGTTGCGTGTGACACCAACGAGCGGCCGTTAATGATGGAAAATACTCACCAAATCGTCCATCATTGACACGTGGTTCATTTTCCAAAAATCGTTGATTGTAGAGGACGCAGGTTGTTCGTCATTCCCGAGGCACCACACATCGCTTTGTGTGACACCTCGGGAACGACGAACTACAGCTTACCTGCAGCCGCCGGCAATGAAAAAGGAAGGAGGTGGGCGGGATGTTACGTCTGCTCATCTCCACCCCTCCGCTTCTATTGAGCGGCCGCTTAGTGACGCCGCTGTGACACCGCACGAACCGCCCCCTTAGAAAGGAGGCGGTTCGCCAGCAACAGCGACATTGCTAAGTAGGTAAGTCCGTGTGATGGCTCCTAACGATATTGTGCGCCACGGGCAGCAACTTGCCCATGACGCACAAACGACGGGGGCAGATACACTGTGATGGGACCTTTACTAATGTACATTATGGCAAACTGAAGTCTAGCTTTTTTATGTCTCTGTCTCATCAGTGAGATCCACTTGGTTCTACTCTTATAGCATTTAATTTCATTCAAATGTTGACGGATAGTTGACTCTGACATTAATGTACCCTGAGCCTGCAGAACATCTTGAACTTTTTTGGAATTTGATAGGGGCTACTTATACATAAGTCCATACTATCTTGCGTTGCAATCTTTCATCAATTTTTCTCTGCCATCCTTGCTCACTGAGATTAGCTACAGTGCCTTAGGTTGTAAATCTCTTGATTATGTGAACAAAGGAACATCAAGATCTGTGGAGATGGACTAGTAACCTTCAGATTGTTAATATTTTTCAAATATTTTGGTTCTCAAGCTCACAGACAGTTATTTTTTCCTGCTTCTGTTCTGCATGTTCTAATGCAAAGATTGAGTCAATTTCTTTCCTTTTCATCTGGTTTCAGGTGTGAATTTTATATTGCCCACACATGTTACTTGCCACAGGTGAGTTTGATTGAGCATCACATCCTTGAAGCAAAGTTGTTTATCCATCATTTTGGAAAGGTGACAACAATTTTGTTGGACCCATTTATGTTGTTTTTTTTTTTTTGTGAAAATATGTCCAATTTGCCCTTTTCATTTTTTGTTGTGGTGTTCCACTTCTGTAACTGTAATTATTTTCTGCGAGAAATACTTTATTTTCTGAAACAATTTCAAGGGTGCCAACACTTTTGGCGATGACTGTACATACAGATGCAGTAACTTAGTACCAACACCAACGTCACCATGTGTATTATATTTAACTTTATTGTTTCAAAAATCTTCTTATAAAGAGATAGATTTAAAGTACTACATGATTTAAAAAAAATACAAAAAAAACCCCAAAAACAAGATGTGTAATCTTTAAAGAGATTTTACAGGCTCAAAAGATATTTCTGCAGTCAATCTATGGGATTAAATGTTTCCAAATCATGATACTGAGCTATGCCCCTCTGTTTTCAGTGCAAGTGAGTGATCATGTAGTGATAGTGATGCGCCCACGGGATCTGAGGTGTTACCTGTCACCGGGTGGTGTAGCGATGGGAATGTCATAGCGGCTAGGCCCGATTCTGTGACCCCGGCAGTGTCAATAAATGTGGGGGATGATGAGGATAGAAGTCATTCGTGACGCCACCTGTAGTGTGCGGCTAAGATAGGAGCCGCCGCTGCTAGAGGTTTCTGTCCGGGGGCAGATGGTAGCGCAGCTAAGATGGTACAGCTCTCCACAGGCAGAGCTCATGCCCAGGGAGGTTGGGAGTAGTAGTCCACTCTATTAAAGGAGTGCAGGGCGCGGGAAGGATTGGATGACACAGAGGTTACAGTTAAAGTTCTTTACTCACTCAGATGTCACTGCCTCTGGAGTGCCTGACTCCGCTGTCATGGGCTCCATACGATCCCTGATAATTTGGAGGTCAGAAGTGGTGTTTCTTTTTGTGAGTCCTTCCTCCCTGTGCTGTATTGTGTGAGTCCCTGTGACTTGATGCCACGCTTGCACCCGAGCCCTTGGATGGGCTCTGTTCATGTCCCGTATGGCAGGCAGCGCAAGTCCGTTACTGGTGCCGCTCTTTTGCCACGACTCCAGGTTCCATATGCTGTTGTGCCCCAGGCACTTTGTGTAGGCCAGAAGACTTGAAATCCTCTGCCTGGCGGATTCTGCTGGCGGGACGTGCAGTGACCACCAAGCTAGGGCTCTGCACCTTGTTGTGTGCACTTGGTCCTGGGAGAGCTATGGCGCAACTCTCCCCTCAGCGATTGAGTTCTCCCATGCCTCACGTGTTCCTTGTCTGTTCGTCACTGTCTGAGGCCTGACACACACATCCTTGAAAAAACATGCACATGTGTTACATCCGTTTTTCGGGTCCGTGTCCCGTTTTTGTGTCCGTTTTTATGGTCCATGTGGCATCTGTGTGAACTGCTAGCTATGCTAGCCGTCTGTGCGTGTGTAATGCCCGTGTGTGCGTGAAATATGTAACTGATGTGTGTGTGTGTTGTCCGTGTGAAATGTCCGTGTGTGATGTAAAATGTAGTTGCTACATACCTGCAGACAGCAGACAGAGTCGCGTGCTAAGAATGAACTCGGGTGAACTTCACCCGACTTCATTGTCATACCGTGGCTTTGTCTGTGTCTCGTCCTGATTAGCGGTCACCCGTGAAGGACTCACCGGTGACAGCTAATCCCCTGAGTGACTGAAGTGAGCAGCGCGATTAGCGCTGCCGTCACTCAGGTTATCCGCGGCTAGCTGGATCCTCCACCCGTGACCGCAACTCACCTGTGACTTCATCACTGTCACCCGGGCGACTTGCAGTCACAGTTGGAGGATCCAGCGGTGGCTGCGAGTAACCTCAGTGACAGCTCAGCTGATCGCACGGCTCACCTCAGTTGCTGCATGGATCTGGCAGGAGCGGCGGTGTTCTTCTGCAGCTCCTGTCACCTTCATGTAGCAGAGCTGGAAGCGACGCGGGACCACCGTGGATTACGCTGGACATGGATGGGTTTTTGGGGCATAATAAATTGGTGAACGAGGTTTTTTTTTAGTGTTTATTTTTTCAAATAAAGGATTTTTCATTGTGTGTGTTTACTGTAATTTACAGATTAATCATGGATGGTATCTCTGGGAGACGCCTGCAATGATTAATCTTGGACTTAGTGGCAGCTATGGGCTGCCATTAACTCCTTATAAGCCCGATTGCCAACACACTAGGGCAATTCGGCAAGAGCCGGGTAGAGTCCCAGAACTATCGCATGTAATGGATGCGGCAATTCTGGGCGGCTGCCGGCTGATATTGTTAGGCTGGGGGGCTCCCCATAACGTGGAGCTCCCCATCCTGAGAATACCAGCCTTCTACCGTGTGACTTTACCCTGGCTGGTATCAAAATGGGGGGGGGGTCGCACGTCGTTTTTTTTAAATTATTTTTTTTTTTTTTACTGCACAGTATAGATCCACCCACCGGTGGCTGTGATTGGCTGCAGTGAGACAGCTGTCACTCAGCGTGGGGGCGTGTCTCACTGCAACCAATCATAGGCGCCAGTGGGCGGGGAAAGCAGGGAATATGAGATTGCATAATGAGCGGCCGGCTTTTTCAAAATAGGAAAAGATGCCGGAGTTTAGTGAACAGCCGTGCAGTGCCGCGCCGGTGATCGGGGATCGGTAAGTATGAGAGAGGGGGGAGACTGACTGATAGACAGAGAGAGGGACAGACAAGACAGAGAGAGACCAACAGACAGACAGAGAGACCGACCAATGGACTGAGGGAGATTGACCGACATAGACAGAAAAAGAAAGAATGACCGACATCGCGACTAAAAAGCACAAAACGTACACGGAGCATACGGAGATGCATCCGTGTCACGTTATTGTGCGCACATAACCATTGACTTTCATGGGGTCCGTGTGTGCGTGTTCCGTGCAGAAAACGGACATGCTTCTGTGCAAAACGGAAACACATACGGATCACGGACACGGACCTTATGGAATAACGCACGTGTGACCTCAATGATAGATTAACATTGGTGCATGTTTGTCCGTGTCTCCGGTACATACGGAAACGGGACAAACACACACGTGTTTAACGGATGTGTGTTTCAGGCCTGAGTGTGTGTGTGTGTGTGTGTGTGTGTCAACTTGCTTCCCAATCTATACTCACTCCTGGTCCTGGGACAAATTCCTCCAGCTTCCCATCCCCAGGATGAATACTGCTCCTCAGCTGAGGTGCAGTCCCCTTTGGTGACTGAAGCTTCAGGGGCGCCACTATAGTGTGTAGGCATATACAGTAATGTGGAAAGGAGATAACTTGCATATACAGTAAAACCTATTGGAATTCCCAATAGAAAAAGGCTTACTGATGGACTGAATGTTAAGTCTACGCCTACCACAGGTCAGAAGGGATGAAGGATGGCTTCAATGTTTTCACAGGCAGTATAGGCATCCACTTATCTCTTTTGTACTTTCACCTTATATTTGCACCCAGTGAAGCCATTTTTAGTGTTCTTTAATTATTTTCCCACATTTGCATTATTCCAGATGTTTGATCATTAGTTGGAGTACATTTTTTAAAAAATTCAGAAACTATAATGAAAGTTAGTGGATTTTGAATAGGTTTTCACAATAATTATAACTAATCAAGTCAATTGATATACACTTACCGGAGGAGAGTTTTCATATATGTTAGTGCTATATGGCAGGTTAATGAAAATTGGGTCCATGTCTTGAATATCCGTGATTGTAATGGCGAGGTTGGCTAAAGTTGAAAGGGGTTTTGTCTTGTCTTGATCCTAGCAGTAAAATAAAAAAAGGAAATATAAAAATGACCTTGAGACAGAATTTCTTGCCACAAATTTACTAACCTTCTTTACTACTTTGATTCAAACATAAGAACCTATTCTAACAAGCCTATCGCTAGCTTCCCTTTTATGAAGATAATGAACCTTTTACATCATCACAGCCGGTCTGGATTCTACTGCATGCCTTTTGCTCTGGAAACTAATTACTGATTTTAATCTTTTGTAAACTTAAAGAGAATCTCTCACCAGGTCTGTGCTACACCATCTCTGAGCAGCATAATGTAGGGGAAAGACCCAGATTCCAGTGATGTGTCACTATTTGGTTGCTTCAGTTTTTATAAATTCCGTTTTATTTGCTGTAGATCCAGCAGTTCTCTGAATGCGGAGCTCTATATAACCCCACCCCACACCACTGATTGGCGGCTTTTTGTGTAGACTGAGTATAGATAGAAAGCTGCTAATCAGTGGTGGGGTCCGACAATCAAAATGGGAAACTATATGGCAGCTGACCAACTAGTCCTCTGGTGGTAATTTTCTGCTGTTTGAGCTGTGATTTTAGAAATGTTACAGCAAGCAGCCAGTAAGTTACACATCAATGAAATCAGGGTCTGTGTTCCTACATCATTCTCCTATCAGATAAGGTTGCAAACTCCTTTGGAAAGATTCCTTTTAAGAGTGAAACCCTCAGAAAGTCTGCTGTAGAATAAGTATATATTGTGCAAAGATTATGGTGAATAATGTAGACTTTGTGGAAACTATTCACCACAGTATATTTCTGCAAATTTCCCCTAATACTAATTTAAATTGGTCAATTATTCATACATCAATAATCAGCTTATAATCCAAGTGTAATTTTTGTTCCTATTAGTTCCTGTGGTTCATTTAACTTTACCACGAGACATCCATGAATCTGACTGATGACACTTTGTTCTTCTCTTCTTTATTTCACAATATTGTACTGTGATTCCAGTATCAACATGGAATAATAGGGTTGTCTCCTTTAAGAAAAATGTTCCTGAAGACTCAGTTCATCATAAAAAAAGTGCTTTACTTATTTTCCCTGGGTCCATTGCAATGTCTCCAGTGCTGCCCCGATGAGTCTTTATAGGCTAAATATAGGGACCCCAATACAGCAGTATGAAAAGTCATGCTGGGCAAAATTCAGCCCAGTTTGGTCAATGAGACCATTGCACAGACTCAAACTAACAATATAAAAATAGGAGAACTAGAGTCAAGAGAGTGCCATAAAGTGAATGTAATTTTATTAATTTACAATAATGACTTGTGCAAACAGCAAAAAAGAGGATACAATCACAAGGGGGTGTGAAAATGTGTGGTCAGGATCAACAGACTAATAAATAATCAGGAATGACTAGTTCGAAAAAGCATAAATGAGGCAGAGGGGGGATATCAGAGCAATCATACTAGAATAATTGTACATATAAAGTGCATGTGCATGTCTTTATAGGCTGCGGCGTTGAACTCACATTGATAATGCTCCAAGTAATCACTGAACTCAGTGACATCCCGGTTGCAGCAAAACAGCAGAGATTAGAGCAGTGTCGGTGACACTGTACCCAGGCAGGGTAGGTTAGCTATAGGGGTTTTTTTTACCATGAACTGAGCGGGTAGGGGATATGTTTTTTTCAAAATGAACAACCCCTTTGTGATGAGCAGATTGTAGTGAAAGACAAACCAAATGTAGGTGTAAAATGTTTCAATGTCACAGTCATTGACATAAATAGGACATGTATAAAAAAATACCAAGCAATTAAGAACATTCTTATAAGGCCAGGTTCACACGACTGGATTTTTGGTTCAAGTGTAATGTTATTTCATGGAGCTGTCCGCAAGTTGATATTTTTTTCTGAAAAAGTCTGTCCGAGGAAAAAAAAATGCAGCATGTTCAAGTCTCCTGCGTAAATTGGATCACATTTGGCCATGCAAGTCAATGGGTCCATGAAAAAAATTGGAGCACATTTGGATTTTCAAGAACTAACAGTATCGAAAAGATAGAAAAAAAATTCTGTCCAAGAAAAAAGGATCACACTCTGATCAAATACAGATGAAACTCTGATCACTGTGTGATTAGCATAATTGACCTGTTTTTCTCGAATAAGAAAAATACGGTGGTCTGCAGCTAGCCTAAGAAATAACATTTTGCTAATATAGACTGAATGCAAACACGTAAGATTCATCATCTGCTGTTGTCTCAAAATGACATTAAAATGCAATGGCCAGGACTCCTGTAATCTAATAGGTTAATTTTCCAAGCTCTAAAAAATTAATAGAAGTGCAATGAGGTAGATGTGTCCTCTATTGTTACTGGAAATATCTTGTCATCCTAATGTCTATTCTTCTTCGCCAAGCGATGTCAGTAAATACACACTGCAAGTTGCCATGTGATGACTATAAATGCCGTTATGCTCTGATGGAAGATTGCCTTTAATATCTGTGTTGTTGTGTCAGGTAATGACAGTAAATTTGTGTTCTGTATTTCTATTTAATCACAGGTTCCAGATGAACCGAGAATCTGTTCTTGGTGCAAACAATCACTTGTAGCAACAACCACTGCTTGCGAGGAGACCAGTCAAGACGTGACACTTCCTACAAGCAATGCCTCATCTGCTAATGGTATTGGCAAGAAAAGGAATGCACTGTACTCCAAGGAAAATGGACGTTAATGCTTAGATCATTTATATTCCTCAATTGTTACCACTCGTTCTGATGAACATTGGTTATATGTTTGCTTTTTATTGAATGGTTCTGATAAACATTTTTTATATGTATGTTTTATATTAAATGGTTCTGATAAAGATTAATTATTTGTGTTTTATATTGAATGCCTGCTCAAAAAAAATGAAATTTATCAATGTCAGCGGACAAGGAAAATGTACCACTACCATTAACATTAAACTAGATGCCACTATGGTGCATATGCTGTGCGTGAAAAAATGGACAGCACATGCACCAATGTTATTTAGTAATTTTTTCACTGACTGAATCTGAACGTCAAAAAATCCCAGTGTGCATTAGTTTCTTCTTTATGTCAAATTAGACTTGCCTATTCAAGTCTATGGGTGCATACAAAACAAACGGATGCTATATGAATGTAGGAAAGTGGTCTGCGACCGGAACCCCCTCTGAAGATGTCATTGATTTTATAAGAATGTAGAGTGTTAGTAAGATGTTTAAGTTCCCCGTGTGTGTGTCTATGTGCACAGTGCTACCAGCCACCATTAGATGACATCAGTCCTGGGTTCCCTAGTTGGAAGGGGAAGCTTTAGCTTCAGGTACAGTGACAAGGCTGAAAGAGTTAACAAGACAAACTGGACCACAGTGGAGGGGATATAGTGCTGAGCATTTCCTAGGCTTAAGAAAGAAGTAATAGTAATATGATGTGGAATGTAAGCCAAGATAAAAGAAACAGGCAGTAGGATGTAAGGGTGACTGTGACCAGATTGTAGTTCAAGCTCCATGGAGGCGAATTAAGGAACGAGAGAGTGTCCCCCATCAAGCAGTATGGACAGTGCTGACTGAAGGACACTAACAGGGTAGGTGGAGAGCAGGAGACAGGGGCTCCTAGACTGGCTAGCTGGCTGGCTAGGGGTCCCTAGCTATCCCAAATCCCAGCGTTACCTCTGATGGTGAAGATATCTGGGCTGCCTTCCTTGCACTGTTTCTAACTAGCACTGACTTTATACTTATACTATCACTCCTGCCCCTGCGGAGGGCCAGGGTAGGAGTGATAAGGCCAACAGAAATAAACAAACAGGGCAAACCAAATCTGTATCTCATGGCACACACAGAGAGATATATGACAAAAAGAGCTTAAGAGCAAAATAAGAGCAGGGAGGAAACAACAAAGGATGCTTTACATGCTGTGATCTCGCTTGCGAGATTGCTAGCGAACATACCCGCCCCCGTCGGTTGTGCATCACGGGCAAATTGCTGCCCGTGGCGCACAACATCGCTTACAACCGTCACACGGACTTACCTTCCCTGCGACGTCGCTGTGGCCGGCAAACCGCCTCCTTTCTAAGGGGGTGGTTCGTGTGGCGTCACAGCGACGTTACACGGCAGCCGTCCAATAGAAGCGGAGGGGCAGAGATGAGCGGGCGGAATATCCCGCCCACATCCTTCTTTCCTCATTGCTGGTGGATGCAGGTAAGGAGATGTTCGTCGTTCCTGCGGTGTCACACATAGCAATGTGTGATGCCGCAGGAACGACGAACAACCAGCGGCATGCACCACCAACGATTTTATGAAAAGGAGCGACGTGTCAACGGTCAACAATTTTTGACGTTTTTGCGATCGTTGATCGTCGCTCCTACATGTCACACACTGCGATGTCTCTAACAATGCCGGATGTGCGTCACTAACGACGAGACCCCGACGATATATCGTTAGCGATGTCGTAGCATGTAAAGCACCCTCAAGACAACGGGAGAATTCTACAACAACTCCTCACTCAAAGTAATACAATCACCAGCAGGATTAAGATATTACAGAACACGGACCAGTTTAGCAAAGGCTATAGCTGGCATGGCAAGACAGGCTCCACCATTTTAAAAAGGAAAGAGTGACTGTGATAGGTCTCTCACAACATGTGGTCCAAGAGGTAACCAATAGGCTAGCTGAAATGAACTCCTGAAAGCTCGATCACTAATGAGAACAACGCTAGCCTGTCTGTGTAACTCAGAAGCCCCAATGAGGCATAGTGTGAAGTCTCAGATTCTGCAGTGTGAGCAGCGTCAGATGCCGCCATGACACTCGGCGAGTTTGGTGCCAAACACTGTCTGATAACCACTGACACTGAGGGAATCGACTCTAGAAGTGATTCTGAAGAAGTAGTATAGCTGTGTATGGTACTCTAATCATAGCGATACACATTGGCCTGTGTGGTTGGATACCCATGGACAGAGTTGCGCCAACCTTCCCCTCCCTCCATGGTAGCCAGCATGAACTTATCTGAAACTGTAACAGATGAGCCAGTCTGTATTAAGATGTTATTGCTTTTTTTTCTCCTTACAGTGTTCATTTTACTATTAAACTGTATGATTTTTCCAGTCAGTATGATTACGTAGATGCCAAACATGTATAGCTTTTATTTTAATTAAGTAGTGAAAAAAAGTTTGAAATTTGACAAATAAAATGTTTGTCGCAACTTTCTGAGAGATGTAATGTTTGAAATTTTGGGAATCTAGAGCTGTGTGAGGACTTGTATTTTTTTAATGATATTATTTTGGGTGTCTATAATGTTTTGATCGCCTGTTATTCCATTTTTTTCCTGTTATTGTAGCAGGTGAAAACCTACAATTCTGTCATTTTGATTTTTTTCTGGTTACACTGTTGAACAATTGGATCATTTATTTTAGATTTTGATAGATCTGACTTTTCTGAATACAGCAATATCAAATATGTGTATATTTTATTTTTTTATTTCTTAATTTTGAATGTGGTAAAAGTGGGGATATGAAGTTTTATATTTTTTTTCATATTTCTTAAAATATGTTTTCTAGTTTGTACTGTGTTTAATAGTCCCATTAGTGGACTTTAACCTGTAATAGTCTGACCCCTCATTCTATATACAAAAATGCCACAGCATTGTTGTATACAGAAGAAATCACAGTCTCCTATGAACGTTGACCATGGGCTAGCAGTCATAGGAGTATTGTGATGACTGGTCGACTGAGCTGACCCCTGGCTGTCATGACAACACATCAGTTTCCCACGAGCACATCACAGGTGTGCAGATGAGGGGTCAGAACAGTGAGCCTTCCTGTCGGTGTGCAGTAAATGTTAGAGATCGACAGCGCCATTTACCAGGTTAACAACCATGGGTGATGCTCCGCTCCACCAGCGACTATTAGAGACAAATATCAGTTAATTAAGTAAGCCAATATCTGCAGGAAAGGATGCAGGTTAGACGTGAGAGCCTGCATCAAAGGCAGGGAGATGACCCATGACTAAAGATGAGGGAATCTTTGGAAGTTCAGTTCTTTAGCAGTAAATAAGCCTAGCTCCACAGGCTCAAGCTTGACCTGAACCCTGGATCAAGTCACTGATTGGCAGTTTGAGTCTCTACCCACATACAGTCAGCCATAAGCAGATCACTTCTGGGGAAGTTTTGTGCACAGTACATGTGATCATGCTGTTGTTACCCCCAGTGTGCGCTGTTTAAACATTGCAAGCAGCTCACACAGGGATGAGCGCCAAGCGTTCCTGAGCACAGCTTTGCTTGCACAATTTGTGTTCACACTAAAAGAATCCAAACCCCGAACCCAAACCTTGACTTTCAAATTCGGAGATCAGTTTTAAAACTAGACCTCAGGTTCGCTCATTTCTACCCATGACGTACATAGCATGTTGTGGGATGTTAAGGGGTTGATTTATGGAAAAAAATTAAATCAAGAGCACACATAACATTAAGAAACTTTAATATATAACTAATCAGAAGAATCTGTTTTTCACTCCTCCTGAATTGATCATTAATTCTCAAAATTCCCAATTTATGGGTAAATACTGTCTTCAGGGAATACAGATTTTCCCATGACCACTGAGGAAGGATTCTCCGGTCGTGATGGTTACTATACCCCCCAAACGTAACCTAAAAATAACACACCGACTGCATGCGACTTGGTTAAACAAATTGGCCACAGCAGCCTTTATTACCTATTATTAACATTCTAACACAAAGGGGCCAATGGGCGACCCCAAACACACAATAATAGGTAACACATAATAATAATAAATGGTACATGAAACCCTATGTAGGCCCGGTCCAGAAACCCTTTCCTACACCAATATCCCTGGCCGCAACACTCCGACCCAGAGATGAGGTATTAATCACCCCACGGATTAATACCCCCCAAACTTTGCAGAACCCCGTGCCTGCAATTTCCCGGAACCCAGAGACACCATACCAAGACAGTGCCTCTTGGTCCAGCTACCAAACCCTTCCAACTGCTTCTGGACCAGACCTACCCCCGCTGCTGCGACAAAACATACATCCCTTTTATAATAATTTCTTTTTTTTTTTTTTTTTTTTTTATTGTTACTTTCCATTTTTTTTTTCTTTTTTGAACATAGTTAAACAAACTCACCAACACAAAAAGGGGAGGGTGGGCGGGAATCTGTCGCCGTCCGGAATCCAAAAGGGGAGGTAAGACCCTCCTTCATCACTTTTATACTCCCCCCCCTCCCTACAGGGATCCTTTTTCTCCACCAATCCCCTATATCTTCCCATAATGCCCCTCATTATAACTTTATTAACCCCTCACTCCCTCCCCTCTGGTCATGTCGCCCCTCCCCCCTATGGGGTCCATGGCTTTCTTTACGGATATAGGAGATGGCAGATGGTGTTCATGAAGTTCTATAGAGAATTATAACAGTTGTTTTAGTAAAACTTGAACAGAATCTCTCCTCCCCCTCCCTCCTCCATAGAGTTTTAAAAGCATCAACTAACTTAGTAATGGGAAAATCTGTCTTTATTGAAAACAGATTTTCCAGATTTTACATCAGTCCAGGAAGAGAAAGAAATAGATTTATCTGATAAACATAGATTATAAAGTTGTTTGTTTTCTTGTGTAATATTGATTTATTAATTAAAAATTGAAAAGATAGACAAAGGCTATATATTTGTGCATGCAGTAGACGCAGTGAGCTCTTTAAAGAGGATCTATTACCTCGTGGTAAACATCATGAAGCCAAAATTTAAAACATTTCACCATATTTAGTGATGAAAGGTCCCTTGGTAGACTGAATTCCCCTGAAATAGGGCTCTTCAATGTTTTACTATTTAAACAATCCCCTATATCTTCCCATAATGCCCCTCATTATAACTTTATTAACCCCTCACTCCCTCCCTTCCCTCTGGTCATGTCGCCCCTCCCCCCTATGGGGTCCATGGCTTTCTTGACCACTGAGGAAGGATTCTCCGGTCGTGATGGTTACTATACCCCCCAAACTTAACCTAAAAATAACACACCGACAGCATGCGACTTGGTTAAACAAATTGGCCACAGCAGCCTTTATTACCTATTATTAACATACTAACACAAAGGTGGCGCCGTCCAATGGGCGACCCCAAACACACAATAATAGGTAACACATAATAATAATAAACGGTACATGAAACCCTATGTAGGCCCGGTCCAGAAACCCTTTCCTACACCAATATCCCTGGCCGCAACACTCCGACCCAGAGATGAGGTATTAATCACCCCACGGATTAATACCCCCCAAACTTTGCAGAACCCCGTGCCTGCAATTTGCCGGAACCCAGAGACACCATACCAAGACAGTGCCTCTCGGTCCAGCTACCAAACCCTTCTAACCGCTTCTGGACCAGACCTACCCCCGCCACAGGACAGGACACGTGACACCTTACGTGGCCTGGACCCGCCACACACCCAAGGCTTGCTCCACACCATCCCGCAAACCCAGGGCCAATAAATCAGAAACAATGTCATTAAGATGGACCCCATCACCCCTCCGAAACTGCCACCTTGGCGATTCCAGGTCCACATGCCTCACCACCAAACCGCCG
This sequence comes from Anomaloglossus baeobatrachus, assembly GCF_048569485.1. Taxonomy (NCBI): domain Eukaryota; kingdom Metazoa; phylum Chordata; class Amphibia; order Anura; family Aromobatidae; genus Anomaloglossus; species Anomaloglossus baeobatrachus. The sequence goes on from NC_134357.1 coordinate 148,065,615, forward strand.
TTTCTCCGCACGAAACGCGCAACCACCCTGTTCACTTGTGCCCGGGCGCGATTAATCTTCTCAACCGACCGAGCCCCCCTCCACCATAATCTGGCCACAATATCCGACCACACCACTATCAAGCCCGGATACCTTGCCCATAAACGCAGTAGGTCGATCTTAATGTCCCTAATGAGATCACGGGATGCCCGCGAACCCAGGTCATTCCCCCCCACGTGTAAAACCAACACGTTCGGAGGTCTGTCCATCCTGCAATAATATTCAAATTCCGGCACGACCCTGCTCCATTCCATGCCACGCACTCCAATCCATTTGACCGATGCCAGCGATCTGTCCACACCCAACTGCCGACCATTCGGGCGAGCGTCGGCCCGACGGGCCCCCCAGAAAACGAACGAGTGCCCCAGGATCCAGATCAGACACACTCCTACAATAAAGGAAACAATTTTAACAAAACAGCACCAGCATTCCAGATTGCAACAAAGAACAACAAAACCCAACGGCAGAACAAACCAAAAAACTCCAACCAGAGCCCTCAATGAGATAATAACTGTGGGCGCACATAACCACGAAAACGAGAGGACTCCCACCGACCAATCCATCTCACCATGTCATCTCCAAGGCCCCAACGAGAAGCCTCAGTAGCCGCCCCAATCCTGAACGAATGGGACCCGTAATCTTCTGGGCGCTCACCCGCCCAGTGCAGGCAACTACTCAGCACTGCTACAAACTGGTAACGAGACAACCAAGCCCCGTCCTCGTGACGTAGCAGCAGGCCCGGAAGACCGCCCCGCAGACCACAAAACTTACTCACCAACTGCACCGGGCACAAGCCATCCCCTTGCACTGCATACAACACTACTAACCTGCCTCGACCCATCTGGTCTGTCTTGGACCGCCGAAGCCGACACTCCACTCTCTGTCCCACTACCGACACATCCTCGAACAGCAAACCACCCCCACGAACCCTTGACGGGCTCACCAATTCTCCTATCCGAAAAGCCCCGAAAAAAGCTAACACAAAAGCCGTTTCAAACAACACTGTCTCATACGCTGAGACACAAATTCCCTGCAAACCATCCACCAAACGCCATAACAAGCCCAACGAAATGGGCCGCCTAGTGTCCCGCACCTTCACCCCTTTCCGAAAACCTTTCAATGCCTGCCTTACCCGGAAGTCCCGTGAAACGTCCTGCTCACCCCTAACCTTTAACCAAAAGGCCACGGCCGCCACCCTAATTACCACAGCCGATGCTGACCTCCCAGCCCTAAAATCCTCACTCACCAATGCCAAGAGCGCCAATAAATAATCCACTCGCCCGTTACCAAACATCTCACCCAGCACTGCCTGCCACTCAACCCACACTTTAGCATAACGGCACCAAGTCACCTCGGTCACCGAATTCCTAATCAAACCCGCAATCACTGCCTCACCAGGCTCCACAAGTCCTCTGGGCACACCGCTCCGATCTCGTCTGCCCCCGGCAGTAACTCCCGAAACCTGTGGAACTGAAAACGAGATAAAGCGTCAGCCACCCCGTTATCAACCCCCGGCACATGTTTTGCAACCACATGAATATTCCACAGCAAACACTTGAGCACCAAATGCCGCAAATATGCCACTACCGGTCCAGATTTCTCTGACAAGCTGTTTATTGCATGTACAACTGCCTGATTATCGCAATGAAAGCACACTTTACGTCCCAAAAATTGCGACCCCCACAACTCCACCGCCACCACAATTGGAAACAACTTTAGCAGGGCCAGATTTTTTACCAGGCCACCCTGTCGCCAATCCTCAGGCCACCTTCCCACACACCAATGACCCTGAAAAATGGCGCCGAAACCCGCCGACCCGGCCGCATCCGTATACAGTTCCAGAGCATCATTGGGCACCACCTTCTTCAACCACAAAGTGCGGCCGTTAAAATGCCGCAAGAAGACGTCCCAAACCAACAAATCTGCCTTGATCTCCCGCGTGACCCGCACAAAATGCGCCGAGGACCGTACGCCTGCCGTAGCTGTCACCAACCTCCTGGCGAAAACACGCCCCATCGGCATAATCCTGCATGCAAAATTCAGCTTTCCAAGCAAAGACTGTACCACCTTAAGCCGCACTTTTTTTCCTGCCAGCATTGCTGCAACCGCACTCCGCAAATCCACAATCTTGTCCTCTGGCAACCTACATTCCATGGCCAGCGAGTCGATTTCAATCCCCAGGAACCGCATAACCGGCGCCGGCCCCTCCGTTTTTTCCCGCGCCAAAGGGATCCCGAAACGATCCGCCACTCTCTGCAAGGCGAACAACAAACCAGCGCAAACCATGGAACCCGCCGGACCAACACACAGAAAATCATCCAAATAATGAATAATGGATGACAAGCCGGACACGTCCCGCACCACCCACTCCACAAAGGAGCTAAAAGCCTCAAAATATGAACAAGAAATCGAACAGCCCATGGGCAAACAACGATCAACATAAAACTTCCTGTTCCACCAGCAACCCAGAAGGTGCTGACTCTCCGGATGCACCGGCAACAAACGAAACGCCGATTCTACATCCGCCTTTGCCATCAATGCACCGCGTCCTGCCGCCCGTACCAAGTCCAGCGCTTTGTCGAACGAGACGTAGTACACCGCCGACAATTCCGGCGCAATGCCGTCATTCACAGACGACCCCTCCGGAAATGAAAGATGATGAATGAGCCGAAATTTATTCGGCTCCTTCTTTGGCACCACCCCCAGCGGGGACACCACCAAATTGCTGCACGGAGGGCTCTCAAATGGGCCCCCTATCCTGCCCAGCTCAACCTCTTTACCCAACTTCTCACCCACAACCATAGGGTGGTCCCTTGCCGACCATAAGTTACGACAAACCGGAGGCAATGCCTCAACCGCCGACGGAATCCGAAAACCGTACAAAAAAACAAACTGCAAAAGCGACGCCGCTGCCCTGTCCGGATACCTACTTAAAAACGGCGCCATCGCCTCTATTTTCACCGGCGTCCTCCCTTTTACCAGACCCGTCCCCGGCCTTGCCTCTCCCTTTCTTAAAACATTTGGACAAACTATGTCCCCCCCCGCAGCCGGAGCACTCATGCTTGAACCTACACGCTGCACCAAATTTGCACTGGCCTTCGTTAAATTGCCAGCACAATCCCTTTTTCTGGATCCCCGAGGGCCCGGCTCCCGTGCCCCCGGCACCACCACGAAAGGGCTGGCTTGGGGCTGCCATTAAGCGCATCCATAAGGAAATGTCCTTATGATCCCACCGCATGCCGGGCCGCAACACCTTCCGCTGCCTTAACTGCTCATCATACCGCAGCCATGCCAAGCCCCCGTACGTGCGATACGCCTCCCCGATTGCATCCATATAGCCGAATAGGGCCGAGCAGTGCTCCGGCTCCTTTTTCCCTACTACGCTAGCCAAAATGGCGAACGCCTGCAACCAATTGGAAAAGGAACGAGGAATGAGCCTATAACGGCGTTTTTCTTCCTCCTCTTTTTCCTTCTTGGAATCGCTCGGCTTCACCTTGTCTAGGTTAAATTTTTCCAGGGGTAGCAGGGAAAATATCTCCACATACTCCCCTTTCCAAATTTTTTCCCTCACCTCTTTTTTGAGGTGCGCCCCTAGCGGTCCCTCAAAGCATACATACACCTCGCTCTTAGCCCTATCATCCAGCCGCACCACCTCATCCTCCTTTTCCTTCTCCTTGTCTCCAGCCTTATCGCCTGCAGGCTCCACTACTCCGCTACCTACACCCGCCCCCACCGGCGCCTTCTCGCCGCTAGCCGCCGCTGCGCCATCCACTGCCGACCCCGTCCAGGCCGCCGCCCGCGCTCGCGCTAAACCCTGCAAAAGCCCCAGTAACTGGCTAAGCAAAGCTGACCCCTCTGGCGCTGCCATGCCCGCAGCCACCTCCCCAGCACCAGCACCCCGCGCCGCAAGCAATGCCGAATCCACGGCTAGCTCACCCGACCGTGACGCGGAGATTGAATTCGATACCGCGATGTCGTCCGCCATCGGCTCCTCTAATTCATCCCCCGACCTGAGGGCTCCTTCTTCCTCCTCACTGTAGCCGTCCTCCACCATCCCAGCTCCAGAGGACGCAGCCGATGCGTCCCCTCCACCACAGCCACCCTCCCGGGCAGCCGCGTGGGCACTGGCGGTGGGCGTCCTCTGCTTTCTGTGCGGTGACAGCCCACAAGACCGTCCTGTCCCCTGGGCCGCCGCCGACCGAGTCCTCTTCCTGGAGGAGCCTCTCCCCGAGCTCAGGGGGCTCCCCACCACCGGTTCCTGCCCTCCAGGGCCTCCGACCGAGACCTCCCGCTGGGTCCACTCCTCACCCTCCCGAGGGAGACCGCGGCCGCCGGGCGCAGTGCAGATGACCTGAGGGACCTGGCGGTCCCTGCGGGGCTCCCGCCGTCCCTCCTGCCCTCCGCAGCCGTACAGGTATCCGAGTGACGCCTGCCCACACCGGCCCCCCTGCTGGCTGCCTGCGCCCGACCCCCCCATCGTCCTCGGGGGGTACTGCTGGCCTCACTCGCAAGCCGGGCACGCTCCTGTCCAGAAGCAGCCGCCGGGACGTGCCCCACCTCCGGGGGCCCGGCGTCCAGAGCAGGCCCCAGGCTGGACACGCCCCCTCTTCGTGCCTCCGGTCCTCGCTGGGCACGGCCCGGTTCCCGGGCTGCCGCCGGCCTGTCAAATCTAGCCCGAGGCCTGGGACCGGAAGTAGGCCCCAGGCCGGGCCCGCCTCCTTCCAGGCCACCGCTGGCCTCATTCCATTGCCGGGCTCGCTCCCGGCCGGGGAGACGCCGCTGGGCTCTGCACTCCAGCCCGAGGCCTGACATCGGAAGAAGGCCCCGGGCTGGCCACGCCCCTTACTCGGCCGCCGCGGCCTCGCCAGAGATTCCTCCCGGCGGCCGGGGCAGACGCTGGGAGCTGCTGCCGCCGCGGAGGGTCCCGAGGGGGGCTCTCGCTGGGCCTCCTCGCCCCCCTGCGCCCGGAGAGTACCTGAGCGGGGGCCTTGAACGCCACCCGCGGCTGGAGGGGGAGCGAGGGGCAGGTGCCGACGGGGAAACCCAGGCAGCCCTGACGTGGGACTGCACAGCCTGGGCCCCGTGCACCGCCATCGCCGCTCTGATCAGCCTGTTCAACTCCTGGAGGTCCGCCATGCTGGTTCCTAGGTCCTGGTCCTGGGTCTCCAATCTGTCGCCGTCCGGAATCCAAAAGGGGAGGTAAGACCCTCCTTCATCACTTTTATACTCCCCCCCTCCCTACAGGGATCCTTTTTCTCCACCAATCCCCTATATCTTCCCATAATGCCCCTCTTTATAACTTTATTAACCCCTCACTCCCTCCCTTCCCTCTGGTCATGTCACCCCTCCCCCCTATGGGGTCCATGGCTTTCTTTACTGATATAGGAGATGGCAGATGGTGTTCATGAAGTTCTATAGAGAATTATAACAGTTGTTTTAGTAAAACTTGAACAGAATCTCTCCTCCCCCTCCCTCCTCCATAGAGTTTTAAAAGCACCAACTAACTTAGTAATGGGAAAATCTGTCTTTATTGAAAACAGATTTTCCAGATTTTACATCAGTCCAGGAAGAGAAAGAAATAGATTTATCTGATAAACATAGATTATAAAGTTGTTTGTTTTCTTGTGTAATATTGATTTATTAATTAAAAATTGAAAAGATAGACAAAGGCTATATATTTGTGCATGCAGTAGACGCAGTGAGCTCTTTAAAGAGGATCTATTACCTCGTGGTAAACATCATGAAGCCAAAATTTAAAACATTTCACCATATCTAGTGATGAAAGGTCCCTTGGTAGACTGAATTCCCCTGAAATAGGGCTCTTCAATGTTTTACTATTTAAACAACTGTGTGAGGCTTCCTGCTTCTGACCTGGGGCATACCAATGTATAGGGAAAACTGCAGAAGAACAACAAAGAAATACAAGGGAGATCTATGCAGTACTTTATTCTGGATGTAGTTATGGAAGAATTATAAAATGTATTCCTGTAAATTACAGAGCAGCAAAGGCTAGTAGCTGCAACAACATAGCTAAATCCACAGCGTCTCAGTGTGTCATGGCTGCCTGTGTTCATGTACATAGTCAGATACTCAGATTAATCATTTAAAATCAACTATATAATTCACTATAATATTAACCTTTTACAAACAGCTCTTTGCAAGCTGCTGTATTCCCCTCCTTTATTTAGGCTGCATACTATATAGAGACATCGTATTACATGGCTTAGAATTTATAATCTAATATAGAAAGCTGAGTGTATGTATGTGTGTATGTGTATGTATGTGTGTGTGTATGTCTGCTAAAGGAATTTGCACAATCGCATTTAAAATCACAACATTTTGCACAGATGCTTCATGTGACTCAGGGAACGTCATAGATTATGATTTGACCGGAAAATGTAACTCCGCCTTTTACAGTAACTCTCCAGAAAATCTGCCTCCATTAAAGTGAATGGAGCTGTGGCCTACAACTTATTAATAGCAGCTGTGAGTGGTTGTTATAGGAACAAAATAAATTGTTAGTATAAGAAGCTTATGTATGAGGTAATAAGATGTCGGTGCGGAGACGGATAGAGACAGACAGAGAGAGAGAGAGAGACAGGGAAAGGCACAGACAGACATAGGCACAGCACAGACAGAATAAGAGGCAGACAAGGAAAGAGACAGACACAGACAGACAGACAGGAAAATAGACAAGTACAGACAGACAGGGAAACATACAGGCAGACAGGAAAAGAGACAAACAGAGAGACAGAGAGAGAGACAGGGAAAGAGAGAGACAGACAGGGAAAGAGAGAGACAGGGAAAGAGACAGGGAAAGACACAGAGACAGGGAAAGAGACAGACAGGGAAAAAGACAGACAATGAAAGAGACAAAAACAGGGAAAGAGACAAAAACAGGGAAAGAGACAGAGCCAAAGAAAGAGACAGGGGGAGAGACAGAGACAGGGAAACAGACAGAGACAGATGGAGAAAGAGACAGATGGGGAAAGAGACAGACCTGGAGAGCGACAGACCTGGAACGAGACAAACGGGGAAAGAGACAGACAGGGACAGAGACAGACACACAGACAGAATGAGACAGACACACACAGAGACATACAGACAGACAGACACAGACAGACAGATGGAGACTGGGAGAGAAACAGAGAGACAGTTACTATCCTGGGCAACGCCTGGGTACTACAGCTTGTATTCTATATATAGTAAATATCAGGTTCCTAATTGAGGGTGAGGACACATTTCACATATTTGCAATTTGCTGATGCACTACCCAGTGGCTTGCATTATTGAGTTAATTCCTGTTTGTCATTCTGTTTTTAAAAGAAAAATAGTTGAATTATTTCTTTGATTTTATTTTATAGACCAGAAAGTCTACAGTGCAGCTAAACATAACAAATCCTGCCAATTCTGAGCACAAAAATGTGTCTTTGCCAAACAGAAACTGTGTAAAATAAGCTCATAATTGCTGCCTCCAACGAAGAGACTGTCGCCAGATTCTGAGCTCGGTCTGATACAGTGTAATGAAAGTAAACCTTCATGCCTCTAATACTTTGGGAAATCATACATTTGAGTAAAGTCTTGTAATATTATCGTCTGTCACTTTTTATGTTTTTCTCATAACTGATCGTTCCCCTTTAAACCATACAGTAGAATAATTATATTATTGTATATTACATTTTGCAATAGAAAACAAAGCTAAATGGCCTTTATTAGATAGCACATTTTCTTTCTAGGAACTCAGATGTTTAGTGGATCTGTGACATTCCGGACACAATCTTATTATGGGTATGTACAGGCACAAAGTGATGGACTGATACAGAGGCTATTCTGTAGTACCACATCTACTAAAGCAAGACCTTGAAATTGCAGTGAAAGCTGATTATGGGGGATTAATGCTCATTTAAACAGTATTCAATAACACAGCATGAACATTATCTTACAATAACCCCAAGGCTTTGCAGTTTGCGGCTATGCTGGATGTTTCCTTTCTGACTCCTGATTTTCCAGCTATGATGTTATTACTTGTAAACTACTCAGAGAAATTTCAGCAGATTATTTTTATTTAATGTGCATGAAAAAATTCTATTTTATATACATAAGGTGGTCAACAGTTTACTGTTTAAAGAGGTTAAAGTATACATAATTATATCTAGTGAAATTTGCTAGTGTTCAGGATTTAAATGGTGGAGAGAATGAACAGTGGCCTTTAGGCTTGAAACACACATCCGTGAAACACGTGCGTGTTTGGTCCGTTTCCGTGTATACTGGAGACACGGCCAAACGTGCACCAATGTTACTATATCTCAGCGGTTACAATTGCATTTTTGGTTATGTCCGTTAGTCCGTCTCCGTGATGCGTTTTGTGGGCCGTGTCTCATGCCAGCATGTCCGTTTTCTGCACGCAACACGCAGCACGGACCCAATGAAAGTCAATGGGTCTGTGCGCACGTCCGAGTGACACGGACGCATCTCTGTTTGTTCACTGTACGTTTTGTGCTTTTTTCATGTGATGTCGGTCTTTTTTCTTTTTCTGTTTCGTTCTCTCCCTCAGCCCGTCGGTCTCTCTGTCTTATCTGTCCCTCTAGCTGTCTGTCGGTCAGTTCCCCCCCCTCTCTCATACTTACCGCTCCCCGATCCCCGACGCGGCGCTGCACTGCTGTTTTAAAAACTTCGGCGGCTTTTACTATTTTGAAAAAGCCGGCCGCCCATTAATCAATCTCGTATTCCCTGCTTTACCCGCCCACCGGCGCCTGTGATTGGTTGCAGTCACACACGCCCACCACGCTGAGTGACAGCTGTCTCACTGCACCCAATCACAGCAGCCGGTGGGCGTGTCTAGCTGCAGGGACAGGACAACTGGTTGCAATTGAAGGAAAGATGAATGCGACCAAGTACAGGGATATCCTGGAAGAAAACATCTTCCAGAGTGCTCTGGCCCCTTGATGTGGCCAAAGGTTCACCTTCCAATAAAACAATGACCCTAAGCACACAGCTAAAATAACAAAGGAGTGGCTTCAGAACAACTCTGTGACCATTGTTAACTGGCCCAACAAGAGCCCTGACCTAAACTCAATTGAGGATCTCTGGAGAGACCTGAAAATGACTGTCCATCAACGTTCACCATCCAACCTGACAGAACTGGAGAGGATCTGCAAGGAAGAATGGCAGAGGATCCCCAAATCTAGGTGTGAAAAACTTGTTGCTTCATTCCCAAGAAGACTCATGGCTGTACTAGCTCAAAAGCATGCTTCTACTCAATAATGAGCAAAGGGTTTGAATACTTATGACCATGGGATATTTCAGTTTTTTCTTGTTTAATAAATTTGCAAAAATGTCTACATTGATGTTTTTTTCTATCAAGATGGGGTGCAGAGTGTACATTAATGAGAAAAAAATGAACTTTTTTTGAATTCACCAAATGGCTGCAATGAAGCAAAGAGTGAAACATTTAAAGGGGTCTGAATACTTTCCGTACCCACTGTACTTCATAGACTTTTCCTAGACCGCAAGTTAATATTTTTGTAATCATTTACACCTGTCCCATGCCCTGATTATTTTAGAGTGCTGTAGTGGGGGAGACAAGAAAGGCGCAATAGGGTTTTACCCGGTTTACAGAGTGAAAGAGGATAAAAACAGTGCACTCACCTGGCCGGGTTGTGCCAGTCACAACCCCTTTATTAGCATGGATGAGCGCTTGGGTGGTTCTGCAGCGGCCCCGTTATAGAGCAGATTTTGAATATGAAGGACTGGAGAAAACGGGTTTATTGCCGCGCTAAAAACCACGAGCATGTATAAGTCAAAATATTCTCTTTATTTAGATCATTCCTACGCGTTTCTGAGGCTCATCTGCCTCCTTCCTCAGGGAAAAAGAATCTTTTTCCCTGAGGAAGGAGGCAGATGAGCCTCAGAAACGCGTAGGAATGATCTAAATAAAGAGAATATTTTGACTTATACATGCTCGTGGTTTTTAGCGCGGCAATAAACCCGTTTTCTCCAGTCCTTCATATTCAAAATCTGATTATTTTAGACACATCGCACTTTAAATTTGTTTCACAATTAATTTTATTTGATATTACATATGCAAATATAAATTGTTATGCTAATTTAATGTTCCATTAATTAGTTTCAGTGGTGACTCCACTTCTGCAGAGTCAGGGAAAGCAAAGTGTACATGACTTACCGTTGCATTAACCTGAAGTTGGTACGCCACGGTGGTTTCATAGTCCAGCGGACTGATGACGGTCACAATGCCCCGGGACCTGTCAATAGCAAAGACACTGGAGGGAGGCTGAATCGAGTATAAGACGCTTCCACCTGTTCCCTGATCAGGATCTGTAGCATTCACAATATAAATTGGAGTTCCCACTGGTGTGTTCTGTAAGAGAGGAAACACATACAGTGTGAAATTAACAGATGGAAATTAACTAATCCACTCAAACGGTTCAAGACAAATAAACTGACCCTGCAACTGTGTAATGTTATCTGAAATGTTTTATTACTCCATTGGCAGCAAATCACCTCATTTTATTCTTAGTTTATCCTCAGCGCTCTAAATAAGCACTGTTGCCTGGGATACTGTTCCTGACTGTGTTACAGGGAATACGTTATTACAAAAATTTATATACCTATTTACCTAAGAAAATCACTGTAATTAGCGTCATTCCAAGTTTCACATTGGTGCCTGCTTGGCAATAATTAAACTACGACTGCTGTTTTTTACCCCTTAATAAAGCAATTATGCTCTGAAGCATTATTATTGGGAATCTATTAAATGCCATCAAAGACTATAAGGAAAAGCAAACATCAACTTTTATCCAACAAATGTCCAAATGGAGATGGGAACTAATACATTTTATGTAGCCTTAAACATTAAATGATCCAAATCCATAGGATAGAGAATAACTGATTGATTGATTGATTGATTGATGGATGTCCAAATGTTGAGACCCATCCTGTAAACCTGAGATCGGGGCTCTGAATCCTGAAAATCAGGTTCCTCAAAGCCCTGTCTGGAATGGAGTGTAGGTGCTTATCAGGGGTGGATTTATCATGGGTTCAAGAGTAAAGGGGTCCCATTTCCCCCCTCCAAAACAGGTGTAATTGTGCATTATGGTGACTTATTTGTCTACAAAGGGTATTTATACTGTTCTTGGACAAGTGCCCTTTTCTGTCTGTGTCCACCAGCGGTGCACATGTTCAACCCCCACTGTTTCTACTTTCTATGAGACAGCCAAAAATGCTAAGCCGAGTCCGGTCTCTTTGTTCCAGGGCCACAATATCAGGATCATGGGAGGTTGAAATGGTTGGAGCTCAAGCAATCAGTAAGTTATTCCCTCTCCTACACATAATTACTAAATATTTTTCCAATAACTGTTTAACACTAGAAGTCCCAGAAATTTCGAGCTCCCCCCTGAAGTCCCAAAAGAGGGTCAAATGAACTGAATAGAACTGAATAGAACTAACTAGAAACTAAATGGCTAAACTCAATGGAAAACAACAACCTCCTGTGGTGCGACAGTAATGGCCTTAATTACAGAACAAAAGACGGTGATTATAGGATGTTAGCTAAAATCCTTCAGGTCATTCGACCAGTCTCTGGGTTCCAAAGGTAGAAATGTTAAATGACCCCTCTCTGGGACTTCTTGTGTTAAAGCAGAACTTACAAAGGATAGATATGGTAGGTAGACAGACAGAAGGACAGACAGATAACTATCTATTTTCTTATGTCACAGAAGACATGGGAGGCAATTAGTGTGTTCAGCAAATAATAATGTAATGTGCATGTTATCATAACCCCTTCACGACATATGACGTATATTTATGTCAAAGATCATGTCCCTTGCTTTGATGCAGGTTGTCACACCAAGCCCGTATCTTTTCTGGCACATGACAGTTGATTTAATTTTAATCAGCCATCACATGCCTCTAACAGCCGCAAATGAATCAGAGATCCACTCGCGGCTGTTAACCAGGTAAATCCCACTGTAAATGTCTGACAGCAGGATTTAACATGCGGCGGCAGGGAACCCATCATTACTCGTTCCCTTTGGCTCTCCAGTGGCATTATCATGTGGCACCGATGGGTTTTCATGACAGTTAGAGGTCAGCTGATAACCCTGTGTCTGTCAAGTTGATCTTCTTGTGAATGCTAGCTGCAAGCTGGCATTCATAGGAGGGGCACTGGTCTATACAGGACAAGTGATCAGATGATTGCAGCTTCAAGTACAATAAAAAGTGAAAAAGGTTTTTAAAAATCTGGAAAAAAACAAACAAAATACAAATCGTTTAAATCACAACTCTTTTGCCCCATTGAAAATAAAAGAATAAAAAAATACACATATTTGGTATCGCCAAGTTCAGAAATGTCTGATTGATCAAAATATAAAATAAATTAATTTGATTGGTAAACGGCATAATGAAAAAAAAATTACGTTTTCTTGGCTGCTGCAGCATTGCAAATGAACTATCAACTGAAAAATGGTATCAGTAAAAATGTCAGCTTAGGGCGCAAAAAATAAGCCATCACATGGCCCCAGATCCTGAAAAATGACAACGTTACGGGTCTCAGAAAACAGCAATTTTTTTGTACAAATTTCAGATTTCTTTTTTCACCACTTAAAAAACTCCAAAACTTTACATGTCTGGTATCTACAAACTCATCCTGACCTGGGGAATCATATTTCCAAGCCACTTTTACCATAACTTGAACATGGTAAGGCTAGTTTCACACTTGCGCTATTTTGACACAAACGGAATCCGCCAGTAATGTAGTACAGTTCATTTATTTACAGTGGAAGCGCGTTAATATGCCGCGTGTGTGTGTCATGCAGTACCCGCTTGTGTCCACATGGTGTCACGCTTCCACTGTAAATAAATGAACTGTACTACATTACTGATGGATTCCGTTTGCGTCAAAATAGCGCAAGTGTGAGTGGGGCCCAACAAAAAAAAAAATATTGTGAAATTGAACATTTTTTGCTATTTGCCCACAATTTGTTTTCCCGGTTTCCAGTACACTTTGCAGCAGAATGAATGCTTCAAAAGTACAACTTGTTTCACAAAAAACAAGCCCTCCTTTGGCTATATTGATGTGAAAACTAAAAAGTTATGGCTCCTAGAAGAATGGGAGGAAAAAACGAAAGCGCAAAAATGGAAAATGGCCACGACAAGAAAGGGTGAAATGGGAATTATTTATTTAATTTATTTGATAACAATTCTTTGAGAAACCCTTTAAAATATACCAAGCCCAATAATCTATAAAGAGCTTGAATAGAGAGATTAGGTAACAAAGTTAATTTTTAGTTCTATTTGTATCATAGATTTTTATAAACCTGCCATCTTAGGAGAACTTTATTAAAATGAAGTTGTTCTGTGAATAGCAGTATGCCATTACATCAGCGATTCCTCCAGAAACAGTGGGAATGATCACTATTAAATTGTCAATGTCGAGTGCAACTGCAGGAAAGAATGAGGAGCCTGAATGGAAGTGCAAATATAGTGAATGGAAGGGGACAATATGAATACTGATTTTCAGGGGTGCTACATGTAGCTATAAAGAACTTTTTTTTCTAGTCGGAGTAATTAAAACACAAAAACGAGATCTCAGCATGATATGAGCTCTGCATTGACCAAACAAAATGGCCCAGCAGCCAATTTTCATATCACATTGACAACTGTATTTGGATCCAGGTTTGAAAAGTTAATCATTCCAGAGAATGGAACTAAATATATAATAGTACGCCAATGTAAAATGTAAAAGAAACGCTACAAAAATAAAAGAAATGTTATATAAGGGTTTTCAGTTGAATAATACATAGCATTGTGTTTTCTGCAATGTGAAGCAACAAAGCTGCTAATTACGATGATTTAATAAATCATAAGTTAGAAAACCGAATACTTTTGAAAGATTGGAACAATAATATTACACTCCCACACAAATACTCATATAGGTGAATTAAAGGATTAGTATCTAGTAATTTACAGCACATAATCAATAGGGAACACCCAGGGGAGCACATAAACCTCATTAGGCAATGCTAGCATTCACAGTGCTAATATTCGGATATTCTGTGTGTTTGTGTTCTCATTCTAAAGTTAATTTATTTATTCTCTCCCATTAGAGAAGAAAACAAATATCAGTCGTTCTTTATGTACTGTGGGATATTACATTACACATGACTAGTCATGTGTATCCATTTTTATCTATTTCACCAAGACGCTGTAATGGGGGAATCCCGTCAATGTCATACATACATGTGAGAATGACACACGTCAGTGATTTTTAGAGAAAGTTTGCTGCCATTGCAAATCTGAGCAAGGACACATAATATGAATGCATCCTGGTCCATGTAGCCTTAAGGCTGGGTTCGCATGAATATTATGCATTCTGTTCGGCATTGGGAATTCATGCCAGGGATAAATCCATTACATTATTTACACTATAGGCGCCAAATGGACCACTTTGACTTTTAATAGGGCCCATCACATTTCCATCATGATTCTGTCATTTTCTGAAAAAAAAAAAGTACCAGGCAGCACTAATTCTTCTTGCAAAAAAACATAATCTGTGAAGGCTAAAACATAGATGTGTCAAATGAAAAGACAGGACCTGTTGAAGCGCGGTTTCATACGTGTGAAACGGTCGTCGTCCAAGCGATCCCCGCTCTCCCTTCCCACACTGTCTGTTATGGTTTTATGGATTGAAAAAATATAAGACTTGTTGGAGATTTATGGTGAGTGCCGCACATTTTATATCTTTTCATTTGAGATTGTCTTAAGTATTCTGACTTCTTGTGCTGAGCAACGCTGGCATATCCACCACAAGTGCCTCGATTGGCGCTACAAGTGGAGCTTGGAATGATGCACGGTCAGTAGTGCTGAACTATTCTGCTTCTTTTGAATTAAAACATAGATGTGGTTGGGGTCTCATTAACGTGAAAATGACTAAGTTTATTAGATACAGTATGGGTTGGACAAGGTTGTCCAATCTTTGTGGTGTGTGGAGCCATTTTTGGTGCTTCAAGAAATGTTCATGCCTATGCTTTACAGATGAAAAGAGGCTTTTATAAAGTATATGAACGCTTTGTCCTCTCTTCAATCCACTTTATAGAAGGATATAAGATGAACTGCTCTTCATAAGATCTATAAAATTTATGACTTCCACACCGTTTATGAATGGTAAACAGGACTATGAAAATATCTGTTGGCAGTGCTAGATCAGTGACCAAGAAATCAGATAACATATACCAATAGATTCACAATTCAAGGGCAAGGAGGCTGTTAATATTTTGGGGGGCTTTATATCCAGTGCTATCTTTTTCAGCAGTTACTTAAAGGGGTTTTTCCATAAATAACTTTAATATTAAAGTTCATTTTAATCATTAGATCTTAGAATAATAAGTTCCACAGTTGAATGTGTTTAAAAAAAGTTCTTATAAGGCCTTGTGCGCACTGGGAAATGGAATTTTCTTGAGAAAATTCCGCATGCTCTCAAAGATTACCGCACCCGCGGTAAAAAACCGCGACAAACCGCACCCGAAAACCGCATGCGGTTTGCCGCGGTTTGCTGCGGTTTCACCGCGGTATTGTTCACGGTATTGCCGCGGTTTTGCCGCGTGTGGGTTGGGATGTGCTTTATTGCATTCAATGCAATAAAGCACATTGAAAAAAAAAAAGTCATTTAATTCTGAGATAGTAGATAGATAGACAGAAGAATAGATAGAGGGATAGATAGATAGACAGACAGATAGAGGGATAGATAGATAGATAGATAGATAGATAGATAGAGGACAGATCGCTATATTTCCCACGGTCGGCAGTGAGTTCACATTACCGGCCATGGGAAATGACCGGTAATTACCTCTGCTGTCTGCTGCATTCATTCAGCGCTGTGTCTGTGACAGTCGCGGCTGGATGTAAGCAGCGCAGGACCTGTGGATTACGCCGGAGCTTTGGTGCGGGAGGGGTTAATAAAATGGTGAACGAGGCTTGTTTGTTTTATTTAAAATAAAGGATTTTTCGGTGTCTGTTTTATTCACTTTACTTACGGGTTGATCATGTCAGCTGTCACATAGACGCTGCCATGATCAAGCCTGGAGTTAATGGCGGTGATCCACCACCATTAACCCCTTGTATTACCCTGACCGCCACTGCTACACGGCGGCAGGAAGAGCCGGGGACACGCCAGTGCTGCCGCATAATGCATGCGACAGTCCCGGGGCAGCTGCGGCTGATATTCTCAGCTGCCGGAGGGGGAGTGAGGCGGGGGACATTAACCCTGCCCCTCTCCTTCCCCAGCCTGAGAATACCGGGCCGCCGCTGTGTGCTTACCTCGGCTGGAAGGTAAATATACAGCGGAGCCCACGTGCTTTGTTTTTTATATTTCCGTTTTCTTTCTATGTGTGTTCTATGTGTCTGTGTCTATGTGTTCTGTGTCTGTGATGTTTGTGTGTGTGTGATCTGTGTGTGTTTACTCTCTGCACGGCTTCCTCTTCCTGTAATGACATCACTTCCCTGCAAAACCGCAGACAGTTGATGTACATTACCGGAGGTAAACCGCAAAATACCGCAGGGAATAACGTAGGAAAACGCAGTGAACCGCACAGAATTTGCTTCCTGCGTTATTCCCTGTGGGATTTCACAATTAACATTGGAGTCAATGTAGTGAAATCCCGCAGCGACGTGCGGAAAAGAATTGACATGCAATTGTTTTTGCTGCGGGAATCCCGCAGCAAAACATGCAGCTGTCAAATTCCGCCCAGTGCACACAGGATTTTTTTTGCCCATAGGTTTTGCTGATGATTCACTGCAGAGATGTTATGAACATTTTCTGCAGCGAAACATGCAGCAAAACCGCAAAAAATCTGCGGCGAAATCCGGTAAGTGCGCACATAGCCTTAATGTTCCCCTGCTATGTACTGTGCAATTGCCATGTCTGACCGTACAGGGACATGGTCTGATCATACAACAGCTCCTGGGCTGGAGAAGACACAAAAGAGTATAAAGACATTACAGCACAGGATCATGTGATGATCATAGCTAATGATGACACATGATCCACACTCCTCTCACACCACCTTGCATACTAAATGACGGACGGACACCAGAGACTAAATATTATGGAAATAAATGGCTGTGTTGTTTATTAAGAGTTCATTTATAAAATAAATTAAACCATTTTTATTAAACCGTAAAAACCATAAAAATTCCATTATAACCAGTCTATACCAATCACCGTAAAATATCCAAAATCCACCCAAATGGCTGGGCAGTTCTTCCTCACTAATAAAACAACACGACAAGGAAAAAATACATAACATATTAGCAATAACAAAAACAATAGGGCGGGTGGGCGGGAGAAAAATTCCTCTTCATCGGCTGTGACTGACACACAGCTGACAAAACCACCCCTTATATAGGAAAAAGTCCTGCTCACAAACTTGAACCACCAATCCTAAAGATTCAAAAATTGGCGCACAGTGAAGCCATTGGTTACAAAGGCTCACTCGCGTTACCGGGCAGATAATGTATTAACCCCTTAACTCCTCTACTAAAAACCCCGATCTAAACTCATAGGTTCACAGTATAATCATGCAATCCCTGCGCTAAATTGCTAACAGGGATTGTTCATTCTTTTTGTGAGGTAAAATATTTCCCAGCCTGTTTAACCCCTTCACGACCATGGACGGAAAGATCCGTCCTTGTGCCCTGGGCCTTAACGACCAAGGACGGATCTTTCCGTCATGGCGGAATCGCGGCACCGGAGCCTCCGGTGACTGCAATATGTTAACATAAACCGCAGATTCGGGGAGGAGGGGACCTGTTCCTGACCTTAGGAGGGGTGGTGCCTCCTCCCCGGACCTAAGGAGGCTGTGATTGGCTGACGAACGCCGCTCAACCAATCACAGCCACTGTAATGTTCCAGCCATTTAAAATGACTGAAACTTTGAAATCCAGCCCTGGCCAGTGCAGCTGTAGCACTGGCCATTGGCTGGAGCTGGGTGACCTCACTGGATCACCCTCCCCCAGCTAAAGTAGCTCTGATTGGAGAGATCGGCCTTGTGACCGATTTCTCCAATCACAGTGGACCTGTTGCCGGTGACCGCCCCCATCAGCTTCACTTGTCGTCCCTGCAGCACGCCAGCACACGGAGCACAGTGAGTGTACACAGTGCAATGGCAGGGCGACAAGCTCCGGTCCCTTGCTGTTATGAGACCGGAGCATGGGACCCGGAAGTTGCCGCGCTGCCATTACACTGTATGAAACCGGCGAAAAGCGTCCCGATCCGCCGCCGCTGCCCTCCGCGATCTGCCACCTGTCTCCCCGATCTCCTGCCCGCACCCTCACCCCCACACCTCCCGATCCGCTGCCGCCCTCCATCTGCCACAATGCCACCGCTCCCCTCAATCTGCTGCCCGGCCCCTCACCCCTCGTGATCATTGCCCGGCCCCTCACCTCCGTGATGTGCTGCACGATCCCTGTCCTCCTCCATCTGTCATAGTGCCACCGCTCCCTCCAATCTGCTGCCCGGCCCCTCCCCCTCGTGATCGGTG
Source organism: Anomaloglossus baeobatrachus (assembly GCF_048569485.1). Lineage (NCBI taxonomy): Eukaryota > Metazoa > Chordata > Amphibia > Anura > Aromobatidae > Anomaloglossus > Anomaloglossus baeobatrachus. Next base: position 148,084,208 of record NC_134357.1, read on the forward strand.
CCCGCCCCCTCCCCTCCGTGATGTGCTGCACGATCCCTGTCCTCCTCCATCTGTCATAGTGCCACCGCTCCCTCCGATCTGCTGCCCGGCCCCTCCCCCTCGTGATCGGTACCCGCCCCCTCCCCTCCTTGAGGTGCTGCTTGCCCCCTCCCCTCCGTGATGTGCTGCTCGCCCCCTCCCCTACGTGATGTGCTGCATGCTCCCCCCACCTCTCACCCCCGTAGTCAGCTACCCGCCCCCTCCCCTGTCACCGCCGTGATGTGTGCTCCCACACCTGTCACCGCCGTGATGTGCGCTCCCTCCCCTGTCACCTCCGTGATGTGCGCTCCCTCCCCTGTAACCGCCGTGATGTGTGCTCCCTCCCCTGTCACCCCCGTGATCTGTGCTCCCTCCCCTGTCACCCCCGTGATCTGTGCTCCCTCCCCTGTCACCCCCGTGATCTGTGCTCCCTCCCCTGTCACCCCCGTGATCTGTGCTCCCTCCCCTGTCACCCCCGTGATCTATGCTCCTTCCCCTGTCACCCCCATGATCTGTGCTCCCTCCCCTGTCACTCCCGTGATCTGTGCTCCCTCCCCTGTCACCCCCGTGATCTGTGCTCCCTCCCCTGTCACCCCTGTGATCTGTGCTCCCTCACCTGTCACCCCCGTGATCTGTGCTCCCTCACCTGTCACCCCCGTGATGTGCGCTCCCTCACCTGTCACCCCCGTGATGTGCGCTCCCTCACCTGTCACCCCCGTGATGTGTGCTCCCTCCCCTGTCACCCCCGTGATGTGCGCTCCCTCCCCTGTTACCGCCGTGATGTGCGCTCCCTCCCCTGTCACCGCCGTGATGTGCGCTCCCTCCCCTGTCACCGCCGTGATGTGCGCTCCCTCCCCTGTCACCACCGTGATGTGCGCTCCCTCCCCTGTCACCGCCGTGATGTGCGCTCCCTCCCCTGTCACCCCCGTGATCTGTGCTCCCTCACCTGTCACCCTCGTGATCTGTGCTCCCTCACCTGTCACCCCCGTGATCTGTGCTCCCTCACCTGTCATCCCCGTGATGTGCGCTCCCTCACCTGTCACCCCCGTGATGTGCGCTCCCTCACCTGTCACCCCCGTGATCTGCTGTCCACTCTCCCTCCACCTCTCACCCCCGTGATCTGCGCTCTGCTCACCTGTCTCCCCCGTGATCTGCGCTCTCTCACCTCTCACCCCCGTGATCTGTGCTCCCTCACCTGTCACCCCGTGATCTGTGCTCCCTCACCTGTCACCCCCGTGATCTGTGCTCCCTCACCTGTCACCCCCGTGATCTGCTGTCCACTCTCCCTCCACCTCTCACCCCCGTGATCTGCGCTCTGCTCACCTGTCTCCCCCGTGATCTGCGCTCTCTCACCTCTCACCCCCGTGATCTGTGCTCCCTCACCTGTCACCCCCGTGATCTGTGCTCCCTCACCTGTCACCCCCGTGATCTGCTGTCCACTCTCCCTCACCTCTCACCCCCGTGATCTGTGCTCTGCTCACCTGTCTCCTCCGTGATCTGTGCTCTGCTCACCTGTCTCCTCCGTGATCTGCGCTGCGCTCCCTCCCCCACCTCTCACCCTCCCTGATCTGCTGCCTCCTTCATCTCCTGTGATCCAGCTGCCTAGATCCATCCTGTAGGGTAACTATCCCCAATCTCACCTCCCACTCCCCTTCCCACCCATCCCCCCCACCCGCCCCCTCCCCCATCCTCTGCCGCTCCTGCATCCACTGCGCCCTCTCCCATCCGCCCCCACCCTATCCCAGCCACCGTCTCACAATCACAGATGCTCCCTTTATATGCCGCTGCCCCCCCATCTGCCGCCCCCCCCCATCTGCCGCTGTTTTTTTTTTTCTATGCCATAGGGGTCTAGTTTCCAAAATGGGGTCACATGTGGGGGAGCTCCACTGTTTCGGCACCTCAGGGGGTCTCCAAACAGCATGGAATACGCTAATTATCCCAGACAATTTTGCGTTTGAAACGTCAAATGACGCTCCTTGCCTTCCGAGCCCTGCTGTGCACCCAAAAATTTGAGTTCCACCACATATGAGGTATCTGCGTACTCAGGAGAAATTGCACAATACATTTTATGGTGCAATTTTTCCTGATACCCTTGTGAAAAAAAAAGCTACCTGGTTGAAGTAACAATTTTGTGGTAAAAAAATTTTTTTTTATTTTCACGGCTCAACTCTATTAACTTTTGTGAAGCCCCCAGAGGCTCAAAGTGCTTAATAAACATCTAGATAAATTCCATGAGGGGTCTAGTTTCCAAAATGGGGTCACATGTGGGGGAGCTCCACTTTTTCGGCACCTCAGGGGGTCTCCAAACGCAACATGGAATACGCTAATTATCCCAGACAATTTTGCGTTTGAAACGTCAAATGACGCTCATTGCCTTCCGAGCCCTGCTGTGCGCCCAAACATTTTATTTCCACCACATATGAGGTGTCTGTGTACTCAAGAGAAATTGCACAATACATTTTATGGTGCAATTTTTCCTGATACCCTTGTGAAAAAAAAGCTACCTGGTTGAAGTAACAATTTTGTGGTAAAATATTTTTTTTTTATTTTCACAGCTCAACTCTATTAACTTTTGTGAAGCCCCCAGAGGCTCAAAGTGCTCAATAAACATCTAGATAAATTCCATGAGGGGTCTAGCTTCCAAAATGGGGTCACATGTGGGGGAGCTCCACTGTTTCGGCACCTCAGGGGCTCTCCAAACGCAACATGGTGCGGCTAACGATTCCAGCTAATTTTCTGTTCAAAAAAGTCAAATGGCGCTCCTTCCCTTCAGAGTCCTGCCGTGCGCCCAAACAGTGGTTTTTCGCCACATATGAGGTATCTGCGTGTTCAGTAGAAATTGCCCAACAAATTCTGGGGGTTCATTTAATCCTGCTACCCTTGTGAATATGCAATATTTGAGGCTAAATTAACATTTTTGTTGCAAAAAGTAAAATGTTCATTTTTTCCTTCCACATTGCTTTAGTTTTTTGAAGCACCTGAAGGGTTAATAACCTTCTTGAATGTGGTTTTGAGTAGCCTGAGGGGTGCCGTTTTTGGAATGGTGTCACTTTTGGGTGTTCTGTGTCATGTGGACCTTTCAAAATCGCTTCAAATGTGATGTGGTCCCTAAAAAAAGTGGCTTTGTAAATTTTGTTGTAAAAATGAGAAATTGCTCATAAATTTTGAACCCCTATAACTTCCTTAATTTTTTTTTCCCAAAATTGTTCTGATGTAAAGTAGACATGTGGGAAATGTTATTTATTAATTATTTTGTGTCATATGTCTCGTTGGTTTTAGAGCATAAAAATTCAAAGTTTGAAAATTACAAAATTTTCAAAATTTTCGCGAAATTTCCGTTTTTTTCACAAAGAAATGCAAAAAATATCAGCCTAAATTTACCACTAACATGAAGCCCAATATGTCACGAAAAAACAACCTTAGAATCACCGGGATCCGCTGAAGCGTTCCAGAGTTATAACCTCATAAAGTGACACTGGTCAGAATTGCAAAAAATGGCCTGGTCTTTAGGATCAAAATAGGCTTGGGGCTGAAAGGGTTAAAAAAAAAAAAAACGTTTTACCTCAAAGATAGAATTATTTCCAATCTCATGCAGTAATGTCTGCATACTTTTTTACTTGCTCCTTGGCACAGGAGCTGTGGTATGATCAGACCATGTCCCTGTAAGCTCAGCCATTACACAGGACATAGCAAGGGCACATTAATAAGATTATCTCAGCACAGGAACATTTTGTTAAATGTAACTAACCACCAGGTTTTTGCCCTATAAACTAGAGGCAGTGCCATAATGATGCGAGAATGATGATTAAAATGATACCTTTAGTTGAGAAATCTGAGGCTTTATTGCAGAGCAATCTATGTCCAAACTTTCCAAAATTACGTAAATTTTGCAGTGGCTTGAGCATCAAGGTTGAACATTGCGGGTCAGGTCCTGTGTGATAATTCCTCCTCCTGCTTTGCCTTTTTTTTTAATTTAAATTTTGCGCCACTGCCCCATTACTGCTGTTGGTGGTACATTTCCATTGCTATTGTGACGTTGTCTTCATAAAGTGGTGCAGCAATACATATGTGCTACCAACTGCAGTAATTTTGGCAGCGGTGTGAAATTTGAATAAAGAAAGGGATGCAAGGCAGGGGGAGGAATGATTACACTGGACCTGACTAAAGATGACCAAGGTTCGGTATTTGGTTTTTGTCCGAACACTGACTTTTTTTGTTAAAAACAAAAAACAGAGTTTGGGTTCGGAGTTCAGGTGGTTTGAACTTCACTCGCGTAAGCATTGCTGTGCTCAGCTACACTCGGTCCTCTGCTGAGTGTGAGCCACTTGCAGTGTTTGAACAGCTCTTGATGGGGGTAACTAAAGCATGATCGGATGTAGCGTGCAACAAAAAAAAAATGTTAAACCCTCGCCCACCCACCCCCAGAAGTGATCTGCTTATGGCTGGCTGCATGTGAGTGGAGACTCGCACTGATAATCAGTGACTTTATAGTTCGGGCCGAAACCGTGGAGGTACAAATTATGACATTTTGGAAAGTTTGCTCAAAGATTGCTCTGCAAAAAAGCATTTCTCAATTTAAGGGTGCTTTACACGCTGCGACATCGCTAGCAATTGCTAGCGATGTTGAGCGCGATAGCACCCACCCCCGTCTTTTGTGCGACATGTGTTGATCGTTGCTGTGCAAACATTATCATTACAGCAGCGTCACACGCACATACCTTGTCAGCGACGTCACTGTGACTGCCGAACAATCCCTCCTTTAAGTGGGAGGTGCGTTCAGCGTCATAGCGACGTCACTGCGGCGTCACTAAGCGGCCGGCCAATAGAAGCAAAGGGGCGGAGATGAGTGGGACGTAACATCCCGCCCACCTTCTTCCTTCTGCATTGCCGGTGGACGCAGGTAAGAAGATGTTTGTCGCTCCTGCGGTGTCACACATAGCGATGTGTGATGCCACAGGAACAACGAGGCAACGATTTTTGGTGTTTGGACGACCTTTCCAAAACCAACGATTTTTGTCTCTTTTGCGATCATTGAAGGTCGCTCGTACGTGTTACACGCTGCGATGTCTCTAACAACGCCGGATGTGCTTCACAAACACCGTGACCCCATCGATAAATCGCTAGCGATATGGCAGCGTGTAAAGCACCCTTTAAGGTATAATTTTAATTAGCATCCTAGTGCCATTATGGCACTGCCTTTAGTTTAAAGGGCAAAAATCTGGTAGTTGGTTCCCTTGAAACACATGCAATTATAGAACTTATTATTATTATTATTATTATTATTATTATTATTGTTAAAATTAATTTTAAAATTAACTTTGTTCATGGGAAAACCCCTTTAAGCCAAAAAGTAATCCATGATAATTCAATAGATACTTGTTACACATATTACAGACTGCGGCACATAGCCCAGTGGATTGTAAACTTAAAGATAAGAGCAAAATACAAAAAAAATACTTGATGTTTTACAGTTAGTATTGATTGCAGGAACTAAGTGCTCTTGAACCCCAGAGGATTGCTTTTCACCTGGGAAAGACATCGATGGAGACATCACTTTCTAGGTAACTGCAGCGTTACTCAAATCAGAAACTCTGCGGTCCTAATAAGACATTGATTCTTTACACTTGGGGGTTCATCAGGCTGACTCTAAGAAGAGTGGCATTGGCAGTACTTGGTGACTGGTGAGCACTACATTATGAAATGGTAATACGGATGCACTTATTTTATGAAAGCCTTATAGTAGCATACATTGATTTTATTGTACTGTATTAAAAAAAACTCTCTTCTATTTGAGAATGTCCACTGGAACTTCTAAGTGAAATAGACACGTTTCAGGTCAATGATTGGGACATACTTTACTTAGCATATGTTAGTAATTCCTGCTTTAATCTCTAATCACATTATCAATATAAGATTCACAAAACATATACAGGTAATAAAGGTCAGGAGCCATCACAGTCGAGGTAGGCACCTCCAAACATCATCTCTGGTGGGATGCTTTGAAAAGCAACAAAACAAACCATGAGTGGCAGGAGAAACTAAACAAGAACACCAAGAAAATAAATAATACAAAATTATTTAAAACTAATTTAAAATATATATATATAACATTTGTCAAAGAATAGAGGGCAAAGAGGAGGAGGATATATATACCCAAGGTGGAGAGAATCCAAAAAGGAAAGTATAAGCAGTAGAGCCATAAAGTGTTAATGCAGAAAGTTCAAGCAATAGAATAGATAGCCCATTTGGTGGATATCCTCATGGGCAAGTAGTGCACTATGGACTTCATTGTCGGTAGTCTATAGGCATTTTTTAGCCCACAATGTACTAAATGATTTCACGTTGATGCTACATACAATAGAGGGCTATCTATTCTATTACTTGAACTTTCTGCATTAACACTTTATTTCTCAACTGATGGTACTTTCCTCTTTAGATTCTCTGACTAATGTTATATGTATTTTATATAATTTTAAATAAATGAATTATCTTTTATTTTCTTGCTGGTTTTGCTTGCTTGTTTACTTGCTCCTGCCACACATGGTTTTGCTCTACTCACATTATGTTTAAGATTCTTCTACAACCACCAAAATTAAAGCAAGTGGATTACACAGTTTTGCAGCGGAACTTGAAATTTCATCACATACAGTTTTTTCACAAACACTGACTCCATAGGGTTTCTCTTGCACTATACCTTGACCCCTTTGCTTGACCTTTGGTGGATGATTTTGGTGTCTATAGATTGGTTAGAAATTAATGGATGATGTACTGTAATTGGCTGCTGTGGGAAGAGAAGATTTTCTTTACCCAGCTTCCAAAGTGTGTGGTAGTGTCTATAGCATCCAATCATAGCATATCTTTAATTTTATTTTAGCAGTATAAGAACTGAAAGCTGTGCTATGATTGGCTATTATTGGTAGTAAAGACAGATTTTTTTTTTAGTTACAGTTCATAACAGATAGGATAGGACTCATCACTGGAGCCAAAAAAGTTGGCCAACGAGAACATCTTTGCATACTGGACTCAAGAATATAGTTGCGGAAAGTTTGATTGATCCCATTAAAGTTCTCCTGCCACCATACAACATTAAGCATGGACTGATAAAGCAGTTTGTGAAATCTCTACCAAAGGAAGGAGAGACTTTTAAATACCTGTGTACCAAGTTTCAGGGACTGTCTGAAGCAAAATTGAAGAAAGGCATTTTTGTGGGTCCGGATTTCAAGAAACTCATGAGGGATGATGTGTTTGAAACAAAAGTAAAAGCTGTTGAGAAAAGGCCTTAGGATTCTTTTAAAGAAGTTGTAAAAAAAATTCTAGGAAACAACAAGAATTCAAAATTTAAGTCCATCATGGAGAACATGCTGAAATGTTTCAAAACCTTCGGTTATCTGATGAATTTGAAGTTACATTTTTTGCACTTATATTTGGACTACTTTTCTGAAAACCTTGGTGCAGTTAGCGAAGAGCAAGGATACAGATGTCATAATCAGGATATTATGGAGGGTACAGTTTGGCCATTTTAACTTAGGGATGTGCTCACTTTTGTTACCAGCAGTTTAGACAATAATCGCTGTGTATTAATTTAAGCACTGCCTGATAGCGTTGACATGATGTGGCCTGGCATTTTCATTTTAAAAATGAACAGATGCATGAGTGACAGGCATAGGGCTAGTGCTCCCATATCCCTGTCACTACAGACAAAAGCCAACTTGGAGACCCTACTTGGAGTCTTCACATTTCCAAAAATTAAGGTCAGGTAACAGGAAAAGTGGCACCAATTGGCACACCCTACAAATAGGCCAACTAAGCAACATGGCTGCATGGTCCCGGCCCTGGAACAAGTCCTGAACCAGCATTGCTACTGTCACCAGGCACAAATAAAAGACAGGTGTAGGCCTCTTGCATACAGACCACTGAAACTGCAGTCAAAAGAGAATGTTGAAAAATCAACTTAGAGTGTTAAGATTTAAAAACCTTTCAGGCAGACAGTAGTACAGTAGCCTCAATTTACCCCTTTAAAAGAGCTGGGAGGTATGGTCCATGCAACACACAGGCTGTGGCCCGGCATTTGAATTTCAAAAATGATAAGCCGAGTGGCAGATGTAGGCCTGTTCCTCCCAGAAGCATGTCAATACTCACAAGACACAACTTTGAGAGCCATTTTGGAGTCGTGACATTACAAATCCTTTCAGGCAGACAGCAGTACAGTAGCATCAATTGCCCCTCTGGGAGGTACGGTCCATGCAACATACAGGCTGTGGAATGGCATTTTAATTTTAAACAGTGAGCATACAGCGACCGTGCCTTCTGCAGAAGTGCATCTAGGACATAATACTGCCCTAGAAATTGCTGTACAACCAGGTTGATTATTATTATTATTATTATTTATTTATAGCGCACCATTGATTCCATGGTGCTGTACATGAGAAGGGGGTTACATACAGAACACATATACAAGTTACAATAGACAGACTAGTACAGAGGCAAGAGGGCCCTGCCCTTGCAGGCTTACATTCTAAAGGATCCATGCAGTGCATATGTGATGTCGTCCAGGTGTAGTGTCACCCAGCCATAGTGCCACCACTAGGTTTGCACTGTAATTTCACATGGCTTTCCCTAGCTCCAGGTTCAGTGGTGACAGAAATTTATCAAACTCGGCCTGGATAGTGTTCCACAACTCTGCAGCTGTGTCACTGCGTTCTCTGATACATATTAATGTAAGCACTGTCTAATTGCATTGACTTACACACAGGAAGCTGCCTGGCATTTAAATTTTAAATCTCAACAAAAATGTTTAAAAACCTCTCAGACAGACAGCAGTACAGTAGCATCAATTGGCCTCCGCCCGATAGGGATTTAAAAGAGCAGAAAGGTACGATCCTGTTACATCACCGCCGGAGTCTGCTCCAGCAACTTCTGCTCCGATCGCCAGGCGACGCCGTGTTCCTGCCGTGGATGGTGCTTGTGATGGGAGAGGAGTCGATGCCAGCGGTAGGCGCAGGCTCCGATCATCCACTGGGCTGGGTTAGCTTGGGATCTGCAGTACCGCTGGCTGACTGTGGGTGGCATGTGTCTTCCAGCTGAAGTTGCCGGCATTCAGCTACAGCCAATGGGAAGACCCTTCTTATTCCCCCTTCTGTCACATGACCACTGCCAGAGATAGTTCTGATTTTCCTGGATCCTGTTACGTCCTATTCTGTTTGGTGATTCCTGTGTGTTGACTTCTGCGTGTTTTCTGACTACCCTCCTGCCTACTGTTTTTGTACCTCGCTGCCCGATCCGGATTTGACCTCTGCTACGTTTGCTGACTACGTCATTGCCTGCCGATTCTGTCCCTGTTCCGCAATTCCTGATTTTCCCCTGCCTGACTACTACTCTCATCGGACTGCAGCCTTCCACAGGTAGTGATCTCTAGTTTCCTGTGTAATTCCAAATCCCTGTAGAGGGGTTAAAGGGTTTCAGGGTTCTGGGGGTCCTGCTTGGTGAGTGGCTTCCCTCTAGCCTCCCCTTTACAGCCCATCTGAGTCTGTGGATCCAGGCAGGCATTACAGATCCATGCAACAAAAAGGCTGTGACCCAGCATTAGAATTTGAAAAACGAAGACATGCTACAGTGACTGGTATAGGCCTCTTGCTCCCAAAAGACTAGAACTACCCACAAGACACAACTTTGAGACCTATCTTGTAGTCTTGACATTTAAAAAACCTTTCAGGCAGACAGCAGTACAGTAGCTTCAATTTCCCCCTCCCCCATAGGGCTTTAAAAGAGCAGGAAGGTACGATCCATGCAACACAAAGGCTGTGGCTTTGCATTAAAATTTGAAAAACAAAGACATGCTACAGTGACCGGTGCAGGCCTCTTGCTCCCAGAAGATTGGCATTACCCACAAGACACAATTTTGACACATATCTAGTCTTCACATTTAAAAACCTTTCAGGCAGACAGCAGTACAGTAGCATCAATTGCCCTCCTCCCCTTAAGGCTTTAAAAGAGTAGGGAGGTACGGTTCATGCAATACATAGAACTATACAAAGAAAAAAAAGAAAATTATTAGCATACATCAGATATTGATGATAAATTACTTTTGAAATGAGCCGGCATTGGTATAGTTTTGGTATAACCTGTCCAGGTATAGCAAATTATCTTCAATACAAAATATCTGAATTACTCAAGGCTTCACTTACGATAAGAATATTCTACTTATTAAAGAGTATATTGTAGCTAACACTTTTCTTTCACAGTCAGCTCAACAGAGAAAGACAGGACTATTGTTAGAAGCTCATTTTTTCAGTTGAACCTTTGACAATAAATCTTTGACTATAAGCGTCACTGATTTATTTGCATGCGATAGGATAAAAATCATTTGCATCACTATTTTAGTACCTGCATATATTGATGTGAGCGGTATGTGGTTTGATAAATCAAATGCAAAACTTCGATCAAGATCTCATCATGTATGATCTTGATGTATGGCCTATATTATACCCTCAGTTGGTACACATAATAATGCGCACGCTTGCACACCTCTTCCTAGTTCTCTCACAGAATGAAAAAAACTAACACCATGAGAACTGTAATGTGAATGCTCAAGCTCAGTTCAATTCCCATTTTGTACTTTATTATACATGTTCCTTTTTGGAACTCCCCTTTATTACAACTATGTAATTAAAGTTGTTGCCTTTAATTCATAAATGGGTAAAAACGGTCAGCTAGAGAATTTACCTCTTTTTAAATTTTAAATATCCTCTCCACTCTCAAGAAAGGAGGGATTTTTCTTTTTAATTTTATAGTGTGTATCTGATTGCTAAGGTAAGGCTGAGGCCACATGGGGATTACTGCAAGTCCTTGCATGACATTCGGCTCATGCTCACCATGCAGCAGAAGCCGAGTGTCATGCGAGTGTCATGTGACGGTGGTCCGATCGTGTGATAAGACTACATTTGCAGAGGTGGAGAGTTGGCGCTGTGGAGGAGAGGCAGGTATTTATCTCTCTATCTCCTCTGTTGCCGGCTGATGCGAGAATCGCACTGCTCTCGCATTACACAGGTGTAACGCAAGAGCAATGCGATGTTTCTCTTACCCCATAGACTTGAATGGGTGCGAGTGGAACAAGATCGCATTCCACCTGCATCATGCTGTGACTGTTTTCTCGGTCCGATTAGGGCTGAGAAAACAATCACTCATAGGAGCTGCCCCATATTGGTTTGAGTGGAATGCAATTTTTTAACGCATTCCACTCGCTCCATATTACTCGCCGTGTGTACGGACCCTTAAAGGTCATCTTGCAGTCCAAGTCTGGATAGTCACCAATTGAAAGAGTTAGCAGCACAAGCAGGCTGTATGCTTCAGAGTTTGCCTGCATTACTTTGAATCTGGCCAAATAATTTGTTCTAGCTAGCTTCAGTCTCTCTGTGCTTCTCACATACTGTAAAGGCAAAGCTGCCTTTGCTAGAAGCCTGAGAGAATGCATAGTACAGACCAGCGAACTGTTAATTTTCTGGAGAGAATAATTTGTAGCAAAGAAGGAAGTTGGGGGCCAAAAGCAGTGCACAGCTGAAACTTCTGCTTGAGACATCCTTTTTAAGGGTCTATTCAGGCAGCCTTATTACCACACTAGTTGTATGGAGCAGAAACATGGTTCCACTTTGCCTGTGTCCATGAGCCTTCAACAGTACCTTCAAATGCCTCTGAAGAGACTGATGCCATATGAGGCACATCCCTGGCAGACACTGACCAAAAAGAGCTCCTATGCAAGGATAGCATACGAGCCCTTTGCTGTCCAGTAGCTCATCATAATACACAATTCCACCTGCTTTGGAGGTAGAAGCGAGCCTCCTCACCTCTTGGGCCTGCATAGGTTGCACCAATGAAATGTCCTCCCGAGGCATGTTATTTTGAATTCAGTAAGTCATACTTCTCAAAAAACCTCCCAGAACTTCAAAAAGTTGGCATAGCTCCCAAAAGTATGCTGATGCCTCCCTAGACTTAATAAAAAGCAGCCCCAATATGAAAATGCCAATTTAGAGATAACAAACATGGATGATGTGGAGGGACAAGGTCTGAAAAAATGTGTGTGTGTGTGTGTGTGTGTGTGTGTGTGTGTGTGTGTGTGTGTGTGTAGGGAGGAGGATGTTGGGGTAGATTAGCACCATAATATGTCAAGTCTACTGATAATACACTAATTCTCTCCAAAATTCTACTTTGCTTCAAGGAAAGAATACAAAGGCTGTATGCGCTCTATGCACTTGGGTCTGCTGTGCGCTTTCTCCCTGATATACAACAGTCAAGTAGCTTTGTTCCTCTTAGGCAGTACGTCTCAAGCTCTAAGGCATACCTTGGGAAGAAGAAGTGTTCAAATGTTGGCAGCACTCTCTGGCTGTTCCAATCTTTAGTTTAATAATATATCTGACTCATTTTCTTAGGATTCCCATTAGAAGATGAGTGAAATATTATGAATGTTAACAGAATGTGTTATCAAAGTCAATTCTTTTACATTACATGTAGTCCATGTTTTAAACATTTTTGGTAATTATATTTTTTTCTCTTTTCATACAATGATGCATATTACAAAATGTAAATCTTGCTACTTGTTTTAACCTGCCCACTGGCATGTTTCTAGACTCCTACTTCCTGTTCTTTCAGGAAATCAATATGTACATTAGCAGCAATAGATTAAATTAGATCCCATCTTATGTACAGAACTATCTATTGGGCATGTTCAATGGTCATTGTGATAGAACAGGGAGCTGGGTCAACTGTGACATCTATTATTGTGGTTGGTGGATCCTGTGTTATCAGCTATGTATAGAGGTGTTGAAGGCCACATTCACACTTTGGGTATTTGGTCAGTATTTTACATTGGTATTTGTAAGCCAAAATCATCAGTTGAACAATGAGAGGAAAAGTATAACAGAAACACGCACTCCACTTCTGCATTTGTCACACATTTCTGGTTCTGGCTTACAAATACTGAGGTAAAATACTGACCGAATACTGAATGTGTGAGCATAGTGTCATCATGATAATAAGACTTTTGAAAACTTTTCCTAAAAATAAGCAGGAAGTATAAGTCTAAAAATGCCCTAGTAGCCAATGTGAAAAGGTCAAGATTTATTTATTTTTTTTGTTGAAATAGAGATTTTGATTTAAAAAATAAAATTAAGCAAATAATAAAAATAAAATATTACAAAACAACAACAACCTCCTGTGCACTGCCTAAAAGCGGGGGTCAGCACCCTAAATGTCACTATAGCACCCACTCTCTTCGTGGACTTTCCCTGCCTGACCCTAGAGTCCCTGCCAGAAAAAGAGTGCAAGTGTCTAAAATAGTGACACAGTGATAAAATAATAAATTATTATGGCAGGTGGAAAGGTGAAGTAACCAGGAGATCTACTTATCTCTCCTGACATCTTGGACTATGCCTGATGCCTCGACGCGCTTCGCCCATACAAAGGGTTCCTCAGGAGGCCGGTATAAGGATGTCAATTGAATTGTATTGTCATCATAGATAGCAGCACAGATGGCTTAGGGGTACTTCTCACATAGCAAGATCGCTAGCGAGATCGCTGCTGAGTCACAGGTTTTGTGACGTACTAGTGAACTCATCAGCAATTTCTCTGTGTGTGACACTAAGCAGCGACCTGGCCCCTGCTGTGAAATCGCTGATCGCTACACACTGTTCTGGTTCATTTTTTTCTCGTTGGTCTCCTGCTGTGCAACCCGCATCGGCGTGCTTGGCTGCGGGAGACCAACGAGCACCAACTCTGCGTAAGCAGCGTACCCTGGTAACCAGGGTAAATATCGGGTAACTAAGTAAAGCACTTTGATTGGTTACCCGATATTTACCCTGGTTACCAGCGTACGCTGCTTACAGGTTGCCAGCGCTGTCTCCCTGCACACGTAGCCAGGGTAAATATTGGGTAACTGAGCAAAGCGCTTTGCTTAATAACCCAATGTATACCCTAGCTACGTATACAGGGAGCCCGCGCGGGCAACCTGTAAGTGGTGTACGCTGGTAACCAGGCTAAATATTGAGTAACCAAGCAAAGCACTTTGCTTAGTTACCTGATATTTACCCTGGTTACCAAGCGCAGCATCGTTACACGAGTCGCTGGTGGCTGGTCGCTGGTGAGATCTGACTTTTTGACAGCTCACTAGCGACCCTGTAGTGACATACCAGCAATCCTGACCAGGTCGTATCGTGGTCGGAATCGCTGGTATGTCATTTAGTGTGATGGGACCCTTACTGTATAATCGCCTTTTAGCACAATGGCTGATGCAGGAGAAGGTGCCTGATGTTGTTAGCGCACGGGTTAGCTACGCCGTGCATTTCATTTCATTTCTGAGGAACCCTTTGTATGGGGAAAAAGCGTTGAGGCATCAGGCATAGACCAAGATGTCAGGAGAGATAAGTATATAGCGGGCTTTTCACGCTGCGACATCGGTAGCAATGTTGCGAGCGATAGCACTCTCCCACGTCGGTGGCGCATCACGGGGTGATCACTGCCGTAGCGAACAATATCACTACAGCAGCATCACACGCAATTACCTCTTCACCGACGTCACTGTGGCCGCCGAACAATCTCTCCTTTAAGGGGGAGGTTCGTTCGGCGTCACAGCGGCGTCACTAAGCGGCCTCCCAATAGAAGCGGAGGGGCGGAGATGAGCGGACGGAACCTTCCTCATTGCTGGTGGTCGCAGGTACAGGGATGTTCCTCGTTCCTGTGGTGTCACACATAGCGATGTGTGCTGCCTCAGGAACGACAAACAACCTGCGTCTTGCAGCAGCAATTATAATTGGGATTAGAACGACATGTCAACGATCAACGATTAGGTGAGTAATTTTGATCGTTAATGGTCGTTCGTGCGTTTCACACGCAACAACGTCGCTAACGAGGCCAGATGTGCGTCACGAATTCCGTGACCCCAACGACATCTCATTAGCAATGTCGTTACATGTAAAGCCCACTTTACTCCTGGTCCCTTCACTTGTCCACCTGCCATATTGGTTTATTGTTTTATCACTGTGCCACAATTTTAGACACTTGCACTCCTTTCTGGCAGAGACTCTAGGGTCAGGCAGGGAAAGTCCACGGTTAGTGGGGGCGCCATAGTGACATTTAGGGTGCCGACCCCCGCTGTTAGGCAGTGCACAGGAGGGAGTACCATATCAGGGTCAGTAATCTCCTGTTCTGTGCACTTTAAGTTCAGTTTTCTCACTCCACGGTGTTGATTTTAATATTCAATTCCTAATAAAGTATTGTGTTTTTATAAGGGTAGATTTCTGCATATAATTTACTCACAATCTGGCCATTATCTTTATTTCATATTTTGTGTATTCAAAACAACAACAGCATCAAAAACATTTAAAATAAAAACCTTTATTAAAAGTAATTTTCCGATGAAACATTATACTGGGTTAAAAAAAACAAAAACAAATGAAAGATGAGTTAAGAGCTATATTTCACTCTGACTTGAAGTTTGATCTGTTTTTAATTAACTAAATTTGTATTATGTTTTTGACATCTACAAAAATGTACATATTGCAAAGCATAATCAGCCATTTATACCAAGACATAACAATCCCCCCCCCTCCTCCCGACCCCCATTTCTGATCGACAGCCTCACACGTACAGGAGCCCAGCTCCCCCACTCTCCTTTTAGCCATAGGCATCCTATAGATATTCATCTACCGCAATTACACCACTTTCTATCTTAGTAATATTCTATTTTTCAGTAGTGCACATGATGCCAGTCCTGGGAAATCTAGCCATTTATTCCATATTTTCTCAAACTGTACCATCCTGTCCCTCTTAAAATAGACATTTTTTTCCATATATGTGATAAAGTTTACTTTAGTGATATACTCTTTATGAGTCGGTACCTTCTCTTATAATCAGTGCAAGACAATTAGCCTTCTAGCTGCATATAGAAGTCTGGCAGCTGCTCTTTTATCCATTTCCTCTACTACTACCTCCTCCACATACCCCCAACACACCACACGAGATCTCTGGGACTTGGCGCCTCCATAACTGAATGAATCTTGTTTTTTTATCATTATCTAGAACCCTTGCAGGCACAGACATAGCCACAACATGTGTACCATCCCTGAGGCGCAAGCATCACCCAAGTATCAAAAAATGGATGTAGTTGAATATAGTGGTGAAGAAGGCAACCATTAAAATTTGGGACCAGCCTCTTTATCCACTTCCTCTTTAGAAAAACTAACCCACCATATGAAGTCACTGAATGGCCACTCAGTAATGTCCTATATGTGAAGCTCCATGTTTGAGGTTGAAACCAATTGGGAACCTTCTGCTTTTTACAACAGCTACCTTATTTAGACGGGCTTCTGAGATTTGAGCTGATTGCAGGAGCAGGGCATTATAGGAATGGTATTACAATAATGTAGAAGGATAACTGGAATAAATGTGAATCATGAATTATAGAGACCATGACTATTTTGATTACATCAATATTTGTGTGCATGGAGGAGGGGCAATAAAAGGGGCATTATACTGTGCAGAAGATTATCATACTGCGTGAAGAGACATCATATAGCCAAGAAAGTAATATTGTATTATGTGGAAAAACTAAGGGGCTTTACTAGGGACCACTATTTATGTTTGGCTGATGAAAATTGACTTGACAAGGTTAGGTGCGTGGTTTAGTGTAAAAAATGGCTGGCTCTGCACACTGTAATGTGTGCCTTTTGCCTATCAAAGTTGGGAGTTAGAGCAACAATGGCTCACTATTAGAAAAGAGTGAACCCAAATAGAAAAGTTCAATATTCGTACCAAACAAGGACTTTCCAAAAAAAAATCAGTGTTCGAGCTCAGAGTTCGGGTGCTTTACATATGCAAACAACTGGAGCGAGCATCACTGAGCTTGGATACGCTCTATACTCTGCCCAGTTGGGAGCAAATTGCAGTCTCTGGTCGGCCCACACTGGAGGTAATAACAGCATTATTGGATGTCTTCAGAATCGGACTGGCTACCGGAGGAACCGCCACTACTACCAGGCCTGGCTGCGGTTACCTGCACTGAACTCCAGAGCTCTCACCTGAGCTCTGGAGTGAAGCCTGGACTGATCTCATGGTTTGCAGGACTGAACTGCGAGCGCCGACTGATTCCCCCGCGATTGCGGTTCAGTTCATGACAGCAGAGGACAGGCCTGGCTGAACTCCGAAGCTCTCACCTGAGCTCCAGAGTTCAGCCCGGCCTGTCCGCAGCTGTGACATGAACCGCAATCGCTGGGGAATCAGTCAGTGCTCGCGGTTAAGTCCTGAAAACCCTGAGTTCAGTCCAGGCTGCACTCCGGAGCTCAGGTGAGATCTCCGGAGTTCAGCGCAGGTAACCGCAGCCAGGACTGGCCTGGTATTACTGGAGATTCCTCCGGTAGCCTCTCCGACACTGGATGTATTGTGTACAAAATTAAAATATGAAAAAATGAAAAAACCTTGCCTTCTCTCCCCAGAAGTGATCTGTTTATGGCTGTCTGTATGTGAGCAGAGACCCAAACTGCACAATCAGGGATTTCCAATGGGGTTTAAGTCAAGTCCAAGACCCAAATTGAACTTTAGCTAAAGGTCAACGAGTCTACTCTACTCACAATGTATTTCTATGTATTTTAAAGTATCCTGTCTAACAAATGCTCAAGCTCCTTACTAGCTCCTTCATGCTCGAGCTCTGCTTGTTTAGGTGGGTTGCAGTTAATAATCACAAGTCCATTACAAACTATTAAAGAAAATGTATTTCCATGCAGCAAGACTAAAATGTAAGTAAAAGTAAATTATCAAAGAATTTTAACCATGTTACATAACGAAATCATGACAGTGAGACTAGGAAGCAGCTCTCTCCTGTTACCGTCACCGTTAACAATGCGGGTAGCATGTAAAATGTCACATTTAATAAGTGCAAACCTACTGGACATCCTCAAGTGTTAGAACTGTGAGCAGCTATGAGAACGCTGCTGCTTCCCGTGAATGGGTTACTCTTTTCAAACAGTAAAATGATTAGAATGCAAATACATCTGTGCAGCAACAATGCAAATAACATGTAAAAATGACAGGCAATCTGGCCAAACAGCTGCTTGAAGGTCATAGTATAAAAGGCTGTAATAAAAAAAAGAGGCTGAGTAATAGGATGAAATAGACTGATGTCGGGTCAGGCATACTATTATTAAAGAGTCATGAACTGGAAACCGCTACTAAACGATCCTAAATTCCATTTACTTCAAAAGGAAAAATAGTATTTTAGGATTCAAAATATTACACTGGGGAACAAGAAAATGGATGCCTGAGATATTTGACCAGTGTTTAGGTCAGTTTATGTAGCTGATTCTAAATTTGCCCTTATTATTCTTCCATCAACTTTAGTTAATGACATGTTACATATTCAGAATCAGAGGAATGAATATATGTAAAATCAATCCTAATACCTGAGGAATGATTTTTTTTTAATTTATTACACAGTCTTACTAATTTTTATCTCATAGAAATCCCAAAATGCATGGCAATCATTACTTTTCCATACACGTTAAGAATCTGGTAGCTAGACTAGTCTTATTTGGATACTCTCAATTTCCCTTTATAAACAAAAGCCAGGTAAGACTAGTTGGCTGTGACCGCAAGTATGCAAACCCAAAATGTGTTTACGTGCATGGGGAATACATACAGGGGGATTATATGCATTGTCACCGACTGACTTCTTTTTCTTCTTAGACAGGAGAAGCCCTTTAAAGTAAACCTGTCACCAGTTTTTTGCCCTATAAGCTGCGGCCACCACTAGGGGGCATGCGTGTGACCGACAAGTGTGTACGACGTAGACGCATTATGCACACAGGCTTCAGAAGGAGGACAAAGATGACCAAAAGAAGAGGCGCCAGCAACGGAGGACAAAGACATCCATTTGAGCCACATCCACCGCAGCAACCGTTTAGGTGAGTATTATAAAGTGTTTTTTATGTTCTACACAGTGGTCTGGGCTCTTACAGTATATACAGCATGTTAGAATGCTGTATATAAAAGCTCAGTGGTGGTGGCCACAGCTTATAGGCCAAAAAAATGGTGACAGGTTCTCTTTAAGAATAGGTCTGAAAGGGAAGGTACCACACAACATAAAGATCACAATGCTTCTAATAATTGTTATCATGAGTTATGACAGGTGTAGTGTCATCATGGAGACTTGGAGTAGATTTAATCTCTCAATGATGTCTGCAAGTATCTGATAGTATTTAAAGAATAACCTTTGTTTTAATTTTTATGTCATAAATCACACGAATGAGCAACTTCATAATATATCTTATCAGAGAAATCTACTTCTTTCTCCTCCTGCATTAAATGTTTCAATGACAATTCTTGAGTAAAATCTGTATCCAGTGAAGGTAGATTATCATATTACTGAGATAGGAGATGATAGTTGGTGCTTTTAAAATTTCATGGAGGAGCTAAAGGCGGACACAGACATTCTGCTGCAAGTTCTCCTGAAACGACAGTTACAGTGCTCCATAGGAGATGGTGTGGCGCCCTGGACAAGCCAGGGGCCACAGGTAACAACACACACACACCCCCACCCCCAGCAGTTCACAGCAGTCATCCCCAGTGAGACCTGATTTCTTCCTCGGGTTCAGACAGACACACCAGGTGGGCGGAGTCAGGCAGATGGGCACGCCCACCGAGGAGTTTAGCTGGCCTGAGGCAGTAAACAAGTTCAGACAAGTGAAGGCAGAGGAAGAGAGAGGAGGTCTGCAGAGAGGCAGACGCAGACTGGGGCCTAGGTTGGAGACTAGGGCCCTCGGGTAGCAGTCAGGCAGACGGTAGTGGCCGTCTGCGAGAGCCGGG
This sequence comes from Anomaloglossus baeobatrachus, assembly GCF_048569485.1. NCBI lineage: Eukaryota > Metazoa > Chordata > Amphibia > Anura > Aromobatidae > Anomaloglossus > Anomaloglossus baeobatrachus. Next base: position 148,104,068 of record NC_134357.1, read on the forward strand.
AAGACAGTCTGGTGGAACCGTAGGTAGCCGGGGCTGGGCGGTGGCCCACCGGTACCGAACCGGGGAGCCAGCTGGAAACCGGAGCGCAGGAGGAGCGAACAGAAGGTGCAGGAATGGACTTACATTACCAACCTGAGGTCAGGGGAAAAACAACCGCAGCCGTCTGTGGGACCCGTCCATCCAGCCGTTTGTTTCATCAGAGACTCCGTATGTGTTACTGGCTGAGTGAGTACCACCGTGCTGTGCGGCACAGCGCTGCCCCCGCATCCCTGCACCTCACCAGGCCCCGTAACCCGCCTGCCATCCATCCCTACCCCATCACCGGGCCCCGGGACAACCAACCCCCTACCCACGGAGGGGAGAACTAACAACAAGGCTGCTCCCTGTCATCGCTCCCGGGATCCCCATCTACAGCAGCGGTGGTGTCACCAATATCACCACAACCGTGGGTGGCATCACGGACAATAATCAAATCCCCACAATCAATCCCCACCCTTTTCACTCACGGGCGACGAACGCCGCTCGAGTCCCCGGGATCCGGACCACCGCTCCAGCCACCACAGAGCAGCGGAAGCAGTGGCCGGACCCGAGCAGTGGGAGAGCGCAGCGTCCCCTCCTCCACCCGCGACAATGGCAGTTGGTGCTTATAAAGTTTTATCTCAGTAATGGGGAAATCTGTATTCAGTAAAAACATATTTTACAGTACCTGTGAATAGAAAATTTGGAGAATGAATGATCAGTTTCAGGAAAATTTACAGCAGAAAGTCAGGGTACTTCTTAGGCCACATATTATGCTTATTTTGTAACAAGAAAAGAAAGTCCAGCTCACCAAACTGCCTTGCTGGTAGAATCCAAATCCTGTGCACGGAATGTGGCTAGGCAGACAATCAATTGCAGAGAATAGGAAGAAGATTTCCAGCGCCAGGAATAGAAGGTTAAAAGTTCATTTTATTAAATATGAAGTAAAAATCCAGCAGGTACAGCATATATGTCGGATGGCTTACAGAGCAACGCGTTTCGACGCTCAGGTCTTAATCATGTTCTAGAACATGATTAAGACCTGATCGTCGAAACGGGTTGTTCTGTAAGCCATCCGACATATATGCTGTACCTGCTGGATTTTTACTTCATATTTAATAAAATGGACTTTTAACCTTCTATTAAAGGGATTTTGGGTATGTAATCTGAGAGCAGCATGATGAAGGGGCACAGACACTGATTCCAGCAATATATCACTTGTTTTCTCTGTTGTAGATGTAACAGTTTGCAGAATGCTGAGCTCTCTATAACACTCACTCGTGATTGTCAATTTTCTGTGTACACTGTACAATGTAAGCAAACTGACGATCAGTCATGGAGGCAGGGTTACACACATTAGACTAACCCTTCTGCACATGAATCCTAACCCTGCAGTGAACACAGAACACAGTCTAAGGGATCGGCTCCACATGTGCATCGCTTCCAATGCGAGAGCACCGGAAGCGATATGCTAATGACCCTCGGCTCATGTTCTACTGCGAGTTTTGCGATTGGGTTACAGCTATGGAGGAGAGGGAGAGATTAATTTCTTCCTCTTATCCTTGGCTTGTTAATCCAATATTCTATCAAATTGCACTCATTCGTGATAATGCCAAGTGGAACCGAGGCCTTATAAAGGATATATCCTTGGAATCACTGTCTCTGATACTACAATATGCTACTTTCAGATTAAATAGCAAAAACCTTCTGGCACATTCTTTTTGTATATTGCCATATTTTCATTTGTAGTCTAGTAGTAACAAGGATATAGAGGAGCACACAACAGGCTGGCTTTATTTTTTGTTTTATAGACGTCGCTTTTCAGCATTGTTATATAGACTGGAACAAAGTCAACACACAGTGTAATTTCATTATCATTAGAGGGTGAAGGACACATAATGGCCACGGTGCTGCCGCAGTCCAAAATAAGGCGGTGCAGCAGCGCTTGGAAAATCCTTCATGCAGGTCTACCGGGAATTTATAGCTTTTGAGATAGAGATGGAAACTGTGGCACACTTCTGATGGAGGCAAAACACACCACTGTTATATCTGTCATGCCTGTTGGCAAGCAGTAGCACACAATTATTGGCAAGAGGTAGCAGACATCTCAGTTGATAAAACTTCCTCTGCTTAATCAGTGCTACCTTGTTAGCATAGAGCCGCCTATCAGTCACTGATCAGCTACTGATCCATCCTCAGGATACACTGAGGCCGAATAAAAAAATCAACAGCAGATCAAGAATTTATTTTATTTTTTTATGTTATTTACTGTGCGTTATGAGTGATAAGACGGCTTTATACTTTGGGTCAGTGCAATTACAGCAATACCAGATTTATGCTATGTGTGCACTAGAAAGTAACTTTTTCTTAAGAAAAAGTCGGACCCTCTGAAAGAATCCCGCACCTGCGGCAAAAACCGCGGTAAAACCGCACTCGCATTTTTGCCGCGATTTGCCTTAGATTTTCTGCAAGTTGGTTCCCGCAGATTTTTACCATTATCTTTGGAAAAAATCGCAGGTACCTGCGTAAAGAAGTGACACGCTCATTAATTCCGCAGTGGAAAATCCGCGGGTAAATCCGCGGGTATAAAAAAAAGCAGTGTGCGCACAACATTGTTTAAAACCCATATGATTTGCTGGGGAATGACTGCAGTAATGTTAGACACATTTTCTGCAGCAAATCCACTGCAAATCCGCAGTAAATCCGCAGCGTGCGCACATAGCCTAATATGGGGTTTTTATGTTTAGCCACCATTAAAACAATGATTTAGAAAAGTTTTTGTGTCACCATATTTTGAGAGCAATCATTTTTTTAATTTTCTGCTGGTGGTATCATGTGAGAGTTTGGTTTTATCGTTCCATTTTCAGGCACATAAGATTTTTTTTATTTCTTTTTTAAACCAATATTTGGGAGGCAGAATGAAAATAAAACAACAATTCAGGAATTGTTTTTTTAGGAGGATTATGCCGTTCACCGTGTGGTAAAATTGATAAAACGGCTTTATTCCTTGGGTCAGTACAATTACAGTGATGCCACCACATTAAAATGTTTTTTATGTATTCCCTATTTTACACAATAAAAACAATTTTATAGAAAAAAAAAATATTTTGCATCACTGTATTTTGACAGATATAGGTTTTTTATTTTTACGTAATGGGACTTTAACTTTTATTAGTCTGATTGCTGGTCTAATGTAATGCAATGCACATGAATTGCAATACATTAGGCCTGTCAGTGTGACACTGGCAGAACGCCTATTAGACCATGCTCCTGGCATGGTCTAACATGCCACCATAGCCTACCGATCAGGAGATCATTATTTGACCTCCCGCTGTCATGGTCACCATCAGGCCCCTGTGATCACATTATGGGGGTCCCGATTGAGTGAGTGAGGGAGTCCACGCCCTCTCTCAAGCTTCTAAATGCTGAGATCACTATTAGTTTCAGCATTTAGAGGATTAACAGCCAGGGGTGGTGAGGACAGTGGCCTTGGCTGTGACAGCCGGAGCTCAGCTATCAGTAAGGTCCCCTTCACACGTTAGTGATTCTGGTACTTATGTTGCAGTTTTTATACCAGAATCATGGACATACGCAGACCCATTAAAATCAATGGGTCTGTGCACACATCAGTGATTTCTCACTGACATGTTTCTGTGCAGCGCACACGCGTGTCCTTGTGCATCTCTGATGTTCCACAGACCACACAGTGGTGTGATCTGTGAAACACATACTAGAAAAACACAGGCATTGAAAATAAAAAGCTTTTTAAACACACCCATCTTCTGGCTGGCTACTTAAGCTCATGGCTAGTCACTGCCTAATCTCTGTGCATTATCACGGATAGCACACGGAGATCACAAATGTGCCAATATCGATGCACATGGAGGGACATATGCACCTTTATCACGACAGTAAAAAACGTGTGTTTTTTCACTGACATGTGAAGGGGGACTGAAACCGAACTCCCAGCAGCAATTGTGTGTGCACAAATCTGTGCCAGCATTATAGCTAGATCGTACCGGTACGTCCTATGTCAGGAAAGGGTTAAGCAGGAGCTGCTCATATTGATACATGATATGTTTCTAGGATCTTACAGAATCATTTCATTTACTAGATGAAATACTATTGGGATAAGTTTCTTTTTTTCTTCTTTTTGTGCGTGCAATGAAATATAGTGCAGAGAGAAGCGATGATAAGAGGCCGCTCATGCCCTTTTCCTCTCCTGTGATTTGCCTGGAGATCCACCCGCTTTTAGCATTGTCACAGCAATTTTGTGTCATTCATGCACTCTTGAGCAATCAGTACATTTGCAGAATGTAAAGGGCATTTTGTTAAATGGAAATATTTTAGCGAGGTTGATAATATTTTTGGAACAATTTTACAAACGGCGACTAGCTGTCCAATGTTATTGAGAATATCATTGTTGCAGTCTTTCCAATTGGTAATTTTCTCTGTGATTAAAGTAGATAGATAGGAAGAAAGTCACATAAGTTAAAGGCATTAGCAACATCTATGTGAATGTCTTCACTTAATTTCATAGGCATTAATTAAGTTTGAAAATAAGGCTACATGTGTAGATTGTATAAACTGTAACGTTCTATATAAAAGTATCACACTGTCATAGTCTTGGTCGCAGCGTCATCATAAAAATCATTAAAGCAAGCTTTTAAACGGAAATATGTTATCTAATATGTTATGTCTGTTTAAAGGGATTACCTACTTTCAGATTCAGATTAGTTTAATCTGCCATGCTAATGAGATCGGTGTTGACCAAACGATGCTTTAGCTGACCATTTGGCTATGTGGCCATTTCAGTCAGCTCAACAATACATGGGAGCACTCATTTGCCTCATAGCTCTTGTGTTTTCTATTAGAAAGTCGCTACTAAACTTGACTAGTGGCAAGAAAAAAATAAGAGAGCAAATAAGTTGATAGTCCAAGTTTGGACATACTAAGTTTCTTTTTTACTTTTTGGTAACCCTTTACAATTCCGAAAAATGACTTTCAGTGAATGCCTTTTTCCTAAAAATGTGACAAATTGAAGTTTAAAAGATTTGCATTTTGCCGAATGAAGATTTTTGTCATATACAAAAATAATGTAATTCTAACCAAATATATCTGATGGTCTCTACATGTAACCTCTACTTAGACAATGCCTTACAACTCCACTTGATCTTTAGTTAACCGGTTCTTCTACAGTCATGCGCTGATTCCTTTCTATACATTACTTAGTGTCTATGCAGGGATTTTCTTGGGACCTTGGATACCTTGTGACCTTAGATAACAATAATAATAATAATAATAATAATAATAATAATAAAATAATAATCTTAGAAAGATAATACCTATAAGAAGAACTCAAATATCAAGGATAAGAGGTGTTATGCTTCCCCCACTGGTACAGCCAGCACCAAATGAGAATTCACTTTTTAAATACATACTTGTAATTATATTTTGACACAAACCCCATATATATATATATATATATATATAGTCTGGTAAGGAAGCGTAGCTTTATTAACTTAAGTGGGCTAATTCCCTTTAAGAGGTTTCTCGCATCAGAAAATAGAAGTCAGATCATTAAGAAATGTCAATCAGCTATGGTTCAAAATAAAATAAAAAAAATAAAAAAATATTTTGACATTATTATCACTGCATATTTATATTTGGCCAGATGTAACATTTTTGAGTGTTGCTTCGACCATTTCAAATAATTAAAAAAAAAAGAACATGAGAATGAATGATTCATTAAAAAATGCATTAATTCACTGATCTATTCATTATTTTACTTAATTAATTTCCTGTTTGTGAATATTCTATTAATAGTGATATGTTGTATTATTCTAGTACTGTCTTGGAACAGTCTAATGATATAATAGACATGCCAGCAACTATCTGTTGTTACAATGAAAGAACTTTTAATGTTTGTTCATGAATCATGATCATATACAAAACAGATTTTCTCTTAAGTGGAAACATTTTATCATTAGCCCGGTTTATTTTTTCTAATGAGTCATTAATGAAATGAAGCACTGCTTCACCTCTTACCTTTATGACTGTTAGAAGAGATTTGATTTCTCATAACATAATTAATTTTAGGTTCCTGTTCACCGGATTCTGCTCAGTATCTGATAATATCCATAATGAGTACTTAGGATTATAACACTATCATTTAACTTTTATAATTTTATGCTCATGGCACAGCCTGAAACCTTACAGAGAGGAATACACTGGAGTCCACAATCCTTTGGAATCCTACCATAATTAATTAGGTTATGTCCACTTACTGGGTTCTAGAAACTCTCTCCTTTTCCCCGGGTCTCTCAAGGTATCACCTCAAGCTTCATATTAATTGGTTGACACTTTATTTTAATAGCCCATTAATTAATGCCCAATTGCCAGGTAATTTATTTGGCTGTCCCAATGACACACACATATTAATATAAATGAATGTCATTATGACCGGTGTTTTAACAAGGAAAGCAAAATCAATTTGTAGTCACGGGAACTATTTAAATGGTAATCACACATAATTAGAATTGTAATCTGTTACATCAATCTATGTCAAATGTATATTCCTATATATACATAGAAGAAAAGACAATCGAAAAGAACAGTAGTAGTTTAAAACAGAAATAAATAAGTTTCTTAAAATATATTATCCATTGAAACTTTTAATCTATTTATTAAAGAGAAGTACTTACAAACCTATTTACCTATACGTTATATATCAAAGACATACAGGAGAAAATATATACTAGTGATTATTGTAGTATTTATTTCTTCTCTCCTGAATTGTTTGTATATGTATGGCTCTTCTTTAGCAATTTATATATATATATATATATATATATATATATATATATATATATTATATATATATATATATATATATATATATATAGGGAAGTAGGGAAAATAAGTATTTGAAAAACTTCTGATTATGCAAGTTTTCCCACCTACAAAGAATGGAGAGGTTTGAAATTTTTATCATAGGAACACATCAACTGCAACAGACAGAATTAGAAAAAAATCCAGAAAATCCCATTGTATGATTTTTTAAAGAATTAATTTGCATTTTATTGCATGAAATAAGTATTTGATCACCTACCAACCAGCAAGAATTCTGGCTCTCAAAGACCTGTTAATTTTTTCTTTGAGAAGTATTACTTGAACCTTTTTGAACTTGTTGCCTGCATAATAGATACCTGTCCACACACTCAAATCAATCACACTCCGACTTCACTTTGGCCAAGGCTAAAGAGCTGTCTGAGGACACCAGGTAAAAAATTGTATATTTGCACAAGGTTGTGATGGGCTACAGGACAATAGGCAAGCAGCTTGGTGGAAAGCAGCAACTGTTGCTGCAACTATTAGAAAGTGGAAGAAACACAAGACTGTCAATTTTACTCGGTCTGGGGTTCTATGCAAGTTCTCACCTCGTGGGGTAAGGAGAATTCTGAGAAAGGTCAGGAATCAGCCCAGAACTACATGTAAGGACCTGGTCAATGTCCTCAAGAGAACACTGACCACAGTGTCAAAGTTTATTGTTAGTAACACAGTACACCATCATGCATTAAGTCCTGGGGGTCACGCAAGGTTCCCCTGCTCACACCAGCAAATATCCAGGTCCATCTGAAGTTTTCCAATGACCATCGGGATGATTCAGAGAATGCATGGGATAAAGTCATGTGGTTAGGTGAGACAAAGTAGAACTCTTTGGTATCAACTCCAATCGCTGTCTTTGGAAGAAGAAGAAGGATGAGTACAACCCCAAGAACACCCTCCTAATTATGAAGCATGGGGGAGTAAACATCATACTTGGGGGTTGCTTTTCTGTGAAGAGGACAAGATGACTGCAGAGTATTGAAAGGAGACTGGATGGGGTCATTTATTGCAAAATTTTGACCAATAACCTTCTTCCCTCAGATAGAGCATTGAGTTGTGGCTGGAGTAGTAGGGGTTACATATGTCTCGTCAAAGGGGAGGGGCACTGTGTGTGTGGAGGGAGAGAGGGGGAGGGACAAAACCCACACTTTGATACACTTTGATAGGGGCGTGGCATCTGTCATATAACTTTTGACGAGACATATGTAACCCCTACTACTGGCTGGGTCTTTTAGTATGACAATGACCAGAAACACAAAGGGTGATGGAAGCATCATGCTGTGGAGATGCTTTTCTTAACCAGGGACATGGAAGCTTGTCAGAGTTGAAGATGGATGAAGCTAAACACAGGAAAATCCTAGAGGAAAACCTGCTGGAGGCTGCAAAAAACTTGAGACTGGGGTGTGGGCCCAATCAAAGTCTAGACCTAAATACCATTGAGAATCTGTGGCAAGACTTGAAAATTGCTGTTCAAAGATGTTCTCCTTCCACTCAATTATGCTATGTGTTTCAACCTCATACTGTAATCGTCATCAGGCATACATATCGTGATGACACAACTTTAATATATAGAAACGGCTTAAGTTTAAGCAGAGGGCTTAAGTAAACATTTAGTTCAACTATCTATACCAACAGTAGTTAGCCATACAGCGTTTGGCAGTTTGTGTTAAAAATATTTTTTTTCCAATTGAGTCCAATGTAGGTATGTAATTTCCCATCACCTTATATGACCTGAAATTCTAATCAGTAATCACAAGTTTTGAAACTTTAACATATTACCTTATACTGATTTTTTTTGGTGGAAGTAGCTTGTAAAAATTCACAAATATATAAATTTAAATGGGAATCAGTTCATTCTGTCATTATTGTAGATATTATTGTAGTGTACACGGGGTATTTTTAAAGAAGTTATTCTTTAGATTTTCTTCAGACATAAGGTTTAACTGTATAAAATAACTGAGGAATAGGTTTGTGAGTCTGCTGCTATCTATAAATAACCTAATTAGGTACAGTGGGTGATTAGATATGCAAAAGCTTACATTTTCACTCATTTTGCACTCTGAAAAATAAAACCTCAATATATCTGCACGTTTGCTTCCGGATGGATTGTGGACAGGAATGTGATAATATGGACAAAAGGCCATGTTACCATCTGGAGTGTGACTACTGCCATGATCCTGGTCTTGTTTTAAATTCAAAATACATGTCAATCTAGTCTAAATTAGAACATTTATGGCAATTACATATTAGATACATCCTTGGCTACTGAAGTGCAGAGCTTTGTAGTGAATAAATGTGTTCAAGTCTCAGTACTGGAAAGCTTGTAATTGCTCGGGAAAAAACCAAACAAGTGTGGGAAAGGAGAGATAGATAGAGTAACAAACTGACCATAAGAGCTTACACTCTACAGGAGAGAGAAGACACTGCTGAACATAAGAGTTATACCTTACAATAGAGGAAAAATGGACACCACTGACCAGAGAAGCTTACACTCTACAGGAGAAAGGACCCTGCTGACCATGAGATCTTATACTATACAGGACATAGAGACGACGTTGTTAATTTTAAACACTTAAGGCTGCTTTACACGCTGCGATATCGCTAACGAGATCGCTAGCATGCGTACCCGCCCCCATCGTTTATGCATCACGGGCAAATCGCTGTCTGTGGCACACAAAATTGCGCGGACCCGTCACACTACTTACCTGCCTAGCGACCTGGCTGTGACCATCAAACAGCCTCTTTTCTAAGGGGGCGGTTCATTCGGCATCACAGTGACGTCACTAAGCGGCCGCCCAATAGAAGTGGAGGGGCGGAGATGAGCGGGACGTAACATCCCGCCTACCTCCTTCCTTCCTCATTACCGGCGGCCGCAGGTGAGGTGAGGTCCCTCGTTTCTGCGGTGTCACACATAGCAATGTGTGCTGCCACAGGAACGACGAACAACATCATACCTGCAGCAGTAACAATAATTGGGAATAGGGAGGCATGTCACCGATTAGCGATTTTGAACATTTTTGCGACGATTCAAAATCACTCATAGGTGTCACACGCAACGACATCGCTAACGCGGCCGGATGTGTGTCACAAATTCTGATTCCCCAACGACATCGCTTTAGCGATGTCGTAGCGTGTAAAGTGGCCTTTACACTTTTAAGGGGAGAGAGAGGACCCTGCTTACAGTTGGCAGGAGAGAGAGTATTAACCAATGACTTTTGAGATAGAAAACAACTCTGTGTACAAACTGTGCTCCATAGGGATTGATTTCAGATGGCCCAGGTACTTACTCCCCTATACTTACTCCCCTATACATGATATTATATTCTGTAAGATGTCATAGCTGCTGGACCTTATGGGGAGGCCCTTTTGGCAATGAAATATGATGCTAGCCAACTTTCTGATGCTTTAGCAGTGTGAGAAATGGTAGTAAGCAAGTTTTATTTTTCTGAACCAAGAATCGAATCTCAAAAATATTGAGCAATGCAATCTACAAATGTGAAGAAATTCAACTAGAACTTGATCCTCTACAGATCTATCCGCTCATCTCCACTAAAGTGCTTTCCTGACAGGATGAATTCAATAAGTTTTTGCAGAGAAATGCTTAATAAGTATTGATGAGTGAACCTCAACTGCAAAGTTCGAGGTTTGTACCAGACACCAAGTGTCCGGTGCTCTAACTCAAACACAGACTTCTCACTTAAGTCTGTAGTTAAGTAAAAATGCTGTTCATATGCAAATAAAGTTTATTAAAAGACTGATGCACTACCAATGAACATGTTTTCAGATGTGGGCACTTCCGCAGCCATCATAGCCATGATGAGTACTGACATGTCTGTGACTGGTCAGGTGACATTATGGTCAGCACACACTGTCCTCTAGAAGTTGACAAAAGCAAAGTTCCCCACTACATATTGTACACTTGCAACCTTTAATGCCTTTCATGGGGCACTAAAGGATGTATTAACCCTTGTTCAAATAGTTAAACTACTATATAAATAAATATTTTAAAACATTTTGATAACCACCCAAGGTAAAGGAGACAGCTGCAGGTTGTCAAAAATAGAGGGGATCTCAGGTCTTTTTTAATTATTTATTTAAAAAAAAATAATAATAATAAAAAAAGATTTTTGATAACTAGCAAAAATATAGCAGACAGCTGCAAGTTGTTATTACCAGGCTGGGAAGGACCATGGTTATTTGTCCATTTCCAGCCTAAAAATAGCCGCCGACAGCAACCTGAGAAGTGGTGCATCAACTAGATGTGCAAATTCTGGCTCTTTTCCTGAATATTCCCGATTGGCCTAGTGCAGTGGCAATCTCGGTAATATTTTTGTGGTTGATGTCAGCTGTGAATTGACAGCTAGCATCAAGGGGTTAGTAATGGAGAGGCATCTATCAGACAACCCCATCACTAACTCGATAAGTGTACAGTTAAAATCACACACACACAATGGAAAAAATAAACTGTTCGAATATAGACTCCCTCACTTTCTCTCGGTCACCGATTTATTAATTTAGAAAGTCCTTATAGTTATGATGTAATCCAAGGGTTACAATTACAATAAATCCCCACACTCCCACATTCACGAAAAAAAATCCTCAAAGTTCCAATGTAATCTAATGGTGCAATGTCCCATGATGTCCATCGAATCCTATAGACACTTGTGCTGAGAGCGAGGCTCCATAGGTATCTCTCGGTCAACAGCAGGTACAGAATTTCTCACGAGCATCATCTGGCCTTTCCTAACAATGCTAGTGAACAAGCCATAACGCTAAGAGGCTAAGTAAGGTCTGAAACCTTGGTCAAAGTTATTGGAGAACACAAATCTGCAAGGTTGTCCAAACTTTTGCATCGGTCCATTTTTCTTTTTCTAATTTTTTGAATTTAAAAGATGAAAATAATTTTTTGCTTTGACTAAAATGCAAAAGGAAATGTGTTATCGTTAACTTTTTACCATAACAGTTATCAGAGCTCTATTGTTATAAGTTATGAAGTTGTGTGAATTCACTACATGACTAGGACTGAGTTTACAATTAACTAATTGAAAGCAGAGATTTTGCAATCAGCACTAGTGATGGGTAGACTCGCAGATAACCGGGACCAGTGGGTCCCTGTTGTCTGGTTTTTAAAAATAATTTCCGGCCCGGATTACAGTCACCATATAATTCTATGGGGACCAGAATCCAGCAATTAAAATGGTGGTAAAAGGGGTAGGGGGGTAGGAGCAAGCACGCTGTACTTACCGAGGCTTCATCGCAGCTGTACCCTGCTCCCACGGCCGCCCATTCACTTCTGGTGCTATCCATTAGGCTCATGCATATTAAAGGGAACCTGTCACCAAGAATATGCATTCTGACCTATCAGCAGACGCATGTGGGCCCTAATTACACCTCTCTACCCATCCCTGTGTTATAAAATTGTATAATATGAAAGTAATAAAAAAAGTTTTATTACCTTCATATCTCGTATGTAAATAGCAGGGAATGTAGACACAGGGGCGGCACCTTGCCCTATGGACGTCTGCATATTTCTGTGGTATCATGTCCCTGTGGGAGTGATACCATGGAGCAAAGCGCCGTCGCTCATTCTATCCTGCGTGCATTGCAGCAGGCTTCTCTTCCGGGTTCTCCTTGTCAGTTTCAGAAGCGTCTGAAGCCGGTGCGTGAACACCCGGAAGAGAAGCCTGCTGCAATGTACACAGGATAGAATGAGAGACGGGGACGTCGCTCCATCGTATCACGCCCACAGGGGCGTGATACCATGGAAATATGCAGACATCCATAGGGCAAGGTGCCGCCCCTGTGTCCACATTCCCTGCTATTTACATACGAGATATGAAGGTAATAAAATGTTTTTTATTACTTTCATATTATACAATTTTATAACACAGGGATGGGTAGGAAGGTGTAATTAGGGCCCACATGCGTCTGCTGATAGGTCAGAACGCATATTCTAGGTGACAGGTTCCCTTTAACTGCTTCCCCCGCCCACCGGTGTCTGTGATCAGTTGCATTCAGATGTGCCCCACCCTGAGTGACAGCATATCTGATGCTTCCTATCACATAAATAACTAAATAAAATATTTGGTATCGGGTCCCCCCATATTATGCAACCTAGCACAGATAAAGCATATGGATACAGGTTGCACCCCCCAGGTGTGCGTTTACCTTGGCTATGTATCAAAATAGGAGGAACCACATGTGTTTTTTTTAAATTATTTAAAAATAAAATTGCTATGTTTCAGTTTTAAACAATAAATATAAAATATATATAGTTATTCATTTTCTCTAACCTCTACAACTATACTATAGCCGTTAAACAAAAACAATACAAAAATGTAGTTTAATATTGCTTATATTTTATATGAGGTTCCATTCTAAAGCTAGTGGCATAATTATAGATAACACAATCATTATCATCACTTTTGAATGATATGAAGCGATTTAATGCCTATAGTGACTAAACTATGACATCAAGAATTGTGCAGCTGTACCTTGTGTAAGACATTGCAAAGTTTCCACGATCATGTCAAGCATTAATAGAAATGAATAGACTAAATCACTTTTATAGCTAGTCCCCTGCAAATGCCAACGCGGAGGACACAATGTACTTCAAAATGATTATTACCATTGTCCCTATTAGACGTGCCATGTGTTATTAAGGCTTTGGCTTGTTCAGAAGAGAATAAAAGTCACACTTCCATAAATTCTTATTGATTCAAACGCTACTAAAGCCATGTACTACATGTACAAGAAAATATCCTTCTTATTAATTAGTAATGTTCAATTAGGGTATGTTTAGTACACTGGATAAAAAGGACCTTTCACTGGATTTTTTTAACTTAATGGACTGTCTCTAATTGTCGCTGTTTCACTCATTCGGCAACAGTTTCTTTTTTTTATCTGGTCTCTTCTATTCCAAAGCTATACTCCCCAGGAATAAAGATACAAATGTTTGCTTTAACCAACTTTTCCGTGGGCATTTTCCCTTTCTCCTCTGTGATGGAAGTTATATGGTATATGCCCACTTGGCTGAATCTTGCTTCTTTATTACCAAAAGGTATAACTTTAGAATGGAGAGGCACATAAAAAAATAATTAGTCAAAGAGCGCTATTGGAGGAGGTACTCAGTTTACATTAAAAAAATCCAGGAAAAGGTCCTCTATAACTAACAAAAACAATACAAAATTCAAAGTAGCTGTTTTACTTTTTAGGATACTTCAGCATTTATGATATATAGCATTGATATGAATAACTGACCCTAATTTCATTTATTACTTTAATTGAAGTCATTCAGCACAAAATGACTGTTCAAACCAAGCATAGATTCTTGGTTCACCCTTGTCATGGCTTAACAATTCAGTACACCTTACTACCTACTTATTTTTTCATCTACCTCTGTCCTTTTTTCCTTGATTCATAGATGTGATTTTACAGGATGCAGAAAAGGCCGGACAGAAAACAAGCAGGTGGGACAGTGCACTGAAGTTTTTGGTCACAATAAGGCCTTCTTCACACATGCATGAAAAAATGGTACCAGTGTCAGTCAGTGATTTGCATCCCTGTGTGTCATCAGTGTTAAATGCGTACAACACATGGATGGCACACGGATGATGCCATCCGTGTATTATATCTGTTTTTCACAGAGCCATAGACTTGTATTGGCCAATGTCATCTGTGCTGGCAGGATAAAAATTGGCATGTCTCCATGTGTTTTGCCCGGAGACATGGTCTGTGTAGAGACACAGACATGTGAGCCGCCCCATAGGTTATGATGGGTACGTGTGGTATACATGAGAAAAATGGAGGCTCAGAATATGTGAAAGAGGCCTAAAGGATCACGACCTGCTGGTACTTGGCTTGCAACAGACTTTTTGTAAAGACAGACTGCCCTAAATGCGATGACTGTGTAGCTCTCTGCATTATACTCTACAGAGGTTATGCAACAACGAAATAAAGTATAACCCAATTTCCAAAACGTTTTTACACTCTGTAAAATGTAAAAAAATAAGAATGATTTTTTTGGGGGAAATCTTTAATAGCCATATTTTATTCACAACAGAACATAAAGCACAGATCAAACGTGGAAATGTAGACATATTTCCATTGCATGTAAAAAAGTAACTAATTTACAAATTGCTGGCAAAAAGACGTTTCCAAAAAGTTTTGATATGACCCTGTCTGCCATTGTGAAGCATCTGGTAAGTGAGGAGACAATGTGCTAGAGTTTTGGGAGAGAAATTTTGTCCCATTCTTGTCTGATGTAGGATATAAGCTGCTTAATAGTCTTGTGTCTTCTTTGATGAATATTTTGTTTCTTAACCCCTTTACGACCGCCGATACGCCTTTTAACGGCGGTAAATAAGGGTACTTTTTCCGATCCGCCGCTTTTTAACGGCGGTCGGAAAAAAGGGTCTAGCGCCCCCCAGAGTCAGAAAATTTCCGGGGTCTCAGCTGCCGGGGGTAGCTGAGACCCTGGAGATCATGATTCGGGCCGGTTTTTCCGGTCCCCGCTCACCTGATGACCGGTATACACCGTATACCGATCATCAAGTTATAGTAAATGACCGCGCCGGTAAAAAATTATTTATCTCCCATCTGGCATGATCAAACATGCCAGATGGGAGATAAATCTTTTTCCCGGTTCCCTCCGGTCCCCCGGTGTCCCCAAAGTGCCCCCCCCGACCCCCAACCCCCTCCCGAAAATCCAAGATGGCCGCGCGCACCGGCGATCACAGCAGCGCGCCGGCCGCATTTCCACTGTTCCTATGGTTTCTGTCGTATGTGCCATAACACATACGACAGAAACCTGCTCCCTAGGCCCCGCCGGGTCCCCCCCTACCCCCCCCTGGTGTCCCCCGGTGTCCCCCGGTGTCATACATACCGGAGCGCTGATCCCCCGCGGCCCCCTCCTCCGGCTCCTTCTCTGCAGACTCCGGTCACATGTGCAGAGCGCAGCTGTCAGCTTCCTGTGTTCAGGACGCTGGCTGCTCGCACTCTGCAGCTGTGACCCAGGGAGGGTGGGTGCAGATTCTTTGCACCCACTCTCCTCAAATGGAGGGTCTGCCCTCCTAGAAAATGGGGGATACGTTCCCTGAACGTGTCCCCCATATTCTAGAAGGTCCAGAGGCGACGTGGGACATCCAAATGGATTATTGTGGATTTTTTTTTTTCTTTTCAATAAATTGGTCAATCAGGGAATGTTTGGGGGAGTGTTTTTTCAAATAAATTTTTTTTGTTGTCAATTTTTTTTTTATTACTGTCAATTAGTTATGTCGGGTATCTGATAGACGCCGTGACATAACTAATTGCTGGGCTTGATGCCAGGTGACATTACACACCTGGTATCAACCCCATTCATTACCCCGTTAGCCAACGCACCAGGGCGCGGGATGAGCTGGGGCGAAGCGCCAGAATTGGCGCATCTAATGGATGCGCCACTTCTGGGGCGGCTGCGGCCTGCTATTTTTAGGCTGGGAAGAGTCCAATAACCGTGGCTCTTCCCATCCTGAGAATACCAGACCCCAGCTGTCAGCTTCACCTTGGCTGGTGATCTAATTTGGGGGGACCCCACGTTTGTTTTTTTTTTTTAATTATTTATTTATAAATAATTAAAAAAAAAAAAACAGCTTGGGGAGCCCTCCAAATTGATCACCAGACAAGATGAAGCTGTCAGCTGTGGTTTGCAGGCTACAGCTGTCTGCTTTACCCTAGCTGGCTATCAAAAATAGGGGGGACCCCACGTCATTTATTTTAATTCTTTTTTTTTTTTTTGGGCTAAATACAAGGCTAGGCATCCTTTAGTGTCACATGAAAGGCAGGTAAGGGGAGCTTCCTCGTTCCTGCGGCGTCACACATAGCGATGTGTGCTGCCGCAGGAGCGACGAACTACATCGTTACTGCTGCAGTAACGATAATCGAGAATGGACCCCCATGTCACCGATGAGCGATTTTGCACGTTTTTGCAACGATGCAAAATCGCTCATCGGTGTCACACGCAGCAACATCGCTAATGCGGCCGGATGTGCGTCACCAATTCCGTGACCCTAACGACTCCGCATTAGCGATGTCGCAGCGTGTAAAGCCCTCTTAACAGTGAGAAATTTTTTGATACAGCAACAGTTTTGTGAAGTACCTGTGGATTCAAAATGTTTACTATACTCCTGAATAAAATCCTTGAGGGGTCCAGTTTCCAAAATGAGGTCACTTGTGGGGGGTTTCTGATGTATAGGTGCCCAAGGGGCCCTGCTAATGTGACATGGTGCGCGCAATTTACTTCAACTTTTCCAAAATTCAAATGGTGCTCCTTCCATTCCAAGCCCTCCCATTTATCCAAACAAAGGTTTTTGGCCACATGTGTGGTATCCCTGCGCTCACAAGAAATTAGATAACAACCTGTGGGGTACACGTTTTGTTGTTGCCTCTTGAAAAAGTGAAAAATGTGTCGCTAAATCAACATTTTTGTGAAAAAAAATGAAAATTTCAATATGGCAACCTAAGCTTATCAAATTCTGTGAAGTATTCGTGGATTCAAAATGCTCAATATACACCTAGATTAAAGCCTTGAGGGGTCTTATTTCCAGAATGGGGTCACTTGTGGGGGACCTCCACTGCTTAGGCACCTCAGGGGTTCTCCTAATGCAACATGGCGTCCGCTATTGATTCCAGCCAATTTTGCAGTCAAATTGCACTCCTTCTCTTCTGAGCCCTGCTGTGTGCCCAAACAGTTGATTTCCACCACATACAAGATATCAACAAACTCAGGAGAAATTGCGCAATAAATTTCATGGTGATTTTTTTCCTGTTACCCTTGTGAAAAAAAAAGCTACCTGGTTGAAGTAACAATTTTGTGGTAAAATTTTATTTTTTTATTTTCATGGCTCAACGTTATAAACTTCTGTAAAGCACCTGGGGGTTCAGGGTACTCACCAAACATCAAGATAAATTCCTTGAGGGGCCTAGTTTCCAATATGGGGTCACTTGTGGTGTTTTTTTGCTGTTTACGTACCTTAGGGGTCCTCCAAATGCGACATGGTGCCCGCAATCTTTTTCAGCCAAATTTCCTTTCCAAAATTCAAATATTGCTCCTTCCGTTCCAAGCCCTCCCATTTCTCCAAACAAAGGTTTCAGACCACAAGTGAGGTATCACCGCGCTCATAAAAAAGTGGGTAACAAACATTGGGGTCACATTTTTGGAATTACCTCTTGAAAAAGTGAAAAAATTGATGCTAAAGCAACATTTTTGAGAAAAAAATGAAAATTTTCAATGTGACAACGTAACGTTATCAAAATCTGTGAAGTACCTGTGGATCCAAAATGCTCACTATACCCCTAGATAGAAGCCTTAAGGGGTCTAGTTTCCAAAATGGTGTCACTTGTAAGGGGTTTCTGCTGTTTAGGTACCTTGGCGGACATGTAAATGCAACATGGTGCCCGCAATCTATTTCAGCCAAATTTGCTTTCCAAAATTCAAATATTGCTCCTTCTGTTCCGAGCCCTCCCATTTGTCCAAACAAAGGTTTCTGACCACATGTGGGGTATCGGCGCGTTCATAAGAAAGTGGGTAACAAGTTTTGGGGTTCATTTTGTTGTGTTATTTCTTCTAAAAGTGAATAAATTTGGGGTAGAGCAACATTTTAGGTAAAATTTTATTTTTTGCTTTTTTTCATTCCACTTTGCTTTAGTTCCTGTGAAGCACCTGAAGGGTTAATAAACTTCTTGGATGTGGTTTTGAGTACTTTGAGGCGTGCTGTTTTGAGAATGGTGTCACTTTTAGGTATTTTCTGTCACTTAGGCCTCTCAAAGTCACTTCAAATGTGATGTGGTCCCTAAAAAAATGGTTTTGTGAATTTTGTTGAAAAAATGGGAAATTGCTGATGAACTTTGACCCCTTCTAACTTCCTAACCCCAAAACATTTTGTTTCAGAAATTGCGCCAATGTAAAGTAGACATGTGGGAAATGTTATTTATTAACTGTTTTGTGTGACATAACTCTCTGGGTTAAGGGCATAAAAATTAAAAGTTTGAAAATTGCAAAATTTTCAAAATTTTCATCAAATTTCCGATTTTTTCACAAATAAAAGCAAAAAATATCGTTCTAAATTTATAACTATCATGAAGTACAATATGTCACGAAAAAACAATGTCAGAATCACCGGGATCCGTTGAAGCGTTCCAGAGTTATGACCTCATAAAGTGACACTGGTCAGAATTGCAAAAAATGGCCTGGTCATTAAGTACAAAACTGGCTTCGTCCTTAAGGGGTTAAAGATCCAAAAGTTTTCATTTAGTGAATGGTCCGGATTATAGGTGGTCAGTTCATACCCTGAACTCTTCTTCTTTTGCAAAGCCATGCTGTTGTGATGGATGAAGTATGTGGTTTAGCATTTTGTTGTTGAAATACGCAATGCCTTCCCTGAAATATACGTTACATGGAATAGAGCATATATTGTTCTAAAACCTCAATATAATGCCTAATAATGCTAGTACCTTTCAACATGTATGCTGCTCATGTCACAGGCACTAATCCAACCTCATAGCATACGAGATGCGTGATTTTGAACTGTGCACTAATAACAATCTGGATGGTTCCTTTTTTCTTGAGTCCACTGGCAAAGACAGCTATTGCTATCTATAAAGAACTTTACACTTTTGATTATTGTGCCCAGAGAACAATTTTTTGTTTTGCCTCAGTGCATTTTAAATGAGCTTAGGTCCAGAGAAGACTGCAGTATTTCTGGACTGTGTTGCTATATGGCTTCTTCTTTGCATAACATAGCTTCAATTTGAATTTGTGGATTGTAGACAATCTGATAATAATTTATGAAAGTATTTCTGAGCCCCTGCAGTGATTTACATAAACAAACCACACCTATGTTTAATGCTAGTGTTGCCTGATGGCCTGTATATGAGGAGCATCCAATATTGACCTCAGCCTTGTCTCCTGTGCATATGGATTTCTTTAGATTATCTGAATCTTTGAATATCCCATCATCTGCAGTATATGTATATTCAAAAGTATTTGCCATTTTACATTGAGGAAAAATTTTCTGAGATTGTGCCCCTATTAGGCGGGCTTTGCACACTACGATATCGCAGGTGCGATGTCGGTGGGGTCAAATCGAAAGTGACGCACATCTGGCGTCGCAGTCGATATCGTAGTGTGAAAATCCTTTTTGATATGATTAACGAGCGCAAAAGCGTCATTATCGTATCATTGGTGTAGGGTCCGACATTTCCATAATGCCGGTGCAGCGACAGGTACGATGTTGTTCCTCGTTCCTGCGGCAGCACATATCGCTGTGTGTGAAGCCGCAGGAGCGAGGAACATCTCCTACCTGCGTCCCGGCTGCAATAAGAAGGAAGAAGGTGGGCGGGATGTTTACATCCCGCTCATCTCCGCCACTCCGCTCCTATTGGCCGCCTGCCGTGTGACGTCGCTGTGACGCCGCACGATCCGCCCCCTTAATAAGGAGGCGGGTCGCCGTCCACAGCGAAGTCGCACGGCAGGTGAGTGCATGTGAAGCTGCCGTAGCGATAATATTCGCTACGGCAGCTATCACAAGATATCGCTGCTGCGACGGGGGCGGGGACTATCGCGCTCAACATTGCAGCATCGGCTTGCGATGTTGCAGCGTGCAAAGTACCCCTTAGACTTGGTTGTTCACAGATTGGTGAAGCTCTGACTATGTTTGCTGCAGAGAAACTCTGCCTCTGTAGCAAGCTTTTATTCAATGGTACCACTTACTATTCCTGCATTTTGTTTGCCTTTTCTCAACTTTTTCTTTTTAGATTTTTTGCTACCATCAATGTCTAAAGGATTTAATTTTGTTAAATGGAAAAATAAGCTGTATGTTCCGTTGTATCAGGTAAGTTAGTTGTGAAATAATATATAATAATATAATCTCTCTTGTGCTGGATGGGGGAGGGTAACACACAAATGAAACCATGTGTTTGAACCCTCAGCCAGGTTGGGAGGAGTCTCCAACACCAGACTATACACATGCCCCCATGAAATCACAGGTTACAACCAATCATAGGGCAAAATTAATCTTGGTCACAGGCCCTATATGAGCTGTCCTCTTACCCTCTCTCGCTCTCTCCTTTTCTCACTGGATGGCCACACACAAGGACAAGATGGCTGAGTATCATCTTTAAAGGGATAGTGTTAAGTGTTGGGTGGGCTATTATATGGTGTGAGTGCTATAGTCTATTGGGGTGATATGAAATTGTGGGAATGTATTTGCTGGTGCTTTCTTGTATTTTATGTGTATATAATTTAGTATATGCTTTTCACAGTCATTACATGTGCTAGAATTATATAGTGTATTAAGTGTAGTCTTGTTAGTGAATAATAAACTTGCTATATTTTATTATTACAACAAAAGTTTCTTAAGTCTGCGCTTGTATGGGATACACCAGGTAGATAGAGTAAAGCAATAGGAACAGAGAAATTATTACCCTTGGGAATATATACAGTATATCTGTGATATTGGGAATAGATCCATTGTGCAGGAAGGCAGGAATAAGTATGTTTCCCCATTCCATAAAGACAGCAAGGCCTTTGGCACATGTAGGAGGATTATTCCCACTCATAGTATAGTAAAGAGACAAAGGTGTTTTACATCCCTTGCACAATAATACAGTGTCTTTTATTTTCCTTTTACATCTGTCATCATCATCAATAAAATATGGCTAATTATTTTTTTTCAAATCATTGCACTTTTGTTTTCCTTTTACAAAGTGTTTCAACATTTTTTAAATTGACGTTGTATTTTAGTTTGTCATCTCGAGCCATGAAACCTGATGGCCTTATAAAGATCTTTATTATATATATGTAAATTCAAATGTATTTATTGTCTTTAGTGTCTAAGTTATAAATGCATATTAATACACACAAAAAGCAACAATACTTTGTGATCATCAGTCAATAGCACTAGCCTCCCCTCCCCCTAATCCCCAGTTTATGCAATAGCCTTCCCCAATCCCCAGTCTATAGCATTTGCCTCACCCAATCCTCAATCTATAGCATTAGCTTCCCCCTCCCAGCCCCTAATCCAAAGTCAACAGAATTAGCTTTCTAATCTCCCCTAATCCCTACTCTACAGCATCAGATTCACCCTCCCCCACTATTTTCCAGTCTATAGCACTTTCCTCCTCCCTCTAATTATCAATCGATAGCATTAGCTTTCCCCAATTTTAGGCTATAGTAATAGCCTCCCCCTCCCATCCCCCAATACCCAGTCTATAGCATTAGCTTCCCCTTCCAAACCCCAATCTATAGAGTTAGTCTCTCCCTCCCACCTTCTAATTCCCAGTCTATAGGCTATAGTAATAGCCTCTCACTCCTCCTTAATCCCCAAATATAGCATTAAAATCCCCTTCCCCTAATCCCCTGGCTCCATTAGCCATCCCCTACATTCCCCTCCCATCTGAATCTTCAGCTCCAGTTTCTGTCCTCCTCCTAGCTCCAGTGTTTGTCCTCCTCCTGTCTCCTGTTTCCATCCTCCTTCATGGTGCCCTGTGATATCTGCAGTGTGATGAGATTACCTCATCGTACTGCAGGTATGTCAGGAGCATTGAACGCCACAGCACATTGGAGCAACGAGCTGATTGGTGCTTCTCTGACCCCGGACTTGCAGAAATTGGTATTTTCAGGATCAATCAGCTTTCGGTGTTCGTGATTTATTTGTATTTGCATCTTATAGATGTGAATACAAATGAATGGATGTGCTCTCTCCTCCCTCTCAGAAAATTTGCGGTGGATTTTTTAGACAGTCTAATGGAGGAAAATATTTTTTTTATTTCCTCTTTTGGTGCCACCCCTGCTGCCCACAACCCTAGGCAGCAGACCTCCCATGCTTAGTAGCAATTATACTGAATGGGCGGTGAGGTTTTTGTTTTTATTTAAATGCTACACTTGTTGTGCTCTGGGGTCTAAAGAGGCCCCAAAACATGATAAGGATCATTTATTTGCAGAGAATTACTTAAATGTAAATTGAATTTCCCTGTCAAAATGTATGTTATTTTATAGATTCAGTCATTTTGTCACGCTCCCAATGCCTCGGCACCGCTCCTTACCCGCTGATCCGGTCGCACCATCCCGGCACCGCTCCGTGCCCACTGATCCGGCCTCACCGTCATTGCACTGCTCCTTAACAACTGATCCAGTCAACGTGTCCACCGGTCATGGCTACCGCTCCCGCTCGTGCTCTCCTGTGTCCTGCTCCTGGTCTTATGAGTCTGACTCTAAGTCTTAGCCACATGGTTCTGTATACGACCAGGCCGCGCCCACTCTCCTGGTCTTATAGGCCCAGCACACCTGCAGCAGGAAATGACATGAGGCTGTGCTGGGTATATAAGACTGGCCTTTCCATGTGGGCGGCGCCTGATCAACGTGTCTTGAAGCCTTGTCTTTTGAGCTAGGTCCTCAGGTCCCCTTGTACTGTGTCCTGTTACCTGTACCAGCATTCTGTACCGTCTTAAAGAACTCCGTGACCCTGGTGACCTGGTTATACCTGTCCTTGCCACGCCAGTGCTCCGGCTGCCATGTACCCTGCCCTCCGGTGGGGTGCATGGTCCAGTGGATCTACCTCCTGGGCCTACCAGTCCTCCCTGCCCTGACACATTTATAGTTTGACATACATTTTTATTCCACTTCACTGCTTTGCCATCTATAACTTACAAATGTATATGCCTGGGATTCTAAAGGTAAAAATGCCCTATAAGTTTGAACTGAAAGCAGCTAAAAGTTATGATAAAGTTATCCTCTAGGCATAGATATCACAATATCAACTTTTTCAGACTGTATTTGAATTAAATATGACTGACCACTCTTTTTTTTCAAAACCCCCCAAAAAAGCCCTTTGTGTTTCAGATTTTTGGAGAAGAGATTGCATATTTGACTTTTCCTTTTCACTTACTATAGAAGACATGTAAAAAATGAAATTAATGATGTACCAAAGTGTGGTAAAAGCTCTGTTTTTAGGGAGAACAAGATGCCAGACAGGCCCCTTCTATTCTATTCTATTGCATTCAGGAGACCAACTACCTATGTCAACAAAAAACATTCTAAAAGATAATATTCATTGTAAATGCTAATTTTTGTATAATGGATTTTTATGTTATTTCTTGTTTTCAGACAAGAACCATTTTTTTTCATTTTAACGATACAAAACATAAAAAAAACCCTTAACCATCAGGATCAGCATGAGGCTGTTTTAAGTTCTAGGCTTGATATGACCTCACTATTCATCTTTTCAGATACTCAAAGTTTCTAACCATCACAGGCATCCAACCCTCAGCACTCAGTAACCATTAATGCACATTCATGCTGCTGATGGAGATGGAGACGGTTACTGAGTGGGAGACATTTCTTCAAAAGAAATTGATTTTGTAGCGCAAGATGTAGAATTATCATCAACAGGTGTTTTTTAGTAGAAATGAAAAAGTAACTTGAAGGTAAATACATTACTCACAAAAAGTTAGGGATATTTGGCTTTCGGATAAAATTTCAGGATGATCCAAAAATACACTCTAACATTTTCAGGGGAACTTGATGTGTCGTTCTCTAAACTTGTGCATGCACATGTCCAACTGTTCATTGTTTCAGTACTTCTAACACAACTTGCTGTTCTATCACAAGGAGCATAATAGAAAATTTCACAACAAATTTTGGGGGTCAATTAGCATTGTTATTTAAACATTCCTCCTCATTATGCTGTTCCCATTTTGACATCAAGAGACCAAGACGAAATCTTACAATTGATCAACAGTATCTCACCATTGCGAGGCTTCAAGTAAGATGTTCTCAAACTGAAATGGCCACTGAACTTACAGTGTCAAAGAGTGTCATCAGCAGGTTGCAACAGAGATAGAGAGAGACTGGAAGAGTCACAGAAAGGAATACTGTAGAAGTGGATGTTCTATGGTCACATTGGACACTGATGACTGCTTCATTGTGCACAATGCCATTTGGAACTGGATAATGAATGACACAAATCTCAAGGTACTTTTAAGGAAGGTGGGAGGCACCCAAGTGTCACATCAGACCATTTCAAACCATTTACATCAGTGCGGTCTGCATTGCTAGATGACCTGCAAGGATTTCTGACCGCATCACCAGGCATATTCATCATCTACGCTGGATGAGGTACCAGTGGGCCTCAGTGTGTTTACTGATAAAAGTCAATTCATGTTGTGCAGAAATTATGGCCACCAAAAAGCCGAAGGTGTGCCATACTCAGTGACATGGCCAAGGTAAGGAAGGCTGTAAAACGACCACCTTTGAACAAGAAACATAAGATAAAACGTCAAGACTGGGCCAAGAAATATCTTAAGACTGATTTTTCAAAGGTTTTATGGACTGATGAAATGAGAGTGACTCTTGATAGGCCAGATGGATGGGCCAGAGGCAGGATCAGTAATAGGTAGAGAGCTCCACTCCGACTCAGATGCCAGCAAGGTGGAGGTGGTGTACTGGTATGGGCTGGTATCATCAAAGATGAACTTGTGGGACCTTTTCAGGTTGAGGATGGAGTGAAGCTAAACTCCCATACCTACTGCCAGTTTCTGGAAGACAACTTCTTCAAGCAGTGGTACAGTGAGAAGTCGGTATCATTCAAGAAAAACATGATTTTCATGCAGGACAATGCTCCATCACATGCATCCAACTACTCCACAAGGTGGCTGGCCAGTAAAGGTCTAAAAGATGAGAAAATAATGACATGGCCCCCTTGGTCACCTGATCTGAACCCCTTAGAGAACCTGTGGTCCCTCATAAAATGTAAGATCTGCAGGTTGGGAAAACAGTACACCTCTCAGAACAGTGTCTGGGAGGCTGTGGTTGCTGCTGCACTCAATGTTGATCGTAAACATATCAAGCAACTGACAGAATTTATGGATGGTAGGCTGTTGAGTGTCATCATAAAGAAAGGTGGTTATATTGGTCACTAATTTTTTTGGCTTTGTTTTTGCATGTCAGAAATATTTATTTCTACATTTTGTGCAGTTATATTGGTTTACCTGGTGAAAATAAACAAGTGAGATGGGAATATATTTAGTTTTTATTAAGTTGACTAATAATTCTGCACAGGAATAGTTACCTGCACAAACAGATATCCTCCTAAGATAGCCAAATCTAAAAAAAAAACACTCCAACTTCCAAAAATATTAAGCTTTGATATTTATGAGTCTTTTGGGTTGATTGAGAACATAGTTGTTGATCAATAATAAAAAAAATCTTCTAAAATACAACTTGCCTAATAATTCTGCACACAGTGTATTCATTGAGAAAATCCAAATAGCTTTTCAATATAATAATAAACATCTTTTATGTCCTCCTTAACTTTGAAATGTATGTTTTTAAAATGTTTTGAAACCACAGAAATATTACTTGCATTAGCATTGCTGATATTCGGTCAGGTAAAAAGGAGATAAACACTGTTGAAGTGGTTCAACTTTTCCTATTCCCTGCACAATGACCTCTGCACAGATCAAAGAGCATGCCTGCAGCATATTCCTTCTTTAACAGCAATATAAAGCATGCATAGCTAATCATGGCATGTTTCTGGTAAGCTAATCATGAACAAAAATGATATGCATGGGCATATAAAATTAACCTTTATTAAAATAAAATCACATTATTATAAAAACACATCTAAAATTGTCACAAATGGAACACCCTAAGTGGCGGATGGTAAAAATTGGGAACACCTTACAGACACCCTATGTAAGTACGGCAGAAATATAATAAATCGATAACAATTGATCAAATCAATCATATATGCAGAAAAAATATATAATACATTTTTATGTGGATAACCAAGGCATATAACAATTAATAATGCCAAAGACCAAAACACGTAACTGTTTTGGTCAAAAAGAGCATAAGTGTGTCGAAGGATGGATGTGTCTTTTTCACATGATGTTGCAACTCAAAAAGAGCATAAGTGTTGCCTAAAAATGCTGCACATACTGATGTGTATCTATATGTGTCACAACCAAAAAGCACATAGAAACGTCCAAAGAAGGTGGATACAGTCCATGATAAAAAGGGAGGTTTAGCTGTAGCATCCCCGTACACCCGATGCGCGTTTTGTAGCTATAAATAATGCTTCATCCACATAAAGCATTATTCATTGCTATATGCTTTGGTTATCCATATAAAAAATTATTATATTTTTTGCACATCTGATTGGTTTGATCAATTGTTATCGGTACATTATAGTTCTGCCTTACTTACATAGGGTGTCTGTTAGGTGTTCCCAATTTCTACCATCCGCCCCTTGGGGTGTTCTATTTGTGACTTTTATGTGTGTTTTTATATTAATGTGATTTTATTCTAATAAAGGTTTATATGATATGCGCATGCATATCTTTTTTGTTCATTATCTATCTTTTGTTATGAGGCCCGAATATTGGATTGTGGAATAGGTGTTGTGGTAAGGTAATCAGACAGACAGCAGCTGTTTCATCCAAATATTAACACATTTCAGGGTAGGGCGGGTCCTTAAGTACAATTATAATGCTTTGAGTTAATTTCAAAGTAGAAGAAAGCGGGTTTGAATACCGCGCCAAAACCACAAGGAAACGAGGAGTATAAAGGAATCCCTTTTATTTCCAAAGGTCTACGCGTTTCAGGGACATATCCGTCCCCTTCATCAGGACAATATACAGGGAATATTACTTGTATATTGTCCTGATGAAGGGGTCGGATATGTCCCTGAAACGCGTAGACCTGTGGAAATAAAAGGGATTCATTTATGCTCCTCGTTTCCTTGTGCTTTTGGCGCGGTATTCAAACCCGCTTTCTTCTACTTTGAAATTATCTCATTGCTGCAGGACTGCTGTCTTCCACGTTACTTCCATGCTTGCTAAGGGGTTGTGATTGGCACAACCTAATAAGGGGAGTGTTCTTTTAACATTTACCTCATACCTGTATGTCGGATAAGACCCTATTTGCACCTATTCTTTCCACAGTTTGTTTTTCTTCTAAATACTTTGAGTTAATAATTCTAAATTTGTCTCCCATTGTTAAATGCTTTGTTTAACCTGTCTTATTACCCACACTCACCAAATGATGAATACAAATTTTTCTAACTAATCTCTTGAAGCGTAAAATGTGCAGGACAACTCTGTTTTGGAAAAGCAAACCCCAAATGAAGTATGTGCTGCAAGTCCTAAATGCCCGGATCCCATTCCCTGTTCAGTCAAACATACTTTGGTTCATCCTGTAGCCGACTCAAATTCAAATAACATGCCTTAGTGAAAATGTGCCATATTTTTGCATCTTCCACGGTGTTTAAAAGGTCAGTGTTAATTCTAACTAAACCTCTGCTTAACTTGACTGGATTTTCAATTTATCAGACCTTTGTAAAGAGCTGAACCTGCCTATAGGGTGTACAAATGAGCCATACCGAGAAATGTTAACAAATGCTAAGAGCAAAATTCATTATTTCCAGCAGGGAAATATTCCACATGGCTTAAACATAATCTAGCACTTGTCTGAACATTTTTAAATTTGAAGGCACGTTATCATAGAGAACATTAGACACAACAGCAAATAAGTTAATGGAATTTCATTTTGTGCAACATGTTATGTTTTTGTATCAACTATGAGAGAAGTTTTCTGTTTGCATTTTCATGAGATGCTCAAAACCAAGTTCAACATGAATAACACTAAATCCAAAACTTATTCCAACATTCAAACTTGACTATTTTAAAAAATGTGTAGTGTTAAAGCTTTTATTTATAGGAATTACAACTTTTCATTAGTTTCATGCATATTCATTTACCACTTATTCACCCAAAATGCGATGATTAGAGTTCACTGTTACCAGTTAAAAGCTGAAGTTAATTGTCACTTCCCTGGTCAAGCATGGTCAGTTTCAACTCTAGGGGCTGAACACAATAAAAATGACATTTTGCACACTGGTTTTAAAGAGGATGGACACTACCTTTTTATTAATGGCTTATCCCTAGAGCAGGTCATTATTATCTGATTGTGGGGGTGTGACACTGGGTACTCACGCTGATCAGTTGTTACCGGCATCCACTGGAAGTTCTCACTTGCTAAGGTAACACAACGTTTGAGTAGGGTGTGGATCTCCAGTACATGGCCAATATAGAAATGACAGAGCTGTTCCGGCAACATCCAAGACGTCTGTCAAGCACCGACACTGGTAACATCTGATCGGCTGCAGTACTGGGTATTGCACCCTTAATGATATACTTTACAATGTGATTATCTTTTGTCAAATATGTGTAAATATGGTACACATGCCGGTGTGTACATGAATGTTATATGTGCAATTAGTCATGCTGCATTAATTTTAATATGATTTCTCTCTGGATGATTTATTGAAAATGTCTGCTATAGATTACATATACTTGTATAAAGCTTGACATGTAATACTTTATCTTTTTTTTCCTTTTGTGTAGCCCTTCATTGCTTCCTCCGATATACTACTCATATTGCTTAGGTACTAATTATATTTTACTACTGACCGTCTGTATCATGGCCACTTTTATTCTCTATCCGAATTTCTCTATTTTAAATTTTGTACCCATTTTATCATGTTATAACAAATAAAATAAAACATATTTTTAAGTACTGTATTGGCTTGTATCGCATTTTGTGTATCGGTTGTAATATTTGACATATGTACAGAACTACAGATATACTTAATTTCTGTGTATCGTTACATAATATAAAATAGTGGCCAACTTCTATAATGAAAAAAGCATTGGAGTAATGTGTATTAAGTTTATTACGAGGTGTGCTTAATGATTTTTGAAAATTTTACAACTACCGTGCATCTCCACAAGAAATATATTGAAATGAACTAAAAAAGCAACAGATCACCAAACATTTTAGATGATATGGGTGCGTTACATAGAGATCCTGGGCCGGCTATCCAGTGGCAAACCAATGATCTATATGTTTCGAGCACAAAACTTTCTCTTAATCATGACCAAGAACTAGTCATTTGCTCGAAATGCGTAGACCATTGTCCATTGTCTACACATCGCTTCAATATTTTTGTATGTCTACTTTTAAAATGATGTTTTAATCAATGGCCCCATGGATTTTTCCTTTTTTTAGTTTACAAGAAATATATGCCAGTGAGACGCTGGTATACATTTATATAGTAAGTTCTCCCACCTCTGTGACATATATATTTTGATTTGTTTGTAGGGTGATTAACTTTTTTAAAAGTTGGCAGATCTAGCTAGAATTGAGATAAAAATACCAAAAGTGGCAACAAGCTTACCCAACTTTGATTTGGCAAACTTTTTTGACATTAATAGCATTTTTATACAATATATCAGGGGGAAACTGCTTGAAAATCAGCCCCTATGAGTTATAGGGACTGTAAATGTGAATGAATATAGGAGGTGAGTAGCAGGAAACATAATATGGGAATGGAGAAGAGGGTGGAACCAGGAAATATGGGATGAGGAGGAAAGTCTAGAATAGATGTCAGAAATGCACTGTACTCTGCTCCCACATACTGACGTCAAGCCTAATCTTACTGTTGGAATACTTTAATACATTCACAGGATATTAAGAATAAGGTTTGCTGATTAAAGCACATGATGAGCCCATCTTACAATAAATCAGAATTTTCAAGGATAGGATGTTTCCAATGTTTGGCATACTCATAAGATCAATGTCCCCAAATATACGCCCCAGACATATGCAACTATGTCAGCTTTTACCTTCATGTGCCTTTTATATATAGAAAAACATATACTAAGCAGTAGGTTTTAGTTGTGGCATCCAGTTTGTATCATACAGCACAAAGCTGTTGCGGATGCTATAAGGGAAGGATAATTCAGATCATATTTAAAGACAATGCAAAAACTTCTGAGACGTTAGAGAAGTTACTGAACAGCCTAGAACTAATTATTTTCTGCTAACATGACGTGAAAACATTGATTACTCGTCATCTACTTAATATATGAATTCAATACAGCCAGCTGTTCAGAGCTGGCATCATATCCCTTCAGCAATAAAGAGGCAGGTCAATAACACAGCTGTTAGGTTATCATAATATAGCCCTAAATCTCATTTTTAAGAAAATGTATCTATGAAGTCCAGAAATAAGAACACTTCAAAACTATGTAAACAAATTGATTTTTCTTCCCTATGCCTTCAGTTACACAGAATATATGCATACTGGAGAGAATTGGCCAGTTTGATTGATTTCTAACCTAACCTGATGAAATCCACCATGTATACCACTTTCACCACTTGCATACGTAATGACTACATTATTTATAGGGAAACTGTCATCTGATTCATATTGCCTGAATCATCATCAGTATAAATCAGACATTGGATATGTTATTGCAGTTGTGTATGTTATAATAAGAAACTTTCTATAATGTCAGCACTTTAGAATTTGGAGGGTAAACATTTTGACAATATCAGACATTACAGAGTAGTACATAGTTCACCAATTAACAAGAGGAGTGAGGGCCCTGCTCACAAGCTTACAATCTATAAGCAAGCAAGGGGGACAAGAAATGTTAAAAATGCTTGTCTTGACTTCCGGGAGGCGGAGCTACGAGGTAGCTGCTTTTATCATGAGCTCCTGCAGCAGCCTAGGCCAAAAACGTTATCCAGGCCCATCCTAATATCTAAAGGCTGCAGGGATAAGGCCAGGACAAGGGGCGCACATCAGGCCCGGCTCTCCTGATACTCCGGAGGTGAAAGGTGTATGCTGCACCACAAAGAAAGGAGTGCTCTGACACAAAGCACCAGGCTGCAGGCTGTGGGCTGTGCTGCACAGAGGAACGCTGCCCATCCTCCCTGCTCCCCCTGCAGCTGTGCCACTGCAAACGGAAAGCACCCGGGACCTGGT
Organism: Anomaloglossus baeobatrachus; assembly: GCF_048569485.1. NCBI lineage: Eukaryota > Metazoa > Chordata > Amphibia > Anura > Aromobatidae > Anomaloglossus > Anomaloglossus baeobatrachus. Next base: position 148,135,843 of record NC_134357.1, read on the forward strand.
AAGAGAAGGGTTAAATATCGGGCACTAACATCCAGAAGGAGACAGGGAGGGGGACTGAAGTGCTTCCAGCGGCAGCCATAGTTTTCAGTGAACTCTCACACACTCCCCTCCCTGCCACAGAAGAAATAGTGAAACACTGAGCAGCAGCAAGCTCAGCAAACAGGACTGCATGCTGTGTTTACCTGTCACACAGAGCTCCGTGGACAGGCCCACCGTCTGAGATACTGTGAGTGAGGGGGGAGCTGAGAGACCCTGGAGACATTTGGCTGTGAGAGCAGGTCAGGAGATAAACAGGGGGCTGAGGAGGGGGCAGATACATCCCTGCAGGTCTCATCTTATATGGCTGCTGCACAAGGCCTGTAATCTGCAACAGTAAACAGAGGCAGATAAGCCTGAAGTGCATCACACCTCAACTTGATTGACCCCTACTCCACCACTTCACCAGCACTGACAGTATAGAAGAGGGTGAAAAACAAAAAGAAGTGGGATCAGTCATCTGGCCTGCCTCCTGCCCTTCTGACTGTTTTTTTTCAAGTAACATCTATACACTCTCATACACAGCATGGAAATAATTGTGAAACAGCCAAGTTTACCACACAGATGTGTTACATCTCGTGGCTCTCCTCTTGCAAGGAATGAGGTGGTCCCCCATTCCTTGTCTGCCGCGAGCCCTCTTGCTCAGCAGCGCCAAAGGCCTGAGAGACTGCAGGAGTTTCCTCCTCCTAGATGCAGCAGAAGGGTGACACCTAGTGGTTTGCTCCTTGTAAGGAATGGAGTGGTCTCCCATCCCTTGCCTGCCACGTGCCCTCCTGCTCGGCATCGCAGAGGGTCGGAGTGGTTGCACAGTGTGCAAAGGATAGATGCTCAGGGAAGCAGCAAGACTTCCCTTAGCTCTGCACATTGTGAAACCGAAGATCCCGCCTTTATGACCCAGAGGCAGGAGGTTGAGCATGTGCCCCACGTGACGTCTTCTGATTCGCTCACTGGTATCACACGGCCAGATAACGAGGCTGGTGATGTGCTGAATCCTGACTGGCCGGGCCAGGACGTCACAGATCATGATTGGGTCACATCCGTCTCGCGCCCGCCCTTGGCTGGAGCTACATCTCCTTAAAAACCCCTCCTGCCATCATGGCGGCGCGCAACCGTCCTTCTATGTTTGGATGTCTGGCAGCGTGCTGCCACGCCACTGTACAGATGTCATTGTATTTTGCAGGTCTCGCCCCTGCCTTGCTGCTCCGGCAGTATTCCGTTTAACAGGCTGTGTTCCTGTCCCAGGTGAGCTCCTTGAATCTCTGTCGGACTCACCTGGTTTCTGAAGCACACGTGCGTGGGCACCTCTGTGCTACCCTCGTGCCATATTCCTGTGACTCCCGCTGGCACACGTGCGTAGGCACCTCTGTGCGTCCCCGTGCAACAGGTACACCGAGTTGTGAGCCCCATGCCATACAACCCTCACGGGTTAGGGCGGACAGGTGTACGCAGATCGTCTGTGACATTCCAGACGATCGCTAGCAGCAACCCGCTCACTCTTCTCCCACCATAGCAGCGGTCCCTTACACCGCACAGTGGACCTTGACCGGCGGAAGCTGTCCATATACCATCTTGGCACGCTTCCCCGGGTCCCCCTCGTAACACAGATGTATTTAAGCTTATGTTATTGTGACGTCACCACAGTCTCTAAAGAAGCTCCATATTTACAGTTCTTACTATGGATAAATTTGTGGGTAAGAGCAGTGCCACACAACCAAGTAAAGGAATTAGACCACAAAGACGAAACTAAAATGCACCCCCATCACCAGGGGCTTCTCCTGAGGCAACTACAGACGCACCCCAGGCCACTGCTGAGGCCATCATGGATCTCTTGATACTGGTGATTGATGGGCGGCTGGCAGCCTTCCAGTCTTCATTAGACGTTATAGTCACCCAAGTTAATGCCCAGGGTTCAAGGCTAACAGATGTGGAGCAGAGGGTCTCTGACATGGAGGACTCTGTAAAGGAAATTTCAGAGATGCTAGAGAGCAGGAATAAGGACATTGCTGTATTGCTGGACAAGGTAGATGATCTGGAGAACAGGTCCAGACGCAATAATTTAAGGTTGGTGGGCGTCCCTGAATCGGTTCGGCAAGCTGATCTACTGAAACTCACTTCAGAATGGCTACCAGGAGCTTTGAAATTGGATCTAAAGTCGGGGACAATTGCTATTGAAAGGGCCCACAGAGTGGGCCCATCTCGAAATGATGGAGAGGTCAGACCCAGACAAGTAATTTTTAAGGTCCTGGACTTCCAAGACAAGATCAGATTGCTGACAGCATTTAGGAAAAATCGCTCACTTACCTACAAGTAAAATATATCTTTGTACCGTGTTAGCCAGTAGAGATAAAAAAATTGTTTAAAAGAACAAACCCAATAAAATGCAAAAAGGAGAATCTGATCCCCAAAGGACTCTGGATTACAAACCCAATAACTGAGGACTCACTTACCTACAATAACTCTAAACTGCTTTTGTTCCAAGATTACTCAGCAGCCTTGACAACAAGACGCAAAGCCTTCAATCCAGTATGTAAACTATTGGCGGAAAAAAATATTCGCTTCAGTCTACTGTATCCTGCTGTTCTACGCTTCACTACAGGGGGAAAGAATTGGACTTTTGAAGATCCTAAGTTGGCTTTAAATTACCTTCTTCAGGAAAATGGAGCTTCGCCAGCAGTCAACACAGACACTTATATCGGAGACGTCACTGTGCTACAGTTCTGATGTTCATTCTGTTTTTCCTTATTTTTCAGTGTCAGGACTGCCAGAGAGGCAGGTGACATTGCCATTAGATTAAGGTTTTTGTTTAGATGGGAAGGGGTTAGGGGGCTCTGCGTGCGTACCTTTAGTTTAGCTCTCATATGGGTTGTCGCGTTTACTCGCTGGGATGGACGTGGGAACCCAAATAGGTTGTTTATAATTTTACAATTAATTCCTCCTTCTGGAATAGGATAAATGACTAACACAGAGAGCACAAATGTGTCCACGATTAAATCGCTGTATTGGTGCTCCTGGAATGTTAACGGGTTAAACTCTCCTATTAAGAGGAAAAAAGTTTTAAATTATCTACATCGTTTAAATTGCCATATTGTCTTCTTACAGGAAACACAATGGATGAAGGGCAATCACCCATTTCTTCACAGCAGAAAATATGCCGTATGCGCAGAAGCGTCATTTACGAGAAAACAAAGAGGGGTAGCTATATTGATCAATAAGCATATTAGTCATGAAGTTCTGAAGGTTTCAGAGGACCCTATGGGGAGATTATTATTGGTGAAAGTGAAGATAGAGGGCACTATCTACAACTTAGCAAACATATATGCACCAAATATTCCTGATCCACAGTTCAGAGCCAGATTGATCGAATGTATCACAGGTTGGGATATGACTAATTTAATTGTAGGCGGAGATTTCAATGAGGCTCATGATGGAATTTTAGACAGGTCAAGTCCCCAGCCATCTCCTCTATTGGCGCTCCATAGTGGTTTGCAATATCTTGTCAATCAATTGGGACTAATAGACACATGGCGCATGCAGCACCCAATAGATAAAGATTATACATTTTATTCACATGTCCATGACTTACATACACGGATTGACTATTGGCTACTAAGCCCAGCACTGATGCCACATTTACTTTCCTCCAACATCCTAGACATCTGTATTTCGGATCATGCACCGGTTACTTTTAATTTGTTATTATCTACCACAATACTACGGGAAAGAAGGTGGAGGTTTCCTTCATATTTATATCAATCTGAGGATTTCAAAGCTTCTTTACAAAACTACTGGAGCTTTTATGAGAAGGATAATCACGAGCATAATAGGGACGCTGGTTTGTACTGGGCTGCCTCCAAGGCAGTAGTAAGAGGTCAGATAATATCATATGTCAGCCATAAGAGAAAAAAGCTCCTGGAACAAACTATATCAGCACAAAAACTTCTCACGCAGGCATATAAAGATTTTAAAAATAACAACACGGATACGACAAAACAACATTTCTTGGAGGCCAAGGAGGCGGCGGACACCTTGGCCCATGAGATGGCACTTAGTAACCTGGACTACCAGAAACATAAATACGTTAAATGGGGCAACAAACCTGGGAAATTACTAGCTTCTTTAACCAAACCCTTTAGAACCACCACTAGAATCCACAAAATTAAAAAGAAAGATGGTACCATGGTAACAAAAGATGAGGAAATAGTGGAGGAGTTCAGGGCATTCTTTGGCTCGCTGTATGAGGCGGAACCGAGGGAGGTTGATGGGGAAGCTGATTTTAGCCATGGTACCGTAGCGCCCATCTTGACAGAGGAACAAAGAGTAGTACTAAACGCCCCTATAAATATTTCAGAAATAGTAAAAACTATTGGCACTCTTAAACTAGCTAAAAGCCCAGGGCCCGACGGATTTAGTAACGAATATTATAAGATCTTGGGAGCCTCTATCGGTCCTCATCTATGTGCAGTGTATAATAAGATAGTCACAGATAGAATAATTCCCGACAGGTTCAATGAGGCAAACATTATAGTATTACCTAAGCCAGGAAAAGACCCACTACAGGTGGAGGGATACAGATCCATCTCATTACTCAACTCTGATTTTAAAATCTTTACTAAAATACTAGCTGGTAGATTACAACAAGTGATTCCAGATCTTATTCTGCCCTTCGAAACGGGATTCGTGCACGGGAAATCCATCACCTATAACATCAGGACGGCTATTGGGGCTCTCTCTTATAGCAGGAAGCATAGATGTACCAAACATATAGTAGTTAGCCTTGATGCGGACAAGGCCTTTGACAGGGTCTCTTGGGCCTATTTACATAATCTTTTGGCATGTCGCCAGGCGGGATCCTGGTTTTGCGAAGCAGTCAAGATGATATACACAGAACCCAAATCCAGACTATCTATAAATAATACATTCTCTGAGTCATTTGAGGTACAGAGGGGAACGAGGCAGGGGTGTCCCTTGTCATCTTTATTGTTTAATTTGGCTCTGGACCCAATGTTGAGGACCCTACATAATTTAGCAATATTTCAGGGCATGAGAGTCGGTGGGACAACAATTAAACTTTTGGCTTTTGCCGATGATATTTTATTGTTTATTGCCAATCCCTCTCAAGCGATTCCAGAGATAATGAACACATTGAATAATTTTGGAAAGGCCTCAGGCTTCAGGGTAAATTACAAAAAAACTGAGGCATTGGCAATGTACAAATCGGGTAAAATTGATAACAACTTATTTCCCTTCCAGTGGTGTACCAGGTCCATTAAATATTTGGGGATTCAGCTCCCAGCAAACCCCTTGTTACTATATCAAATTAATTATAAGCCTCTTATAAATTCATTAATACATCTACTCCAATCTTGGAAACATCTGAAAATATCCTTTTTGGGCCGATGTCACTTAATTAAAATGGTAGCATTCCCAAAAATAATGTTCTTATTTCAGACTCTCCCGTTGCTTCTACGCAAATCAGATATTAAGCTACTAAATTCATCTTTTGGAAAATTCATTTGGGGGCACAAGGGGCGTACTAGGATCAGCTTAATCAAGCTTCAATTACCAAAAGGAGCAGGGGGCATAAATCTTCCATATCTGGGCAGATATAATCTAGCAGCAAATTTTAGATATGTGGTGGACTGGGTGCGAGGAGTATCTCACTTTGCCAATGTACAATTGGAACAACAGCTATGTTCACAAGTCTCGTTAACAGCATTGCTGCATTTAGGGAACGAGGAAATACCGAGTGAGGTTAGGGATCATCCAACACTATGGCATACTATACTAACATGGAGGAAGGTGAGGAAACTTGGTAAAATTAACACTTCAAGTTCCCCATTTCAACCCTTTATTGGAAATCCGAGATTCCTCCAGGGTCGCCCTCCAAGGATTTATGAAACATTGTCAATGCAGGGTTCTGCTTATGCTGCAGATCTAATGAAGCCTGATTGGTCGTTGCTTTCTTACGAGAAGGCAGCACACCGATTTCCAGCTTTTGTGGGTCAGCCTTTTCTTTTTCTTCAGGCGCGTAGCTTGGCACAAAAATATCTTGTTGACAAGCCAAAGGGAGATCTTGGAGGAAGTGTGGATAACTTTCTTAGGAGGGCAAGAAGCCAGGCGTCCTCGACTAGTCAGGTTTATTCAATGTTGTGTACAGTTTGGACATGGGAGGGGAAAACAACAGGTCCAGCAAAATGGAAGGTAGACATGCCAGAGTTCGAGGTAAAGGATTTTTTACAAGCCACGCTGTTGCAACGTAAATTTCTGTCGTCCAGTAGCTACACAGATATGGCCTTGATGATTCTACATAGAGCATATATTACTCCAAAAATTCAATCAAAAATGAACACAAATGCCTTATACTCTTGTTCTAAATGTGGCATAAGAGACACTGACCTGTTTCACCACTTATGGGAAGGTGTGCAGATACAGGGAGTATGGAGAAGCGTTCACTCAGTCTTACAAAACACATACAATATTCAGTTTGCTCTGACACCACAGTGGGCGATTTTTAACATGTTGGAGGAGGCTCAACAAAGTCTTCCAAGAGGTACCAGGGCAATGTTAACTATTTGAACCTCGGCCACTAGGAAAAGTATCCTACATCTCTGGGTAAATCCTGAAGCACCCTCTCTAGCGTTTATCCAAACAAAACTAATGTTCATATTCAAAATGGACTGGCTGGATGCACTGTCGAATAAGGAGAAGCTGACTAAGCGTTTCTTTGAAACATGGTCTTTATTTATACCTAACTTGGCTACAGTGCTTAAGGAGAGACTTAAATCTCAGTTTGGACAGACCTCTTGGTACCTTCTTGAACTGCTCAATGGACACATACCAATTACATAAGTTACCATTTTAGGCTATGTGCGCACGTTGCGTAAAAACATGCAGTTACGCTGCGCTTTGTAGCGCAGCGTAACTGCATGCGTCCAGCGTCCCCTGCACAGTCTATGGAGATTGTGCAGGGGCCGTGCGCACGTGGCGTCTAAGAGCGCAGCGCTTCGGCTACTGCCGAAGCGCTGCGCAAAAAGAAGTGACATGTCACTTCTTTCCTGCGCTTTGCCGGCAGCTCCTGCTCTGTCTATGGCAGGAGCTGCAGGCAGAGCGCATGGAATCGGCGCTCACTACGGACATTTCTGCAGCGATCTAAAGCGCACATGTGCTCTTCAGATCGCTGCAGAAATATCTGCAGGGCTAGTACGCAACGTGCGCACATAGCCTTAAGTTGCTTCTGGTCGCACGCAGAGAGGGGGGAGGGGTGGGCTGAACTGTTTTGATTATAATGTCATCAATGAAATGCTCTTTGTATAAGAGCAGATTGTAAAAGAAATTCGGTTAAAATTCAATAAAAAGATGTTTAAAAAAAAAAAAAAATGCTTGTCGTACATGGTCCAGCCAACAATATGATAAATAAATAGGGGTGTTCAAATAACGCTGCATGAAACAGTATCAGTATGTGTCTAGATACAAAGTGCTAGTGAGTGTATGGCGGATGGCGGAACAGATGATACAATGGACCAGATTTATGAAGAAAATTTAGGAAAGTAGAAGAGGGGAAAGTAATATTACTGAGATGAGGGGATGGGTCAGTCAAAAGAAATGCATTTTTTAAGGCACATTTGAAAATGTGGATACTGGGAATTAGCTAAATTATCTGGCGCAGATCATTTCAGAGAATTGGTGCAGACCATTCCAGAGAACTGGTGCAGACCATTCCAGAGAACTGGTGCAGACCATTCCAGAGAACTGGTACAGACCATTCTTGAGAATTGGTGCAGACCATTCCAGAGAACTGGTGGAGTATGAGAGAAGTCTTAGAGATAGGAGTGGGAGGTTCAGATTATAGAGAATATAAGTCTTATGTCATTAGCGAAATAAAGAGCACAAACAGACTGGTAGATAGAGATGAGGGAGGTGATGTACTGGGGGACAGAAAGATGACCTTGACTGCGGAATTCACAATAGGTTAGAGAGCAGAGGGTTTACTAAGAGGGAGACCGATTAGTACAAAGTTTCAGAAGTCTGGACAGGAATGGATGAAAGAAATTGGAAGAGTTTTTGTAGTGTGAAAGGAAACCTCAGATTCTGGAGATGTTTTTGAGGTGAAGGTGAAATGAGTGTGTGATCTAAGGAGTGAAGGAAAGATCTGAGTGAAATATAACCCCAAGACAGCGGGCGGGTGTGCTGAAGAGTTTTGGTAGAAGCAAACAGGGAAATGGCATTATTAGGTTTAGATACACTACTAAATAAAGAAATTACAAGGTGGGCAGTTATGGAAATATCCAGTTTTAAAAAGAGGGAGGACATGATATTAGAGCAGAAAGACAGTAACTGGATATAGTCATGACGGTAGGTAGGAACCATTGTGGACCAACCTCGTTTTAGTCATCGACGTTGAATAGTTTCTGAATAGTGTTTCAAAATATGTTTTATCTGAAATGCAGCGTGAAAGAGTAAAATGTAGATGGCTGCAATAAAACAGCTGTTGTCCGTTATTCAAACTTTATGAGACAGGTGATAGGTACCCTTTAACAAATTTCCTAATCTGATATTACATAATAAAATAAAAATTAAAACCACAGGTACTCTTTAACCCTCTGTCACATACAATATCGGTTCTAATGAGTTCACATACAATGTGACGGTCAGGCGCAGGCTAGAAAAATACCTATAATATCTAATGTCTGCAATTTCAGTGCTCTAAAAGTGATCAGTGACCTTCATAGGGATGTAATAAAAGAGACTACCCATAATCAGGTGCAAAAAAAACCCCATTTACTTAACATAAAACTAATAACTCTGAAATACAAACATTTCAAAACTCCCGCCAAATAGTCCCCAGTTCGACTCTGTCAAAAAACTACAAAATTTACAGAAAATTTATGGAAACAAAATTAATTTTAAGGTACCTTAAGTACTATTAAACACATATTCAATCAGAATTAGATCCTGAAGTTTCCCCAGAAAAATTACACTTGCAGAGCATGTGATGAATAAAAACATAAAATACCAACCTTATTGAGTGTGACGTGTTCACATACAATGAGCCTGAGAGATTAGCGCAGTTATATCTGTCCTCCTGAAGCTCTGCAATCCAACTGTGGTATGAGGTTTCACAGAGCTGCTAGAGACAGGAGACTACCTGGAGGGAGGGGATTTCCTCACAATCTGGTGAGGAAGGAGAAATGAAAGTAAAAGAGATGTGCCTGTCAGGCCTATTGTATGTGACGGAGGGTTAAAAACCTCTCCATTTTCAAAAAAGGGATTTTTATTTTATTGTTTACTGCTTGCTGTCTTGGTTACTGGCCATATCTAACATCTCTCAGTAGTGGCCAGGATCTTAGGCAAGGGGAGTGCAGTGTTTACATGAACTCTGTTACAAATCGGCGCCGCCATAGCCGCAAGCTGCCTGCTGCGGTTCCTGCTATGCCCAGGCACCAGCCGTCATTTTTGACCGTGCCTCGGGTCGTCCAGCTGGCTGCTTCTTCCTCCACGTCTAATTGTGGAGAGGTAGCTAGGACGCGTGCATATGTCGATTTCCCCAGCCAGAGCCTACGTTCAGTGTTTCGCCTGGTGAGCATGCTCAGCCTGATAGTGCCATTTCTGAGGCTGTCCTCAGTTCAGGCAACTGGACATGCTCCCACACTTAGTGGGACATGCCTCTTTGTTCAGGTACTTGGACTTTGTTCTGTGTCCAAGTCCTGTGTTGTTCCTACTGAGCATTTCTGAGACAAAGTCTATGGTTCAGGCTACTGAGCATGTTCTAGCGCTTAGTGCATTGGATGCTAAGTCCGGTAAGGACTTCACTGGGCATGTCCGTGAGGTGGCAGGCCCTGATAGGCTGGATAGCATCAAGTGTCCTAATGATGTTGCCACTCCGGACTGGCTTGCGTAAGCCCGCACTTATGACCTGGCACCCCACCATTGTTCATCAGACGATAACTGGTAGGGTGTTTGGGGCGGCGCTGCCCATGTGTCATCAGTGACGTGGCGATTCCGTATAGACCGCTGGTGACATCACTGATGGTGTGGCACTCCGCCATTGGCCCCTGGAGGTGCCATTGTGGTTCACTCTGGGTTTATGGCAGACCCTAGAAGTTAAAAGGGCCTGGAGACCGAATGGAGGTGCGCAGTCTTCACATAATCATGAGAGATCCACATTGCGGCTACACCCAGTTGTTCTGGAAGTGGTAGGTAGAGTTAGGCATCCGGTGCCTGTCACACCAAGATTTGTGGCTCAGCGCGCTAAGGTCAGGAGTCACGTTTCCCCTCCTATTGCCCAAGTCCTGTTGTAGCAGTCCAGTGGAGTTAACTGGGCTGCGGCTGTTGTGCCTACTGTCCAGTTGTGCCACCTACACACATAGACAGTATACCCTAGGTCCCCTGTGGTGTTAACAGGGGTGTTCCTGGTCTGGGTGTGTGTACCCTGTGAGGTTAACAGGGTTCACAATAGTCCTGGTCCAAGCGACGTTGAACTTGGATCAGGCTCTTATTATTTCAGAGTCACAAAACTCTGTATTATCCGCCTGACCTACGGGTCACCAGCAGTTCCTTTACCATCTGTGAGCATGATGGACCCCAACTGGAGATTGGGATATTCACCACCTTTAGCCTACTCCGACAGTCCCCCATAACACTCTCTCTAGTATGGTTTATAAGTACTCATCTGAAGCTGTCCGGATTGCTGGATCACACTGTTAGTTTCCAAAACCAGACCGCTTCAGTCCCCAGTGACACTTTCAATAGTATACATGAAAATAAACAGCTTTCTCTGCCATAATTAATCAGTCATTATGAAAATTCTCAATTTTGAGGTAAAATCTGTTTTCAATGAAGACAGGAGATGGCATTTGTTACTGATGAAAATTCTATGATGAAGGTAGTATTCACTCATTATGTCTTCTTGCTTCAGTTCTGTTCTTGCACCACGTGACTGCATAAGTCACCTGACGAATCACTCTGTGGTTACCGTGTAAAATGGAGGTCACGTTTTGAAGTTTCACAATGCAAGTTTATGAGATTCAGAAAGAGACTAAAGAGAGGCTAGTGAGTGGTTCTTTAATTGATATTCATGAATCCATCTGACATACACACGTGGGCAAAATTGTTGGTACCCCTCGTTTAATGAAAGAAAAACACAATGGTCACAGAAATAACTTGAATCTGATAAAAGTAATAATAAATAAAAATCTATGAAAATGAACAAATGAAAGTCAGACATTGCTTTTCAACCATGCTTACACAGAATTTTTAAAAAAATAAAACTCATGAAACAGGCCTGGACAGAAATGATGGTACCCCTAAAAATAATGTGACAAAAGGGACATGTTAAGTCAAGTTGTGTCCACTAATTAGCATAACAGGTGTCTTTAATCTTGTAATCAGTCAGTGGGCTGGTATATAAGGCTACAGATACTCACTGTGCTGTTTGGTGACATTGTGTGTACCACACTCAACATGGACCAGAGGAAGCAAAGAAAAGAGTTGTCTCAGGAGATTAGAAAGGAAATTATAGACAAGCATGTTAAAAGTAAACGTTATAAGTCTATCTCCAAGCAGCTTGATGTTCCTGTTACTACAGTTGCACATATTATTCAGAAATTTAAGATCCATGGTGTAACCAACCTCCCTGGACGTGGCATTAGAAAAATTGATGACAAACGGATAATAGGATTGGTAACAAAAGAGCTCAGAAAAACTTCTAAAGAGAGCAAAGGTGAACTTGAAGATCAAGGAATATCAGTGTCAGATCGTACCATCTGTCATTGTTTGAGCCAAAGTTAACTTCATGGGGAAGATCAAGGAGTACACCATTGTTGAAAAAAAAACATAAAAAAGCCAGACTGGAATTTTCCAAACTACATGTTGCCATACCACAAAGCTTCTGGGAAAATGTCCCATGGACAGATGAGACAAAAATAGAACTTTTGGCAAAGCACATCAGCTCTATGTTTACAGACAGAAAAATGAAGCATATCAAGAAAAGAACACTGTCCCTTACTGTGAAACATGGAGGAGGCTCTATGTTCTGAGGCTGCTGAGCTGCTTTGCTGCTTTGCTGCTGCTTTTGGCACAGGGTGTCTTGAATCTGTGCAGGGTACAATGAAATCTCAAGACTATCAAGGGATTCTAGAGAGAAATGTGCTGCCCAGTGTCAGAGAGCTTGGTCTCATTCGCAGGTCATGGATCTTGAAAAAGGATAATGTAATGACCCAAAACACCCAAAGAATGGCTAAGAGGAAAACATTGGACTATTCTGAAGGGGCCTTCTATGAGTCCTAACCTAAATCCTATTGAGCATCTTTGGAAAGAGCTGAAACATGCCGTCTGGAAAAGGCAACCTTCGAACACAAGACATCTGGAGCAGTTTGCTCTTGAGTAGTGGGCCAAAATACCTGTCGAGCAGTGTAGAAGTCTCATTGACAGTTACAGGAATCAATTGATTGCAGTGATTGCCTCAAAAGAATGTGCAACAAAATATTAAGTTAATGAGGGGGCGCCATAATTTCTGTCAAGCCTATTTCATGAGTTTTATTTTTTAAAAAATCTGTGGAAGCAGAAAAGCAATGTCTGACTTTCATTCGTTCATTTTCAAAGATTTTTTATTTATTATTAGCTTTGTCAGATTCAAGTTTTTTCTGTGATCATTGTGGTTTTTCTTTTGTTAAACGAGGGGTACTGACAATTTTGACCACGTGTGTATAATATTATTATTGTGATTGGATTTTCACTTCACAATTGTTTTATTCTACTTGACTATTCTAATTGCTAGAAACTTCGGTAGAACAATTAGAATTAGAGGATGACCAACAGTCTTTTCGAGCCATAACATATATTTTTATGTATTCAGGAAGGAAAAGTTAATGTAGCATTAGCTAATGAAAATTTGCACTCCAATGAATTCCTTCATATTTAATTTCAATGCTAACCAATTTGAATATAGATTAATTTAATGTAGATTAACACTACTGTAAATTAAAATACCAAACAAAAATTCCATTAATCTACCATTATTATATTAAAAAGTTCCAATCAAATGGAGCAATATTTTAATCATAGACTATTTCAGAGTAAGATATCAAGCACCAGTGAGAGTATATAACCTAGGAACATTTAGATTATTTAAAGAATTTTAAATTTAATCTTTGCTGAACCATGAAATCATTCTGTGCATTTAATGGTACTATTGGTGAAATTAGTGGGGTGAGGCATACAATTCAGTTAAATTGTAATACTAGATCACAAATGATATACAAATGTAATAAGAACAACCCAGAAATCATTAGATCCATTAAGATCTGACAAAAAAGTGGGATTAACAAGAATTTCTGATCTTCCATTTCCAGATTTGTAATCCAGGCACAAAACGACTAAAATAAATGTATAATTTGGGGGAATCCATTTATTTAAAAAAAAAAAAACAAAAACAAAAAAATACTGAGGACATTTAGAAGGGGTCTTTTAATGTTCTGTAAAAGACTAAAAGGATGTCATGATCGTATATGAGTTCCGGCAAGTATATGCAGATGCAATGTTATCAGTACGTCTCACATTCCAATAGGGAAGTAAAGCTGGTGTCACACATAACGACGACGACAATGACGTCGCTGCTACGTCACCATTTTCTGTGACGTTGCAGCGATGTCCCGTCGCTGTCGCTGTGTGTGACATCCAGCAACGACCTGGCCCCTGCTGTGAGGTCGCCGGTCGTTGCTGAATGTCCAGCTTCATTTTTTGGTCGTCACTCTCCCGCTGTGACACACACATCGCTGTGTGTGACAGCGAGAGAGCGACGAAATGAAGCGATCAGAGGGAGCAGGAGCCGGCATTGGCAGCTGCGGTAAGCTGTAACCAGCCTAAACATCGGGTAACCAAGGGAAGACCTTTCCCTGGTTACCCGATGTTTACGCTGGTTACCAGCCTCCGCTCTTGCTGCCAGCGCCGGCTCCTGCACTGTGACATGTGGCTGCAGTATGCATCAGGTAATTAACCCGATGTATACTGTAGCAAGGAGAGCAAGGAGCCAGCGCTAAGCAGTGCGCGCGGCTCCCTGCTCTCTGCACTGTGACATGTAGCTGCAGCACACATCGGGTTAATTAACCCGATGTGTACTGTACCTAGGAGAGCAAGGAGCCAGCGCTAAGCGCAGCTCCCTGCTCTCTGAACATGTAGCACAGCGACGTTATGATCGCTGCTTCTGCTGTGTTTGACAGCTAAGCAGCGATCATAACAGCGACTTACAAGGTCGCTGTTACGTCACCGAAAATGGTGACGTAACAGCGACGTCGTTGTCGCTGTCGCTTAGTGTGACACCAGCTTAAGTGACATCCCACAAACCGTTTAATATTAATTTTAGCCAAATGCCCAGCAGTCTAAAGAAAAAAAATCAGGGTTACTTTGTGGTTATATACCTAACAAAAATATAAACACGACTGATATTTTTGCTCCCCTTTTTTATGAGCTGAACTCAAAAAACTAAGCCATTTTTATGTACACAAAAGGGCCGTTTTCTCTCAAATATTGTTCACAAAGGAAAATTTCTCACTAACAAACATTTAGACATATTTTTGAACAATTTTTAAAAGAAAAAGGCCTTATGTGTACATAGAAAAGTCTTGGATCTTATAGTTCAGCTCATGAAAAACGGGAGCAAAAACAAAAGTGCGTAATGTATATTTTTGGTAATATATTTGTCTAGTTACATTTGCTACTTACCTGTTCCAGTACCAGTGACGGGCCTTGCTTCCTTCTTATATGACTGACTTCATCCTGGCTGCATTTCTCAAGTAACCACTAAAAGCTCTCCTAGATCTTTTAAAGCCAACTTTTGCATGTCAGGTACCTGGGTATTGTTATAGTTGACTCACGTTTGTCAGGAGACTTTGTATATTTAGTAGACAGTAGAATGAGCATCCGCCTGCTGTCTAATCATCCACCTTTGTTACTCTTGACATCCTTGCAAGAACCAGCGTTATTTCTAAGCTTAATCCAACTTAGCGAGTGCTGTCCATAACAACCTCTCAGGATGTAACTTATCAACTCAAAAAACTGCTCTCAGTCCTCTTCACACCTTGTCTCAAGAATGTCTCCAATTTGCTACTACTTCATTGCTTTTAATGTTCTGCTACATAACTGCTATTAACCATTGCCCTGCTGCAAGATACAAGACTGCATTTACTTTTTGGTTACTCCTGTGTTTAATCATCGTCTTGCCGAAAGATACTAGACTGCATTCCTGTGACTAACTGCTTCCTGCTAAAAGATACTAGCTTTGTAAACTGCTGTTGATCCTCTGTGTATCCACACACTTTGATCTGCTTCAACTTTTCTATCTGTTCAATTTGTCTGCAATCTTACATATTCTTATGCCCTTGTCTTTACTGATCTACATATAGTTTTTCAGGACCTGCTCCACTGCACTGCTGCCTCTGCTCTATGCTATTCACCAAGGCCTACTTCTTATTTTACATGAGTGAAACTGACAACACAGACTTTGACTAATTTGTGCTGTGGTAAAAAGCAAATACCCTAAAGTTGGAGTTACACCTCCATGTTTCACACTCGGTACTCGTACAGTATTGCATGGATTAGCAGGTATTCTAACCTAGACTTGAAAACCTTAAATATGCCTATGAGGCAGTTTACGTTTGGTCCAGAGACCACACAGTACAGCCAGTCCTTGCATAGTTGTCCAAAAATGGTTGGTGAATTCAGCTTTAAAAAGAGATTTATAAAAAAAATTCTTGGAATATTTTCTTATATCAGCTACTACCAAAATCATTTGGGTCAGCTTTATTTATTACTATATTGTTAGCTATTGCTGTTATTTATAAATGAAAAGAGGCATACAAAGACTTGTATGCCACAGGTTAAAGAGCTTGTCCATAACTAGGAATACCCCTTCTTAGCTACTATCTTCCCTCTTATAAAATAAAAAACAACATTAAACACTTCCTGCACTGCACTTGTTGCATTGTGTTTGCTAACTGTGTTAGAAGGCTAATGGATGTTTAGAAATCCCTTGAAAACCCTTGTGAAAGTATGTTGGCACAGCTGAAATCAGTTTTGCTGATTAGAGAAGCTATAAAACTGACCTTCCTTTGAGCTAGTTGAGAATCTGGAGCATTACATTTGTTACATAGTTACATAGGTTGAAAAAAGACCTAGGTCCATCTAGTTTAACCTTCCTCCACCCCACCAATTCTACATTTGGTTGTTGGTTCCATTAAACTCTCAAAATGGCTAGAAAAAGATAACTTTCATGTGAAACTCAAAAGTTTATTCTTGTTCTTAGAAATAAAGGATATTCCAAGTGAGAAATTGCCAAGAAACTGAAGATTTCCTACAATGGTATGTACTACTCCCTTCAGAGGAGAGCACAAACAGGCTCTAACCAGAGTAGAAAGAGAAGTGGGAGGCCTCGCTGCACAACTGAGCAACAAGACAAGTACATTAGAGTCTCTAGTTTGAGAAAACACAGGTCCTCAACTGGCCGCTTCATTAAATAATAGCTGCAAAATGCCAGTGTCAACATCTACAATGAAGAGGTGACTCGAGGATGCTGACCTTCAGGGCAGAGTGGCAAAGAAAAAGCCATATCTGAGATTAGCCAATAAGTGGAAAAAAATAATATGGGCAAAAGAACACAGACATTGGACAGAGGAAGATTGGAAAAAGTGTTATGGACAGACGAATCAAAGTTTGAGGTGTTTGAATCACACAGAAGAACATTTGTGAGACGCAGAACAACTGAAAAGATGCTGGAAGAGTGCCTGACACCATCTGTTAAGCATGGTGGAGGTAATGTGATGGTCTGGTGTTGCTTTGGTGCTGGTAAAGAGGGAGATTTGTACAAGGCAAAAGCGATTTTGAATAAGGAAGGCTATCACTCTCCTTTGCAATGCCATGCCATACCCTGTGGACAGCTCTTGATTGGACTTCATTTCTTCCTACAACAGGAAAATGATCCAAAGTATACCTCCAAATTATGCATGAAGTATTTAGAGAAGAAGCAGGCAGCTGGTATTCTATCTGTAATGCAGTGGCCAGCCCAGTCACCAGATCTCAACCCTATTGAGCTGTTGTGGGAGCAGCTTGACCGTATGGTATGCAACAAGTGCCCATCAAGCCAATCCAACTTGTGGGAGGGGCTTCTGGAAGCAAAGGGAGAAATATCTCCAGATTACTTCTTCAAATTAACAGCTAGAATCCTGAACGTCTGCAAAGCTGTAATTACTGCAAAGGGACATTCTTTGATGAAAGCAAAGTTTGAAGGAGAAAATTATTATTTCAAGTAAAAATCATTATTTCTAAATATTTCTAACCTAGTCAATGTCTGGACTATATTTTCCATTCATAATGCAACCCATTTGATAAATAAAAGTATGATTTTTCATGGAAAAGTAAAATTGTCTGGGTGACACCAAACTTTTTATATATATATATATATATATAAATATATATATATTATATAAAGCTGAATGTGTGTATGTGTGTGTGTATGTCTGGGATTGGCATCTGCACCGTCGCAGCTACAGCCACAAAATTTTGCACACTCACACGTCTGGACCCCAAGAGCGTCATAGGCTATGTTTTGATGGGAAATTTTAACCCCGCACTTTATAGTTATTCACCAAAAAACCTGCCTCCATTAAAGCGAATGTAGCTGGGAGCTGCAGCCAGAACTTCAGAAGAAAGTGCAGCCACGCCCTTATATGGAATGTTGGCGTGTCACAATGCAGCCAGGGAAAGAGACAGACACAGACAGGGAAAGAGGCAGACACAGAGAGACAGACACAAACAAAGAGACAGACTAACAGGGAAAGAGACAGACACAGACAAAGAGACAGAGACAGACACAGGGAAACAGACAGACAGGGAAAGAAAGGGAAAGAGACAGACAGGGTAAGAGACAGACAAAGACAGGGAAAGAGACAGACAAAGAGACAGACACAGGGAAAGAGACAGAGGGAAAGAGGGAAAGAGACAGACAGGGAAAGAGAGGGAAAGAGACAGACAGGGAAAGAGAGAGAAAGAGACAGACAGGGAAAGAGACAGACAGGGAAAGTGACAGAGATAGATAGACAGACAGGGAAAGAGATAGACAGACAGGGAAAGAGATTGAGACAGACGGAGAAAGAGACAGAGACAGACGGGGAAAGAGACAGACAGACAAAGAGATAGAGAGAGAGACAGAGAGAAATATACAGAGGGTGAGACAGACAGAGAATGGGAGAGAAACAGAGAGACAGTTACTATCCCGGGCGTTAATACATTCTATTTGTACATTCTATCCCGGGAATGTTAATACAATCTATTTTGTTAACAACAGTTATTAACCTGGGCGAAGCCGGGTAGTACAGCTAGTTATATATATATATATATATATATATATATATATATATATATATACATATATATATATATATATGCACACACAGAGTCATAGCCAAAAAATGAAGTATTTCCCTCAGAAAAATCATTAATATACCATCTACATTGCCCCTTTCCACAATATCTCTTCCACACTGACACTATGTATAATATCTCTCTTCACACACTGCCCCTCATTATACTGTACCCCCACACAATGCCATGTGTAAAATATCCCCACACACACTGCCTCTCTGTATTTCTCTCCTACACACTGCTCCTCTATAATAATAATAATAATAATCTTTATTTCTATAGCGCCAACATATTCCACAGCACTTTACAACTCTGTATAATATCCCTCACATACACTGCCCCATTTATAATATCCTCCCACGCACACTGCTCTTCTGTATAATATCTCTCCCACAAACACTGCCCCATTTATAATATCTACCCACGGACTGCCCCTCTGTACAATATGGCCCCTTACAATGCCTCTGTGTTTAATATCTCCACACACTGCCCCTCTGTATAATATCTCTCCCACACACTGCTCCTCTCTATAATATCCCCTGACACATTGCCACTCTTTATAATATCCCCCACACATTGCTCCTCTGTATAATACCCTCCCTACACACTGCTCCTTTGCATAATATCCCCCACACACTAATCCTCTGAATAATATCCCCCACAAACACTGCCACTCTGTATAATATCGCCCACACACTGCTCGACTGTATAATATCCCCGATACTCACACTGCTCCTCTGAATAATATCCCCCTACACACTGCCACTCTGTACAATATCCTTACACACACTGCCCCTCTGTATAATATCCCTTAAGTATGCTGCCCCTTTATATACTATCCCCTACACAAGCTGCTCCTCTGTATATATCCTCCCACACACACTGTCCCTCTATATATCACTCCACACATACTACCCCTCTGTATACTATCTCCCCCCCAACACACACACACACATTTCCCCTCTGTATAATATACTCCTGGTATATATGTCCTCCTCCTGGTATATATGTTCCCTTCCTTGTTTATTGAACCCTTCTTAGCATATATGTCTTTCTCCTGGTAGATGTGTCCCCAGTCTGGGACTTTCCTGGTATAAATGTCCCCATCCTAGTTTATTTGTCCCCACCCTGGTATATGTGTCACATCCTGGGCACCTCCTGGTATAAACTGTATATCCCCGTCCTGGGCACATTCTGATATATAAGTTCCCATCCTGGTATCTGTCCCCTTCCTGGTATATATGTCCTTCTCCTGGTATATATGTTCCCATCTTGTTTTTTGTCTCCTTCCCAGCATATATATCCCCATCATGGTCTCCTTCTGGTGTATATATATATCCTATCCTGGGCACATTCTAGTATATATACCCTCATCGTGGATTTTGTCCCCTTCCTGGTACATATGTTCTCTTTCTTGCATATACTGTATATCCCCTTCCTGGGCCCCTCCTGGTGTAAATATTTCCCCCTCCTGAGCACATTCTGGTATATATGGCTGGAGTTAGTGGGAACCAACGGCCATCTTCATCTCATGGAGCGCTTACCTTTCCCAGCTGGCAGCGTCCTCACCATCTCCGGGTTGCCTGCAGCAGTGTGATGAGGTCGCAGAGGGATAACCTCATCATGATGGGTTGTGGGATGATTTGCCACCTCCCTGCTCTATTCCACTCACCTTGCCTCCCATCACATGGTTAATTTGCATGCGATGTCCTAGAAGGGTTTTGCATGCATCTTAGTCATGTGCAGTGGCTGAAGCAACGTGGCCTGGCCCTTCTGCTGTGGCTGTGACTGGGGCCTTTTGAAGAAGGAGCCTGACTCGGGGATTCATAAAGCTAAGTAATTACTCTGGGTCCGGCCTCTTCACTGGGCCCCATACACCAGTAATGGCTGTAATGCCCTGACGGTGGCCCTGCTTGCAGAAAATCAGTGGCCAATCATGGGCTGCAGTTCTCACACTTTCTTCAGACATTTGAGGTTCATCAAAAGGAAGTAAAAGTACAGCAGCTCAATAGCGGCTGCTGATTGGTTGCAGTACTCAAGTGTCAAAGCAATATCACCTGATCCTTGGGAGACCCAACATCAATAACATTGGAACTGAGCTAGTACATGAGGATAGTATAAGGTGTATTTGTTAAACAAGGGTAAATACGAGGAAGGTGGAAGGAGTTATCCTAATAGAGAACAACTCCTTTAAGAAAACAGCTCAAAGCTTCCATCATGAACACTGTTTTAAAAAATACATGCACTTGTTTAGTTATTTAAGATGACAAGTTTAACTCAGTATATTAAGGGACATGAACTATTCAAACTAATGAGCTCAGAATTCCTCTTCAGCCTGTAAAATAAGCTTACCATTGAGTTACAACAGAATTTTCATTTCGTAGAAAAGTTAAGAAGCCTGCCTTGTTCTATGCATCCAAAATAAATGTACAATGCACGAAGGGTTAAACTATTGAACTATGCATATACCAGCTATTTTGTTTCGTACTGACACATATTATACAGTAAAAAAGCGCATTGCTTTACTTATGCTAAAATCAATAGTTATGCATTCTTTGCACTATCAAAATTAAATTGAAAAACAATAATTATATAATTAATATCACACTATTTATATTTATTTTTCTGTGTTCCTATATTTTTAGCAAAATCCAGTATCGCACAACTTTTCAATGTTGTGGCGACACGTTCGGCCTATAACATTGCTACTCACTATATGGGTCTAGATTTCTACCAGAGAACATTTTGATTTTTATTATCCATTTTCTGTCAATGATAGGTAACGTGTTCTCCATGCATGGGGCGTAAAGTTTGTTCATTAAGAGTTCCCATATTTTTCTGCTCTTTTATGACCTCATGGGGCAGAAGGAAACATCACATTACACTTAAATGTTATCTGTTGAGAAAAGTGTATAAAAGTAGAAACTTAAACTTCTAGTGTCATATGTTCCATCTATAGTAAATAGCTGAGTATTATAAGACAAAAAGAAATTATAGTCCATTGTGAAATCTATGGTTGTCATGAAACAGGTAACTGGTTTTTCAAACACCAATTTTAAGGGGCGTGAATCTAAACGGTCTGAACAGATCGAGGGGCTCACTTTGCCAATGATTGCACTTTTGGGATACAGACATTTCTCACCTACTCTAACACTGTCGTCCTCCAGTTTCAACATAACTTTCCTTTCATGCAATCTATTTTGACTCTCTCATCAAGTCCCTCGGGCTGGTGATTCAAGGAGCCTCAATCATTCCTATCTCGTTCCAAACAGAGGAAGAGAATGGCTTTCAGCTCAATTACCCTTCACATTCCAATTCCATAACGCCTGAATGAGGCTTTTTAACCAAAAACAAAAAAAGCATGTCTCTAGCAGCCCAGGCTCAAGTGCAGACGTGCAGAATGGACCTTTCACTTCTCTCACCTTTTCATCCTTCTCTTATTTTCCTCATTGTTACTTTGCTTTCTGCAGCTTTCTACAAAACCTGAGCATGACACATAGATTTGATCCGATCAACTCATCATTGTGGAATAATTAAAAGACAAAGAATATTATATAGCTTGACTGTCTTTATATAATATTAACATTTACAACATAATCCAGAGAAATTACATTAGTATATGGTAGGATTTTGCTATTAAAATGTCTAGAAAAGTTATTAAAAAATAAATATATATATATATATATATATATATATACATATATATAAATGTCTTTCATGTTGCATTTTAGGGAAATTATTTCCTTCCTACAATGTAACATTATTATATTAGTTTACGTTAGCATACACCATGGGTCTCAAACTCGACTGGGTATAAAAGCCGCACATAGAAAAAAATAATTTGAGGGGCTGCATTCTTTTCAGGACAAAGTAACATTTTTATTGGTACTATATTTTTTTACTATAAACCTTTGGATCACTGTTTTTGAACATTTTTCGTTCGTTTATTATAACAAATGTACACTTTTTTTGTTTAAATATAAAAATATTTTTGATGGTTAAAAAATGTCATGTTTTATTTTTTTTTTTTTTTACATTTTATCCTCTTTTTTTAAGTAATACAGTTTTACAATTGGCACCATATAGTAATTTTGGCCAAGATCTTGTAGTAATGTTTCCATCCTGATCCTGATCTGTTAGTAATGTCTCCCATTCTGTTCCACTTCTTGTAGTAATGTGCACCATCCTGGTCGCCATCCTGTAGTAATGTGCCCATCCTTGTCCTCTTGTAGTAATGTGCCAATCTTCTCTCCATCCTGTAGTAATGTGCCTATCCTGTTGTAATGTGCCCCGCCTTTGTCCCCTTTTAGTAAGGTGCCCATGCAGGTCCTCTTCTTCTGGCAATGTCCCATCCTTGTCCCCTATTGTGCCATTCTTCACACACACACACACACACACACACACATTCTTCTCACCTGTCCTCCATTCCCTCAGTATCCGTTCCCTGCTTCTTGTGGATCGCAGGCACAAGGACCCGGGAACAATCACAGCTGGTGCAGGGGCCGAATAGGGGGAAAAGCAGAGGTGCAGAGGATCAGACAATGGGCTGCAGTGACAACGGAACAGGTGAGTGATGATGTATTACTTTATAATTACTATGCTCTGTACTATAGACACTAGACTCTAAAAAGGAATAATGAACATTTAATTTGCAGAGAATAACTTCATTACAAATCAAATTTCCTTTGAAATCCACCTGATTGGCCGAATAAGTGTATAGTGATCCTGAGAATGTGTTAATGAGAGTAGCATTTCAATTATCCAGTTTTGTGAAAACACAATACATTGTGAAAATATGACATCTGTTGGCATTGCAGCTTCAGCAGTTATCCTGTTTATGTCACTATCAAAACTGTCAAAACACAAGAACATAAAATAGAGTAGATAAAATACAATGAAGCCTAAGTTTGGAAATTAATTACTCTACTACCAGTTACAAAAACAGTTAGTTGAGATGATTTACGGAACGTTTTGCAAACAAAACATTGAGTTGACTGTGATACCTAAAGGGTGCTTTACACGCTGCGACATTGCTAGCGATGTCGAGAGCGTTAGCACCCGCCCCTGTCATTGGTGCGATATGTGGTGATTGCTGCCGTAGTGAACATTATCGCAACGGCAGCGTCACACGCACATAACTTTTCAGCGACGTCGCTGTGACCGCCGAACACGTCACTGCGGCGTCACTAGGTGGCTGGCCAATAGAAGCGGAGGGGCAGAGATGAGCGGGACGTAACATCCCGACCACCTCCTTCCTTCCGCATTGCCGGTGGACGCAAGTAAGGAGATGTTTGTCGTTCCTGCAGTGTCACACACAGCGACATGTGGTGCCGTAGAAACGAGGAACAACATCGCTACTAAGCAGACAACGATTTTTGTTTTTTTGGATGACCTCTCCAAAACCAACGATTTTTGTCTCTTTTGTGATCGTTTAAGGTGGCTCGTACGTGTCACACGCTGCAATGTCGCTAACGACGCCGGATGTGCGTCACAAACACCGTGACCCCGACGATAAATCGCCAACGATGTCGCAGCGTGTAAAGCACCCTTAAGCCAATGCTCTCATTTATCTTTTGTACATTAGAACATGAAACCAGGGCACTTGCTGATGTAGTTAACACTTCTGTGTTTCTTTTCTATTCCTTTCTATGAGTTTGTTCAAGTTTTAAAGGGTTAATCCAGATGAGTAAAAAGACAAAAACATTTTTTTATTTATATTTTATCAAAAATCTTCTTTATTCTTAAGAATGGAGGGATGTTTAGTAGACTAGCCACTTCTGCAATCTAATAGAAGCAGTTGGTCTTATAAGCAAAGAGCTCAGCGTTACAAGGTCTGCTATACAGAAGTTCTGCAAGTGCTATACTCTGCTTTAACTTTTTTATTCATATTTTTCTATTTTTCCATATCTCCTGAAAATAATGTTAAAGTAAAAAGGTATTTTTAAAGCCAAGAAAACTTTTTCTATTTTCACTTGTGCCATATCTGTTAGCTTATGAAAGTTGTATCCATGTGGCAAAGTTAAGACTTGTTCTTCTAAAATTCCTGCCAAAAATACCACTGAAAATAAGAAGTACTGCATGTCAAGATGATCCAATCAAATCTTAATTGGTTGGAAAAAGGCTAGGATTTAGTTAATTCACCCTGACCCTCATTTCTATAATTAAATAAACGCTTGACCTATAAAAAATGATATCAATTTTTGATAGTTCAACAGATAATGACCTAGAAGATTATGCCTGAGCAAGAAGCATGTTCAGTCAAGTTTGATTTCCAATTTCAGTTTCTTATGGCAAGAACATAATTTGTGCAGACATCCTTCTCTTCTCTGTTTGTATTGAAATCTGCGTAATTTGTTTAAACATTAGAAAATCCCCAAAATTGTGGTTTATTGTTGAAATGGGGTTGTTTCACAGCCAAGGGTGTAGGATACTTGACCAGGATCGATGTTGACCAGGATCGATGCTGAGCTATATGTAAGTATCCTACCAGACTGGTTACTTCGTATACTCAAGTACTATGGGCATGGAAAGGATGGCATAGTGTTTTAGCAGGACAACGATCGGAAGCATATGTTGAGATTGGCAAAGAAGTGATTCAATGACAATGAGGTAGAGATGCTAGATTGGCACCTCACAGTCCTCAGACCTCAACCCAATCGAACATTTGGGGGTAGAGTTGAAGAAAAAGCTGTATGCAAACCCAAGTGAGTCGACCAGTATGCACCAACACTGGGACCATGTAGAAGAGACCTAAGATCAAACTTTGAATCTTAAAACAGAAGAATTGCCCAGAAAAATTCAGCCAGTCTTCAAAGCCAAGGGTAGATTTAAATAATATTAACAAAAAAATAAAAATTTAAATTTAGATTTTAAAGATTTAAATCGTAACAATACAGTGCCTGACAAAAAAATCTGCATAACTAATGATCTGCTAAATAGTCAATTTTATGTATGAGATAGCCAAGATGATTGTATATAAAATGAAGGTAATCTAATGCTCAAAGCTGTAGTGGATGGGGAGATATGGAGCCTGAAAGCCAAAAGCTCAAAATATTGTTACCTTTTGCTCATCAGTGTATGAAACCTATAACAGATTGAATACGAAGTTGAGCAAATACAATCAAATTACATGCAAAAGCAGAAGGATGACTAAAAATAAAATAACGGTGTCAGAGGAGTAACAAATATGATATAGTCACCTTGACAATGCTTTATGCTGTCCATTATTTGAAACTTACAATTTATTGACAAATAGCATATAAAATGTACATAGTAGGAAACCCCCTAGCACATATAGACACAGCGTTTCACCTATTTCAGTTTTCCTGACAACTCTCTGATGTACACTCATCAGCATTCAGAGTCTGCTGACGCTGTAATACACTTTCTACTGCAAAAGCACTGCATTGTGGAAAGAAATCTCATGTATACACTTAAAATATTATTTCCACATCATTTGGAGTTTTCTGCCCCAGTAACCTTGGTACCTTTATTTTGCTATTGCTGCTCACCAGTAAAGGAACAGCTATAGGTAACAGATGAAGCAATGTGGTGTGCCCCTATAAGACATAAATAAGCAGAAATACTTCTAAATCTATGAGGTGGGTTAATCGTCTTCCATTCTTGCAACCTTCATGGACACCAAAGTACTAACATTCCTCTGTCATCAGAACATGGAGCTATGTTTAACCCCTTCAGACCGGCCGATTTTTGGCTTTCCGTTTTTTTTTCACCATTCTTCTTCTGAGAGACGTAACTTTTTTATTTTTCAGTCAACATGGTCATGTGAGGGCTCATTTTTTGCAGAATGAGCTGTACTTTTAAATGAAACCATATGTTTTACCATATTGTGTACTGGAAAACGGGAAAAAAAATCCAAATGCAGAAAACTTGCAAAAAAAGTGCGGTAGCACTATAGTTTTTGAGATATTTTATTCACTGTGTTCACTATATGGTAAAATTGATGTGTGGGTGGGATGCCTCAGGTCAGTGCGAGTTCGTAGACACCAAACATGTATAGGTTTACTTTTATATAAGGGGTTAAAAAAAATCGGAAGTTTGTCCAAAAAAAGTGTTGCACGTTTTACGCCATATTCCGTGACCCGTAGCGTTCTCATTTTTCGGGATCTATGGCTCAGTGATGACTTATTCTTTGCGTCTTGAGCTGATGTTTTTAACTGTACCATTTTTGCGCAGATGCTACGTTTTGATCGCCTGTTATTGCATTTTTGCGCAAAAGTTGTGGCGACAAAAAAAAGTCATTTTGGCGTTTGGAATTTTTTTGCCGCTACGCCGTTTACTGATCAGATTAATTGATTTTATATTTTGATAGATTGGGCATTTCTGAACGCGGCGATATCAAATGTGTGTATATTTTTTATTTTTTTAACCCTTTAATTATCAATGGGGCAAAAGGGGGGTGATTTGAACTTTTAGGGGTTTTTTTTTATTTTTTATTTTTTAAAACTTTTTTTTACTTTTTTTTTCATTTTACTAGTCCCCCTAGGGGGCTATAGCGATCAGCAATCCGATCGTTCTGCCCTATCTGCTGATCACAGCTACACAGCTGTAAACAGCAGATATGGTCACTTTCTGCTTCACTCGGCTACGGGTCGAGTGAAACTGAAAGCAGTTCATGTCTAGCACAGGAGTCATCACATGACCCTGTGCTACCATGACAATCACCGGAAGTCACGTGATCACCTCACGTGACTTCCGGTATCGGGCGGTAAGTAAAAGTTTACCGCGATCGCGATTATAATGGCGCTGTCACATATTGACAGCGCCATTTAAGGGGTTAAATGGCACGAGCAGATAACGATTCTGCTCGTGCCTAGCAGGCACACATCTCAGCTGTGAAAAACAGCTGAGATGTGTGCCAATCACGACATGCTACCGGCGGCAGACCGCGGCCAGTAACATTATGACCACTTTGATGTAATATTACTGCCCGCGGTCGTTAAGGGGTTAACCTACTTTTAATTTACTCTAAAAGTAAATAATTAAATACATTTTTCCATGTCCTTTAACATAATTTTTGGAGATATTTACTTTATTCTATTTTATCCAAATAAATTATTTTTAATCTAATTTACCCATTGGATGTATTGATAATAATAATAATTTCATCCAAGCTCACACCTACTAGACAGTGGGCAGAAGTTAACTGATATAAGAACAGGATAGGAAAAATCATTGAGATAGGACTGGATATGGGTGGTGCTTTATTGTTTACTGTAAATTGTCACTGCAATTTGTGGATAAAGAAGAGAATTCATGGCATTCACCAATAGTTACAATCCATTTTCATTATTTTATAGACACTTGAAAAAATGATAGGCCACAGTAGTCTACATGCTGCCCTTTTCTTGCCTATGGTTTTCAAAAGTGTGCCCCATGGCATAGCCACTAGAAACATCCAGGAACGGTCACCTTCTCGCTACCCTTGCCTTTCTAGATCTGGGCCTTTACAGTTGTGGTTGAACAGCTGGATCTAGACTATTTGGATAACTACAGAAGTTGAATACTTTTGCCTCTGTGTATTAGTACATGGATTTGAAAGTCATAAAAATTAATTAACCCCTTCACGACCGGCCGATTTTGCGCTTTCCAGGGTTTTTTTGCCATTTTTCTTCCGAGAGACGTAACTTTTTTATTTTTCAGTCAATATGGTCATGTTGGAGCTCATTTTTTGTGGAATGAGCTGTACTTTTAAATGAAACCATGAGTTTTGCAATACAGTGTACTGGAAAATGGCAACAAAATTCCAAATGCGGAAAAAATGCAAAAAAAAAAGTGCAATAGCACTATTTTTTTTAGAGATTTTATTCACTGTGGTCACTATATTGTAAAACAAATGTATCAATATAATGCCTCAGGTTTGTATGAGTTCGTAGACACCAAACATGAATGTTTACTTTTATCTAAGGGGTTAAAAAAAAAACCCAGAAATTTGTCTGAAAAAAGTGGTGTACGTTTTACGCTATATTCTGTGACCCATAGTGTTGTCAATTTTCGGGATCTTTGGCTCAGTGATGGCTTATTTTTTGCGTCTCAGGTTGGCATTTGTAACAGTACCACCTTTGCGCAGATGCTGCATTTTGATTGCCTGTTATTGCATTTAGCGCACAATTTGTGGCGACCAAAAAATGCAATTTTGGTGTTTGGAATTTTTTTGCCACTACGCCATTTACTGATCAGGTTAATTGATTTTATATTATCATAGATTGGGCATTTCTGAATGCAGTGATACTAAATGTGTGCATTTTTTTTATTTTTTAACCCTTTAATTTTCAATAGGGCAAAAGGGAGGGGATTTGAACTTTTAGGTTTTTTATTTTTTTAATTTTTTAAAACTTTTTTTAAACTTTTTTTTTATTTTACTAGGTCCCCTAGGCCCCTAGGGGACTATTTGGATCAGCAGTCTGATCGCTCTTCCATATCTGCTGATCACAGCTACACAGCTGTGATCTGCAGATACGCTCATTTCCTTTCTCACCAAGCTCTCGGCTGGGTGAAACAGTAAGTGAGTCATGTGAGCTACAGGAGTCATCACATGACCCTGTGTGTGCTACCATGACAACCACCGGAAGCCACGTGATCACGTCACACTGACACTACTTACCTGCCTAGCGATGTTGCTGTGACCGGCGAACTGCCTCCTTTCTAAGGGGGTGGGTCGTTCGGCGTCACAGCAACGTCACTAAGCGGGCGCCGAATAGAAGCGGAGGGGCGGAGATGAACGGGACGTAATATCCCGCCCACCTCTTTCCTTCCTCATTGCCGGCGGCCGCAGGTAAGGAGATGTTCCTCGTTCCTACGATGTGTGCTGCCGCAGGAATGACGAACTACATCGTACATGCAGCAGCAACGATAATTGGGAATAGGGGTGAATGTCACCGATTAGCGATTTTGCACGTTTTCGATGATTCAAAATCGCTCATAGGTGTCACACGCAACGACATCGCTAAAGTAGCCGGATGTGCGTCACAAATTCCGTGACCACAACGAGATTGCTTGAGCGATGTCGTAGCGTGTAAAGCAGCTTAAGCTCTGTAATGTTTGATATTGTCCATATACATACACTTTGAATTGTAAAATGATGCTAAATATGTTAAAGCTACATAAATAAAAATAGTTATAATTATTACTATTAGTGCTCAGCATAGAGCACAGGATAAATGTGAACTGATCCAAAATGGTCTCTACTACAAATTGCCACCAAATTGCATTCAACTCAATCCATAAAAAACAAGCAACATGGACTCCGCTAATGATTTCAGATGATTCTGCTTTCAAAAAGTCAAATGGCACTCTTTCCCTTCCTAGCTCTGCTGTGCACCCAAACAGTAGTTTTCCACCACATATGGGGTATTGGTGTACTCAGGAGAACTTGCACAACAAATTGTGTGATACACTTTCTCCTGTTACCCTTGTGAAAAGGATTGATTTGGGGTAAAGCAAAATTTTTGTGGTAAAAATAAAGTGCTTAAATTTTCATGGTTCAATGTTATAAAATTTTATGAAGAATCTGGGGGCTCAAGGTGCTCACAAAGCATCTAGATAAATTCCTTGAGAGGTGTAGTTTCCAAAACAGGGACACTTCTGATGGGCTTCCACTGTTTAGGCACATCAGGGGCTTTTCATATATGACATGGCATTCATTAATGATTCCAGCTGATTTTGCACACTAAAATTCAAATGCCACTATTTCCCTTCCAAGCCGTACTGTGCCCATAATCAGTAGATTTTCACCACATATGGAACATCTGTGTATTCAGGAAAAATTGCTCAATACATTGTACTGTGCATTTTCTCTTCCTACCCTTGTGAAAATGCAAAATTTGTTGCTAATATAAAATGTTTGTGGGGAAAAAGTAAAAAAAAATGTTAAAATGTTTTCCTTCCACATTGCTTTTATTCCTGTGAAGCACTTAAAGATTAATAAACTTCTTGAGACCCGCAACACACATCCGTTTAATTTGTACGTGAGCGGTACTTATTTGCACGTACCGGAGACACGTACACATGGAGACCCATGTTATTTAATGGTAGATGGCACACACACACGTAAAATCACACGGAACGTGTGACCGTGTGGTAAGTACGTGTGTGCGCTTTTCTACACGGACGACATGTCCGTTTTTGGCTGGCAGCACGCAGGCACGGACCCGCTTTAGTCTATGGGTCCTTGCCTGCACATACTGCACACGGAGTATGTCCGTGTTCAGCACGTTTCGTGCGTGTGCGTTTTTACACTAGCAATCTTTTCTTTTCTGTTTTTTTAAATTAAATTCAGTATACTTACCTTTTTTTTCTGCTGTTCTCAGTTATACTTACATTGGCGCTCAGTTTATTTCTTCCCCCGGCTCATACCGCTCCCCGATCACCAGCGCGGCGAAGAACAGCTGTGCAGAGAATACGCGGCAACAATTACTTTGAATATGCCGGCCAATCATTAATCAATCTCGTATTCCCTGCTTTCCCCACCCACAGACGCCTGTGATTGGTTGCAGTCAGACACGCCCCCCACGTTGAGTGACAGCTGTCTCACTGCACCCAATCACAGCATCCGGTGGGCGTGTCTATACTGTGCAGTAAAATAAATAAATAATTTAAAAAAACGGCGTGCGGTCCCCCCCAATTTTAATACCAGCCAGATAAAGCCATACGGCTGAAGGCTGGTATTCTCAGGATGGGGAGCCCCACGTTATGGGGAGCCCCCCAGCCTAACAATATCAGTCAGCAGCTGCCCAGAATTGCCGCATACATAATATGCGACAGTTCTGGGACTGTACCCGGCTCTTCCCGATTTGCCCTGGTGCTTTGGCAAATCGGGGTAATAAGGAGTTATTGGCAGCCCATAGCTGCCACTAAATCCTAGATTAATCATGTCAGGCGTCTCCCCGAAATACCTTCCATGATTATTCTGTAAGTTACAGAAAATAAACACACACACCCGAAAAAATCCTTTATTAGAAATAAAAAATACTAACAAATACCCTCGTTCACCACTTTAATAAAAAGTAAATCCTGGATGGTCCAGCGTCGCTTCCAGCTCTGCTGCATGGAGGTGACCGGAGCTGCAGAAGACACCGCCGCTCCTGTCAGCTCCACGCAGCAACTGAAGACAGCCACGCGATCAGCTGAGCTGTCACTGAGGTTGCCCGCGGCCACCGCTGGATCCAGTGACAGCGGGTAACCTCAGTGACAGCTCAGCTGATCGCGCTATTCCCTTAATTAGCTGCGTGGAGCTGAAAGGAGCGGCGGTGTCTTCTGCAGCTGCGGTCACCTCCATGCAGCAGAGCTGGAAGCGACGCTGGACCATCCTGGAGTACGCTAGACATGGAGGGATTTTTCGGGCTTATTAAATTGGTGAACAAGGCAATTTGTTAGTGGGTTTTTTTTCTAATAAAGGATTGTTCGGGTGTGTGTGTTTATTTACTGTAATTTACAGATTAATTATGGAAGGTATCTCGGGGAGATGCCTGACATGATTAATCTAGGACTTATTGGCAGCTATGGGCTGCCAATAACTCCTTATTATCCCGATTTGCCAACGCACCAGGGCAAATCGGGAAGAGCAGGGTACAGTCCCAGAACTGTCGCATATTATATATGCGGCAATTCTGGGCAGCTGCTGACTGATATTGTTAGGCTGGGGGGCTCCCCATAATGTGGGGCTCCCCATCCTGAGAATACCAGCCTTCAGCCGTATGGCTTTATCTGGCTGGTATTAAAATTGGGGGGGACCGCACAGCGCTTTTTAAAATTATTTATTTATTTATTTTATTGCACAGTATAGACACGCCCACCGGCTGCTGTGATTAGGTGCAGTGAGACAGCTGTCACTCAGCGTGGGGGGCGTGTCTGACTGCAACCAATCACAGGCGTCTGTGGGTGGGAAAAGCAGGGAATACGAGATTGATTAATGAGCGGCCGTCATATTCAAAGTAATTGTTGCCGCGTATTCTCTGCACAGCTGTTCCTCGCCGCGCTGGTGATCGGGGAGCGGTAAGTATGAGAGAGGGCTGCTCACTTCAGTCACTCGGGGGATTAGCGGTCACTGGTGAATCCTTCACAGGTGACCGCTAATCAGTACGCGGCACACAGACAGAGCCGCGGCATGACAATGAAGTCGGGTGAAGTTCACCTGAGTTCATTCTCATCGCGCAACTCTGTCTGCTGTCAGCCGACATGTATCAACGACATTGTGCAACACACAAACGGACATTCCACACGGATATTCCACGTACACATACACGGGCATTTTACACACAAACACGGACATTTTACACGTACACACGGCTCGCATACGCCATCACACGGATGCCATACGTACCGGAGAAATGGCCCAAAAAACGGAACACGGACCCGAAAAACGGACCGTGTCACACGGACGTTTTTTTTGCGGAAGTGTGTTTTAGGCCTGAATGAGGTTTTAAGCACTTTGAGGGGTTATAGAAAGGTGTCACTTGTGGGGATATTTTCTGTCATATAGGTCTCTAAAACTTACTTCACATGTGATGTGGAACTTAAAAAAAAATGGTTTTGTAAATGTTGGAAAAATGAGAAATTGCATATAGAGCTTCAACCCTTCTATCTTAATAACAAAAACAAATCTTTCAAAAATTGTAAAGTAGACGTGGTCAATGTTATTTATCAACTCTTTTGTAGAAAAAAAACTCTTGGGTTTATGGCATAAAAATTCAAAGTTTAAAAATTGCAAAAGTTTCAAAATTTTGACCAAATTTCTGATATTTGCATAGATAAACACAAAAAATATCATCCTACATTTACCACTAACAGGAAATACAGTATGTCACAAACAAAAACAGTCTGAGAATCACTGTGATCTGTTGAAGCGTTCCAGAGTTATTACCTCATAAATTGATACTGGTTAGAATTGAAAAATTTACCCTGGACATGAAGGGGAAATCATTATGGGGGTTGAAGGGGTTAAACATTGTTTCAGATACTGGAATGAACTATTGTATTGAGCATGCTTTTCACTAACTAAAAAGGTTTTTTTTTTATAGTCAACACTTATCCAATGGGAATTCCATTACACCTGCAACAACCACAAGATTAGGGGTCACATATTGCCTGAATGAATGAAGTGTCATATTGCCTGATTGAATGAAGCGTCTCTGATTGGCTGCTGTTGGACCATGCCCCTACCCTCTGAGACAGCATCTGTGAATGGTTGGAATTACAAATGCTGTGTCCTTATAATGGTGAAAGATAAATAAATAAATAAAATTGGCATAGGGTCCCACTATCTATTGATACCAGCACTGATAAAACCACGACTACAGGCTGCAGCCCCAGCTGTGAGCTTACCTTGGCTGTGTATCAAAATAACAGGAACCTAATGCGGCTTTTGTTTTTTCAATTATTTAAATAAATAGTTTAAAAAATGGGCATGTGATTCCCCCCCATTTTTATTAACCTCAAACACCCATGTAGGTTTGACGTAATTTACACGAGGCCCTACAACGCTTCCAGCTCTGCTACATTTGAATTCACAGTGAACGCCATAGAACATGACTGCCCATTGTCAGTTCCAGGCAGAGAATGAAGGAGCCATGCTATCAGTGGTGACGTTACTTAGGTAAGTTGCGGTCACAGCTGGAGGTTCCCATGGTCTTCCACCTGTGACCGCAGTTAACCTGGCCTCAGAGTACCTTCTGAGGTGGGGACACTGAGTTCATTTAGTTCCCTGAGGTCAGGTTACCTGCAGCCACAGGTGGAGGACCATGGAAATCTTCAGCTGTGCCCGCAACTTAACTGAGGAAACAGAGGAAAGCTCATGCAAAACCGGCGCACAACCCAATCATGTAAATTAGTCAGTGACTGGTTCATATAATTATAAATTTATTAAGTCCAAAAACACACACTACAAAGACATAATAAAATCAATTAAAATTGTGCAGAATAGCACAGGTGAGGACACGTTCCCTCTGGAATGATTGGAAATTTGCCAACATGAATACATGGAAGGGTCAGCATATAATTAAGGAAAAAAAAAAAAAATATATATACATATATATTTATGTGTGACTCATGTGTATCTCTCAATAATGATTACACAGCACATGCTTTCATTATGTGACAGGTGAATGATGACAATACGTAAACCCCAATGTTTCAATATATACAGATCAAGAATTCATCATGTATACACAGTGCATCTCATAGTAGTAAGATCTAAATGATCATAAGAATAGGGCTGTAGATAAGAGGCCCCAAGGGGGTAGCAATAATGTCCCAAGTATCCTGTTAGGTATACCTTATCAGAGTCAAACAATGAGACCCGATGGTGACAAAGCAAGGATTGTACAGTGAATGATCATCACCTAGTTATTCATCAGAAATACACTACCCATGTGTAGAGCATAAGCATGAAAGTCATGGCAGGGATAGCAATAATGCCTCAAATATCCTATTAGGTATACCTCATGAAGGTCAGCTAATGAGACCTGCTGGTGACACAGCAGGGATTATACAATAAATGGTCATCACCTAGTTATTCATCAAAGATACACTACCCATGTATAGAGCATGAACATGAAAGTCATGGCAACACCAGGGGGAACGTGACCGGCCCCACGCGTATCGCTGCGGACAGCTTCATCAGGGGAGGGTGTGAGTTGGACCTTGTGAGAGGATATATATAAGAGAACCTTAATCATCTAATTAAAAACAAGTGGTGAAAAGTGAACACATCATTCGTAGTTGCTAAGGAGGCTACACATGAACATACCATTGGTGGTGAGATTAAACATGCACAGCGTGGATATACCATCGGTGGTTACCATGGACGCTGTATGCACAGAGCTGGGCGCTGCCATAACCGGATATGACGTCATATCCGGAATCCCAGTATCCGGAGGTTATACCCGTGTGGCCGCTCAAAAAGACAGAGAATAATAGCCCGGTGGGCACAATGGAAGTCACAGGGATCCAGTGCGTCCTGAATCCATGTGGCAAAAGGCATTTTCAACAGTATGCAGAGACATCATAATCGCCGCGACCGGAAATTATGTCATATGCAAACGAGGTGGTGTCAGAGTCCTGCGCATGCCCACTAGAGGCCCACAGGAAAATGTACACAGCATAGACCGTGCACCCATCATGTGGGCTCCAAACGGACAACAATTAGTCCACTATATAGGTGCACATGCCCAAGGGCAATGGAGCCCACCCGAGTGCATCACGATTGGCATACATTCCACCCATATCCATAGTATCAATACACATTCTCCTGATGTAACCATAATTTCATACCACAAAATGTGGATTTATCATATCATCTGTGTATGAATCCACATGTGATATATCACTCAGAGCGGGATTTCTCCCCTCTGTTATTTTTACATATCCTTCCCTTTAATACCGCAATTGCGGATTTACATATAATCCCTATCCAAAACGTCAATACACTTATTGAGTGGACTCAATTGTGCCAGATGGACAAGTGATTCCAGCTAGCATTAAGGGACCACAAAAGGATGGGACACATAAAGATGTCACTAAATCGTGATCCACACACATAGTAGCATTACATATTGCCATTGTTTATAATAATTATTGTTTTTTATATATATCATTAATTCAATGGGTACCAGTACCACAGTATGTAAACACCATTTCTAAGGGGCCAAGCTGGAAAAAAGCTGGTTGGGGGGGGGAAGGAAAAAAAAACTGGGAGGCGCGAGAGGCAGGTTGGCGTACCCAGCACAATGATAATCCATTGCTTTCCAAAGCTGATGTGACTCCACATTCTGAATTTTCCAAATGTACCAGTGAACTCTTGGCCCTACATAAAAAGGGTATCAGATTGCACTGGAACATACGTTGTTTGGAAGAGTATTTGGGAGCTGACATGTGTCCAAGAGGATTGAGAGTCCAGATATTTCCAGCGTGGGAACCCACGACTGCATTCAAAGACACATGGGAAAAAGGGCTGTTGAAATGCTCACATATTATCATAAATATGTTGCTGGAACATGATAGAGAATTGTTTTCTAACGTAAAAAAGGAGATTAGGGAGATGGAAACGTGTCTGGGTAAATTTGATTTGACACAAGTGCAATCTTTTCAGAAAACTATGAAGGATAGTTTGGACAAATATGAGCAAGAGTTAATATCACGTAAACGCAGCAAGCTCACTAGGGACCGTACAGATTTTGAAACAAAAACAGCATATAAGTGGAAACACGGTGGCAATTCCAGATGGGGAAATTCCACGCGTGGCACACGGAATAGAATGAGACATGGGAACACCACGGGGGAGACTAACACAAGCGAAGATTTTTTATCTACCGCAAGCAGCGATTTGGACACAGGACCAGACGAGGCAAGAGGGGTGGAAGATCCTCTAAAACGTGTGACGAGACCGAAGGCTCGAGTCAATTATCAACACAACAGGCGGTACAGACGGATGTAGGAGAGGCCTTCGGGTCGTCTCCTGGCAGAGAGTTGAGAATTGATGGGGAAATACATCCAGTTGAACCCAGGGGACAAGGTATGAGTGACAACCTACAGATCATAAATTTGTCCGAGCATGTTTTAACACCAGGGGAGATTTCGGTCCTCCAGAAGGGACTGACGTTTGTCCCTACCCATGGTTTGGACAAATTCACGTTAATTAAAGATCTTTATTTATTCTGTAGGAATGTAGTACTCAAAGCCATCCACAGGAAACCTGATGTGCTTAATGGCCTACCTGACACGGAGAGACAAACGTTCCAGGATCTCCTGGACCTCCTACAGGAGAATGAGAACCCAACAGGTAGGCGAGTCTTTCCATATAAAAACAAATCCATGGTCACACCACCCCTCTCCCTGGTTCCTGCTGTGAAAGTCTTTTTTGATATGGTGAAAGCTGATGTCATGAAATTGCCTTCTAAGATCATCTTCGATCATAATTTAAACCCTATGGAGAAGGCGGCCCTTGTCCAGCTTAAAAGCAATAGCCTCTTCATTATCAAAGAGGCAGACAAGGGCGGCAACGTAGTCCTATGGCCCACTACTATGTATATCGAAGAGGCCAACAGGCAGCTAAATAACCCCAGGTGTTATGTCAAGATTCCATCTGATCCAACCAGTACATTCCTCAAAAAGTTAAAATCTTTACTTGATCGGGCCTGTGGCTTGGGCATCATTAGTAGCAAGGAAAGGAAGTATATGTGGGTTGAGCAACCAACGATACCCACATTCTACATGCTACCAAAAATCCATAAGGATGCCACCAGGCCACCGGGTCACCCAATTGTTTCCAGCATTGGGAGCTTGTGTGAGAAGGTGTGTACATACTTGGATTTTTTTCTTCAGCCCATCGTCACTCAGCTCCCTTCTTATCTGAGAGACTCGTCCGATTTCATCCGGTTTTGTCTAGATATTCAGATTCCTCACCAAGCCTTGATTGTGACCTGCGATGTAGAATCCTTGTATTCCAACATTAAGCATGACGATGGCATCCGGGGTCTTGGTCATTTTCTTGACAAGCAGTCCAATTCAGACAGAATGCATGACTCTCTCTTGATTGATTTATGCCAATTTGTGCTTGAGCACAATTACTTTTTGTTTGATAACACATTTTTCAGGCAAACGTCAGGAGTTGCGATGGGCGCACGATGCGCACCGGCCTATGCAAACTTGTTCCTTGGATGGTGGGAGGAGACCACCGTTTACTCCTCCCACCTTTACAAGGAACATGTTTTGCATTGGCGCAGGTACATAGATGACCTGTTCTTCCTATGGAATGGCACAGAGGAAACTTGCCAGGAATTTCTGAGTTTTCTTAACACCAACTCTTACAACATCTTTCTAACCTCAAACTTATCATTTTCAACAGCAACTTTCCTGGATCTGAACGTCACCATGGAAGAGGGTCGGCTGTCCACCAGCCTCTTCCGCAAACCCACGGCTACCAATAGCCTCCTTCGATTTGACAGTTTCCATCCATTTCACACAAGAAGAGGAGTTCCGGTGGGCCAATTCCTACGAGTACGTCGTAATTGTACATCTGATAAAGAGTTCCATCATCAAGCTCATGACTTGACTAAGCGTCTCAAGAATAGAGGATACCCGAGAGGAGTCATTTCCACGGCCTTTCAACGAGCCAAACAGGACATCCAACGTGATCTACTAACCCACAGAAGACCACAGGGGGACCAACCACTCCGACTGATTACAGACTTTAATAGTCACTGGAATCAGGTAAGACATATCTTGCGGGACCATTGGAGGGTCCTTACAACTGATACCCAGGTAGCACCCCTTGTGAGTGATGTACCTCTGCTTACTGCCAGAAGGGCCCCTCGGTTGAGAGACATGCTAACCAGAAGCCACTTCAGGAGACCCACAATGAGATTGAATAGAGGACAGGATTTAAAAGGATCCTACCCGTGTGGTGAGTGCAACATATGCCAATTTATGCACCCAATTCGAAATGTGTTCATCAATCCCATTGACTCTACCCCACACTCACTGTCGACATATATTAATTGTAAGACTACTAATGTTGTGTATGCCATTATATGCCCATGCCAGAAAATCTACGTGGGACAGACATCTCAGGAATTACGAAAAAGAATACAAAAGCATACCTCTACGATTAATTTGGCAAAGTCAGATGAGAAGAAAGGGAGGACCTTGACATCTGTTGCTGCACATTTCCTCAGACGACACGGAGGTTCGTGTCACAATCTACGGTTGGTGGGACTTCAGAAAGTTACGAGCAGTGGTAGGGGTGGATCCTTGTGGAAACCCCTACTGAGGGCCGAGGCAAGGTGGATTTTCACGCTTAAGTCCCTCACTCCTTCAGGGCTTAACGAAGAATTGCTGTATACTGGCTTTCTAGGTGAATAATAACTTTTCCTTATGGAGATGCAGTATTCTCATGGTTTTCTTTCTCCCTTTACTGTAGTAATTAACCAACATGGATTTAACACTGGGAGTCCATGGTTGATCGGAATGAGCATACAGTATCTACTGCGATGGTCATCATGATCGCCATCATCACAACTATCTATTACCATCACCACAACTACCTATTACCATCACCACAACTACCTAGTCTCCGCCATGAAGTAAGGACAACGGATGGACCTTTTCTGCCAACATCTTGCACAGAACAATAGAGAACTTCTGATGGACAATTGGGACTGGTGGATACAACCTATATGTTGGTTTATCTGAGCCTGGCTCTCCCCTGCAGAGAGAGTCAATAGTATCCTGGCATCCCAGCCTCGGTTTGAATGGCATTGGATGAGGAGGGCATGGACGTATTAATTGATGCAGTGACCTTCCCTGTGCTTTAGAATCACGAAGGGTGACACATTTAGCATTAGACCGAGTACCATCACTTTGGTCACGTCCGACATGCGTAGTCGGTTCCCATTTGGTCCTTCCTCCCTCCTCCCCCCCCTTTTTTTTTTTTTTTTTTTTCCTTCCCCCCCCCAACCCCCCCCCCCTCCCCCATGGCTCTTATTGTACTGGCACGGGACACATAGAAGTGGGGATTTTCCAGCTTGGCCCCTTAGAAATGGTGTTTACATACTGTGGTACTGGTACCCATTGAATTAATGATATATATAAAAAACAATAATTATTATAAACAATGGCAGTATGTAATGCTACTATGTGTGTGGATCACGATTTAGTGACATCTTTATGTGTCCCATCCTTTTGTGGTCCCTTAATGCTAGGTGGAATCACTTGTCCATCTGGCACAATTGAGTCCACTCAATAAGTGTATTGACGTTTTGGATAGGGATTATATGTAAATCCGCAATTGCGGTATTAAAGGGAAGGATATGTAAAAATAACAGAGGGGAGAAATCCCGCTCTGAGTGATATATCACATGGGGATTCATACACAGATGATATGATAAATCCACATTTTGTGGTATGAAATTATGGTTACATCAGGAGAATGTGTATTGATACTATGGATATGGGTGGAATGTATGCCAATCGTGATGCACTCGGGTGGGCTCCATTGCCCTTGGGCATGTGCACCTATATAGTGGACTAATTGTTGTCCGTTTGGAGCCCACATGATGGGTGCACGGTCTATGCTGTGTACATTTTCCTGTGGGCCTCTAGTGGGCATACGCAGGACTCTGACACCACCTCGTTTGCATATGACATAATTTCCGGTCGCGGCGATCATGATGTCTCTGCATACTGTTGAAAATGCCTTTTGCCACATGGATTCAGGACGCACTGGATC
The DNA here is from genome assembly GCF_048569485.1 of Anomaloglossus baeobatrachus. Taxonomy (NCBI): domain Eukaryota; kingdom Metazoa; phylum Chordata; class Amphibia; order Anura; family Aromobatidae; genus Anomaloglossus; species Anomaloglossus baeobatrachus. The sequence continues at coordinate 148,176,533 of NC_134357.1, forward strand.
CCTGTGACTTCCATTGTGCCCACCGGGCTATTATTCTCTGTCTTTTTGAGCGGCCACACGGGTATAACCTCCGGATACTGGGATTCCGGATATGACGTCATATCCGGTTATGGCAGCGCCCAGCTCTGTGCATACAGCGTCCATGGTAACCACCGATGGTATATCCACGCTGTGCATGTTTAATCTCACCACCAATGGTATGTTCATGTGTAGCCTCCTTAGCAACTACGAATGATGTGTTCACTTTTCACCACTTGTTTTTAATTAGATGATTAAGGTTCTCTTATATATATCCTCTCACAAGGTCCAACTCACACCCTCCCCTGATGAAGCTGTCCGCAGCGATACGCGTGGGGCCGGTCACGTTCCCCCTGGTGTTGCCATGACTTTCATGTTCATGCTCTATACATGGGTAGTGTATCTTTGATGAATAACTAGGTGATGACCATTTATTGTATAATCCCTGCTGTGTCACCAGCAGGTCTCATTATCTGACCTTCATGAGGTATACCTAATAGGATATTTGAGGCATTATTGCTATCCCTGCCATGACTTTCATGCTTATGCTCTACACATGGGTAGTGTATTTCTGATGAATAACTAGGTGATGATCATTCACTGTACAATCCTTGCTTTGTCACCATCGGGTCTCATTGTTTGACTCTGATAAGGTATACCTAACAGGATTCTTGGGACATTATTGCTACCCCCTTGGGGCCTCTTATCTACAGCCCTATTCTTATGATCATTTAGATCTTACTACTATGAGATGCACTGTGTATACATGATGAATTCTTGATCTGTATATATTGAAACATTGGGGTTTACGTATTGTCATCATTCACCTGTCACATAATGAAAGCATGTGCTGTGTAATCATTATTGAGAGATACACATGAGTCACACATAAATATATATGTATATATTTTTTTTTTTTTTTCCTTAATTATATGCTGACCCTTCCATGTATTCATGTTGGCAAATTTCCAATCATTCCAGAGGGAACGTGTCCTCACCTGTGCTATTCTGCACAATTTTAATTGATTTTATTATGTCTTTGTAGTGTGTGTTTTTGGACTTAATAAATTTATAATTATATGAACCAGTCACTGACTAATTTACATGATTGGGTTGTGCGCCGGTTTTGCATGAGCTTTCCTCTGTTTCCTCAATTCATGTTTCATGCAGGCTGCAGCACCCAGCTTTTTACTGCATTGAGCTGTGCATCCGTTTTTTTCTTCTAACGCAACTTAACTGAGTGACGTCACCGCTGATCGCGCAGCTCACTCAGTCTTTGCCTGAAGCTTACAGTGGCAGATCAATGTTTTATTGGCGATTGCTGTGACTCAGATGTAGCAGAGCTGAAATCATCATGAGATCTCATGTGGCTTATGTCAGACCTGGGTATTTTGAGGGTTAATAAATTGGTGAATGGGGGTTTTTAAATAAAAAATAAAAATTAAAAAAAGGATTTTTCTATGTGTTTGTGTTTATTTCTTTTTACTTATAGAATTAGTGGTGGGAGGTCTCATAGACTCTTACCCATCACTAATCCAGGGCTTAGTGGCAGCTGTGCGCTGTGACTAACCCCTTATTACTGCGATTGCCACCACACCAAGGCAACCAGGAAGAGCCGGGTAAAGTTCCAGCAGTGTTCAGTCTAATGGATGCAACAATCCTGGGCTGCTGCAGGCTGCTATTTTTAGGCTGGGGGCTCCCCTCCCAATAGGCATGGGCCTCCCCAGCCTGAGAATACCAGCTCCCAGCTGTCGAGCTTTATCTTGGCTGGGTATCAAAATTGGGGAGGACCACATGTTGTTTATTTAAATTACTTATTTATTTATTTAAATAATTTTATTTTAAAAATGCAGAACTTGGTTCCTCTTATTTTGGTACACAGCTACGATATGTGCAAGGCTGGGGGCTGCAGCCTGAAGCTGTATGCTTTATTTGTGCTGGTATAAATACAGTGGGGGACCCTACGCCAATTGTTTTATTTATTTATTTACTTATCACCAGTCTAAGGACACAGACAGCATGTGTGATTCTAACCAATCACAGATGCTGTCTAAGAGAGTATGGAGCGTTTTCCAACAACACCCAATCAGAGATGTTGGTGGAAGGGAAAAAAAGTGGATATGCATTAGTGATAATTGTCAGACCCAGAAGTAGTGCTGCAGCTGTGGGGACTCGGTAAGTATGTACTGCTTTAACCCTTTTTTATTTTCTTTCTTTTACAGCTCCCCTACACCATTTTACAACATATCACTTTTGCCTCTCATTGAGTGGGTTCAGCTAGGATCGACGATCGGATCAGCTAGGATAGAATATCCAATCGCAACCTCATGCGGGATCAGCAATTCTTAACCAAGGCAATCCTTGGCAAGATCGCTCATCTCTACATAGGAACAAAGATGGATATCATGGGACATTACATCCTTGGATTATGTCAGAACTTCCAGGATTTCTTGTGAATTAATAAATTGGTGAAAGAGGGAGTGTGGGGGAGTTTATATTCAAATAAACATTTTTTTCCAGTGTGTATGTGTTTTCTAACGCTACACTTGCCGAGTTAGTAATGTCAATTTCTAACCCCTGCACTTGATGCCAGCTGTCAATTCACAGCTGAAATCAACCCTAAAAGTATTACCCTGATTGTCACCACACTAGGGCAATAAGGAAGAGCCAGACAAAGTGCCAGAATCGGGTTTGGGGTGCCTGTGGGCTGCTATTTTTAGTCTGGGAAAGGCCAAATAACCATCAATCTTCCTAGCCTAATTATATCAGCCCCTAGCTGTCTGCTTTACTTTGGCTGGTTATCAAAAATAGGGGGGATCCCATGCCATTTTTTTTTATACTGTTTAAATAAAATACTGGCATGTGATCCCCTCTATATTTGATAACCAGCCAAGGTAAAGCAGTCAGCTGATGGTTGCAGCCCACAGCTGTCTGCATTACCTGTGCTGATTATCAAAAATAGGTGGGAGCCCATGTCTTTTTTTTTTTTAATTGTTCACAGCAGCAGATAGGAATCTTCCACTTGCAATAAACTTGCTGATTGACTGCAGATTATCTTCAAACTTTATTAACATGCGAACAGTAGCGGAACTGTCAACTCGAGTTCCAGCCCTGAACTTTACCATTCAGCTTCACTCATCCCTAATAAGCATGTTAAAACTCATAAGTCAACTTTTATTCACCTACCCCAGGTCCATTGTTGTGTCTATACCACAGGTCTGTGATTATTTACTGGTAGCAACAGTAGTTAACAAGTCAATGCTTTAGCCATCAAATGGGGCTCATCGGCTCTGATGATGTAGACAGTACAAGCCACTGAGCCAACTCATTGGCCGCAGCTGTAATAGCCAGTGTTGATGTGATGTCACCAAAGCAGCCTGAAATCCATTACTGAAGTAACAGCAGAGATATAGCAATGGGCTTGAGAGAGTGTGAGTAATGAATGATGGTATTATTTTTAATACAGATGTAAAGTCAGAGTCAAGAAAGCTGGAAAAAATGTCAGGGGTGTCCAAATCATTTTAAAGTGGTTGTCCTACTATAATGACTATTCACCTATCAACAGATCACTAGGAGCCTGACCACAATGGTCCACAGGTCAAAAGTTGCTATATTGGGTCAACCGTTTTACGAAGAAATATTTGTACTGTGTTGTTCTGCAATAGAACTAGTCAGTAAAAAGAAACGCATTTCAGATGACATTTAAATCGCTATTCTGCTTTAATATTCAAGATTTAATTTGCACCGTGTTTTCATTTCACTTGCTCTAGTGGAATCTGAGAGTTGATAAAGCCACTCCGTAATGAAAACATCTTAAATTGTCAAAGGAAATGAAAAGCGTACAAATTGGACAATTTATTATGAATACATGGCCTGACTGTGGGGGTTAGTTTTGTGCTTGTCTATTTCAAGGAAATTAGACCTGGTGATTACAGCATAAGTAAAATCACTCAGAAACATTATCTGGTCCAACTAAATGATGGATTTTAATAAATGGACACCAGGCAACCACTTAAGATCATTAAGTACCGTAGGTAAGAACACACTTTGGTGAGGAGGATCAAACTTTTACTTTTCCCCCTCGTATGCAGTAATTACAGGTTGCTGGCAGAACACAAATTATTATAAATCCTTAAATCTACGGCTTATTCATTGTTGAAAATTAGAGAAAAATGGAGGGAGGGGCAATCGCTTTACATCAGCTATGGAATGCAGCAGAGAGGTGATTCATTAAAACCTGCCAAGCAATGGAAAATGTAACAATGTCACCATTAGATGCAGCTGACAAGTGACAAGAAATAGGTCGAGTGATGAAATGGCTGGAGAACATTGTGTCTCCTTGTCAGGTGTCAAGTTAAAAATAATAGACATCCAGCATTTAATTGCACATTGAAATGAGGGGGGCACTCATCAAAAGCTGCCACTTACTAATGTAGCCAGGTCAACGCACTGCTTTATGGTACAGGAAATCTGTAGAAATCTCAAACCAAAGGTAAATTGTCGCTCCCTTTCTGAAGAATTCCAAGAGTTTTCCTAGTAAGATCATGTCTTCATCACTTATTAGCAAAAATTCCAGCATTATTAGTAATTGGATGTATACTTAGCAATTTTTCTTTTTTTCGCCTGGCTATTGTCACCAGGTTGCTGCTGCCCCATCTGAGAGGAACATGATGAAGAGGCAGATACTCTGATCCCAGCGATGTATCATTCACTCAAAATCACTGTTTTATCTGCTGCAGATATACAAGTTCTAGCTAAATACTGAGCTCTGTGTAGCCTTAGCAGGTTTCTGTGTACACTGTGCATAGGCAGAAAGCTGCCAATCAAGGTGAGGATGGCACTATGGTTGCTATCTCTACACTATCTTGCTCTCAAATGAGGTAGACCGTCCTGGTGACAGATTACCTTTAAGAAGTGCCATGTAAAATACTCCTTGTTATGTTGCAGGTGAGAGGACTAAATAAATGATTACATATCTGTGGGATGTCTTCAATATGAGATCAATGGGGGTTGAACACTCAATACCCTATTGGTCAGCTGAAACCTCTACTGGCAGCAGCCAGATCTAACCAATGCAACAATGCAGCTCTCTATATAGTTTAGCGACAGTTACAAAGTACTTTTGTTTTTCTCCCATTTAAGTGAGGGGATGACCTTTAGGACGTCTACAAGTCTGTTTACAGAGGCGGAACCAGCTTCAAATTCTCACTGAATGATTAAAATTAAAACTAAATTAAAATGCCAGGATTATGGTTTTGTTTTTTCTGTAACATTGCAATAAATACAATAAAAGGTGATCAAAACATTATATATGCCCCTAAATGGTATCAGTAAAAACATCAGCTCAGGGTGCAAGAAACGAGCCCTCACACAGCTCCAAATGTCAAAAATTAAAAATGTTACAGGTCACAGAAAGTGGCCACCAAAGCAAAAAAAAAAAGTATATACAAATTTTGAAAAAAAATTCACCACTTAAAAGGAACCTGTCATTAGGATTTTCCCCTATAGACTGCAGTGAGCACCAGTGAGACCTTATATACAGCAATCTAGAATGCTGTATATAAGTGCCCAGGCTGCTCTGTATAACATAAAAAAGACCTATATTATACTTACCTGTGGGGTGGTGGGGTCCAATGGGCATCACTGGTCTCGGGTCCAGTGTCTTCTCTATCCTGTGCAGGAGCTGTCCTCTTTCCCTGCTTTGTGTGGATGACGTGTCCTACATCATCCATACAGAGGCCTTCATTGTACTCCTGAGCATGCGCACTTTGATCTGCCCTTCTGAGGGCAGATCAAAGTTGTAGTGCACATGCATGGGCAGTCTTTGACCTTTCCCAGAGACAGTGCATTACAACACTTTGCTCTGCCCTCAGCACAGCAGATCAAAGTGCACATGCGCAGGAGTGCAATGGAGGCCTCTGTGTGGATTACGTAGGAAGCATCATCCACATGAAGCTATGAAGGAGGACGGCAATGAAAGGAAGAGAGGAGGCATCAGACCAAGACCAGCAATGCCCATCGGACCAGATTCTTCCCCAGGTCAGTATGATAAAAGCTCTTTTTTACGTTTTACAGATTGGCTTGGGCATTTATATACAGTATTCTAGAATGCTCTATATAAGAGCTCACTGGTGCTGGGAAGGGAACCTCCTGGTGACAGGTTCCCTTTAAATAAAAGAAAACTAATAACATGTTTAGAATCTAAATACTTGTCCAGACCTGGAGCATCATCTTACCAGGTCAGTTTTATTATATAGTGAACATGATAAATAAATAAAAAAACATAAAACAATTGTGAAATTACACTTTTTTTGCAATTTTCCCTCATTTGGAATTTTTTTTCCCCATTTTCCAGTATAGCAAAATGAATAGTGCCATTCAAAAGTACTACTTGTCCAGAAAAAAAAACAAGTTTTCTAGGGATGATTGAATACTTCGAATATTCGGCTTCGCGAATATTTTCCGAATACCTCTCCGCTATTCGACTATTCGCGAATATTCGATGCGCAATGTAAGTCTATGGGTAACACAAATAACAACTATTAGGTACTATTCGGGCTTTGCATAGACTTACATTGAGCATCGAATAGTCGAATAGCAGCAAGATATTCAGAAAATATTTGCGAAGCTGAATATTTGAGGTATTCGATCATCCCTAAAGCTTTCATATGGCTATATTGATGAAAAAGTAAAAAAAAATATGGCTTTTTGAAGAAGGGGAGGAAAAAACAAAAACAGAAAAAAAACTGAAAATGGCTATGGTGTGAAGGGGTTAAGAATAGCACTTAAATTGTTTATTGTCCCCCCCTTAATGTAATTTAGTCAAGTTATTTATGCTAGAAAACCGCTTTAGACTATATTATAAGCACTTTACTTACATTCAGTGTTTTAGTTTTTCTACAAAGAGGAATAAACCCAATATGCAGGAATTAAATGCAAACAATAAAGAGCTAAGAGATCACACTCCTGCTTGTTTCTTATGCATGGCCCAGACACACAGCGATATAATTCTACGAGCCCCTAAAGACGGTGCTGCAGAACAGACTAGGAAACAAGTTCTGTTAAGATCACCATTATCATTAAAACAATATCTTAATTTTAATTACATTCAGAAAAATGAAGCCTCGATAAAGCAGGAGGTCCACAAGTCCCAAATGACTTGAGGGGATTTGATGACCCTTCTGTGATACCACCCAGGGGATTAGACTCTCCGCCACTCTATAAAATATATACTGATATGCCAGCAGAGTCTATGTATTAAAATGTAAATTTGGAGATGCACTGTCAAGTTTTATTATGGGAGGTTGTCACCTCCTCAGGAGAGACTACTAAAATCTACAAAAGATTGTGCCTCTTCTTAACCAATATCGTCTATTAAAATAAATTGGAAGTTTTAAGAGACTTGGAAAATGTTAATAACACTATTACATGCACCATGTCAGAAAAGACATAGGCATTTATCAAACGCAAAATGTGCAAAATGAACAATGCAATGTGAATCTGTTAAAAAGAATTTAAAAGCCATAGGCCCCGATTAATCATTTGCATTTTTTAAGTCACTGTTCCTTGTTATCTTGTGATATTAGTGGTCGTGTTCTTTGCCAAATACTGAAAAACACACTGTTCAGGATATTTTGTCCAAAAGTAAAAAAAAAAAATGGGCTTCATTTTTGTCTTTAACGTTTTTGTGACTTTTCAGTGCAAAAAGTTGCACGTTTATCAAAATGGCAAAATACCTAATGTACATAAAAACACTATAACAGGAAACAGGAATATATTTGCAACTGATTTTGCAACTTTTTTTTATTAAAATAGTACATATAAAAGCAGGAGAAAACATTGGAAAAACCTAACTCCATCCACAGAGAGAAAAGACAAAGGTATATACATATAAAATAGACTTAACCCCTTTTCCCACTGGCGATTTTCTATTTTTCATTTCTGTTTTTTGCTCCCCTTCTTCAGAGAGCCGTAACTTTTTTTATTTTTCAGTCAATCTTGACATATGAGGGCTTGTTTATTGTTGGACAAGTTGTAATTTTGAATTAAACCATTAGTTTTACCATATAGTACTAGAAAATTGGAAAAAAAACCTTTTTTTTTTGTTTTTTATTTACTTTACTAGTCCCATGTCATGCTGTACAGAGGCTAGTAAGATGCAGTACAGCGTACTACCCACTAGGTGGCAGCAGAGTAGTGAAGGAGAGACAAAGAAACACTGTAATGGAAAGGCAGCTGAACTATAGCAGAGTAACTTCAACAATGTTAACAGGCAAATCACCAGGGGGCAAAAGAGTAGTCAAACAGTCAGGGTCTAGCCAGGAGAGTCGAGTCACTGCACAGGGAGGATCAATATCAAAGTCAGAAAGCAAAACTGAGTCAGAAGCCAGGAGATCAGGTATGCAGAGGGAAACACAAACAACAGACAGGAAAGGGAAGTTAGGGTCTGGGAAAGGCAGATTAACGGGGAAAGGAGGCAGAACAGATCAGGAACACTCACCAGAGCCAGTATACACAATGCAAGGCAGAAATATCGCTGGCACTGAGCGATAGGTAGAGAGGCACTATATAGCGTCCTGGTATCTAGAACGAGGCAAGGGAAGTTAACCCCTGACATGACCAGGCCAGAGCTGGATGTAACCAACAGCAGGGAAAAGCCGGCCTAGATCATGACATCCTCATAGAGGACTTTATGGATCGGCAGTCTAATCGTCTGTGTATTTCTGTTGATCAGAGCTATACAGCTCTGATCAGCAGAAATGCAGCATTCCTGTGAGAGTTGGCGCTCTGTCAGCTGTAACAGGAAATACGTCATGATAGCAACAGGGGTCATCACATGATGATCATGATCATCGCATCATGGTGCCTCTGATGGCAGCGGGGAATACCATGGCCATTTAATGGCTGTCACATTTTGGCAGCACAATCTAAGGGGTTAACAGGCATGGATGGACCGTGGATTGACCTTTGCCGGTAAACCACACATGTCTGCTGTTCAAATCAGCAGACATGTGGATTACTGTCGGGTCACCGCAGCAGAAGGCGGTAATTACCCCAACATGACCAATGACGTGCAGTTACATCCTTGGTTGTAAAGGGGTTAAACAAATGTGCAAATTAAAAGAAGACTGAAAAATACACGAAAAACCAGTGAAAAACACCTAAACGAACAAAAAAGCACAAATGTAATAATAAATTGGGCTGATTGTACTGTTGTTTTTGTTCTTTGTGTGTAATGTATAAAGTACTGAAGGACTACTTTTTGGCTTTTGCTGCACAATAGTTGTATGTACAGCTAGTTTATAGCAGTAGACAACTTCTTTGCTACTTCATGCACCATGACTTCCTCTTTACAAATTTCAAGATGTAGCCATTAAAATACTGTTGGAACTTATGGAGGTTCTAAACTAAAACATCTCAGGATAATGTGAGGAAAGGTAAAAAATAAAAGCACAAGCAGATATTGTAATGCAGATTTTCTCATAGTACTGCACCAGAATTAGTGTAGCTAAAGGGATTTGTCAAATCTTTGGCATAAAATAATGGTATAAAGTACACCAGTCAGGAGATTGCGTGAGAAACAGAAAAGCCTCTAATCATAGAACAGATTCTAGCCTTTACTAAAAATCCCCCTAATTTCCGTAACATCCATCTGGGCATCTTAAAATGGCAAAAGACAAATTTCCTCACATTGAAGAAATCATCATGGCAACATAGCCTTAATCTATGTTTGTGCTGCCAAAATTCTAAAAAGAGCAAGAAACCGGCCCCATTGCTTGACACTTATATATAATAGCATATTCTATTGAACCAAAGATAATTGTCAGGAATTAGGCCAGTTTCACAAATTGGTTTTTATGGCACATTTGCCCACAATGAATGCGCCTTTTCAAATATCCTGTTTTTTTGCAAACGGATGGTACACCAAAAAAGGTGATGTGTCCTACTTCAATTCCAATTGTGAATAAAATTCATCAGTGTAAGTTAACAGCCCTTTAGGGCTTTTGAGTTGCAAAATTCTAATTACACCAATCATTGACCAAGTCTTGGAAATTCTACAATGAACAAAAAATATAAATGCGTGGTCACTGCATTATAATTTTCTACCATATCATAAACAAAGTTCCTCCCATCTTTCCAAGCAGAATCCACCTTTTATTTACATTTTCTACTTATTTTTTCATTTCTGTTAGGGTAAAAAGAAATTTAAATGACCCAATCACTTGTACTTTAGCACAAGCACCATCACCACAGACACCAGCTGTCCAGGCAGCAGGCCAGATTTGCCTCCTTTGCAAAAGGCATTATGGAATATATTGTACTTCACTTGATGTAGTTAGAGAATGATGATGTTACCTCTAACAGCGACACCATCGGTTTCCATAAGTTGTCTGCAAAGAACGGTCTGTTTGATAACACACGATAAAAAAGAATAAATTTGACTTTTTTTAATTAAAAAAACATGTTAATAAATGGACAATTGATAAATACTAGTTACCATGCGTTTCAACAGTAAGGGGCACTTTGCACACTGCGACATCGCAGGTGCGATGTCGGTGGGGTCAAATTGAAAATGACGCACTTCCGGCATCCCATGCGACATCGCAGTGTGTAAAGGCTGGATGATACGATTAACGAGCGCAAAAGCGTCGTAATCGTATCATCGGTATAGCGTCGGCGTAATTCATAATTACGCTGACGCAATGGTCCGATGTTGTTCCTCGCTCCTGCGGCAGCACACATCGCTGTGTGTGAAGTCGCAGGAGCGAGGAACGTCTCCTACTGGCCTCACTGCGGCTTCCGTAGGATATGCGGAAGGAAGGAGGTGGGCAGGATGTTTACATCCTGCTCATCTCCGCCCCTCTGCTCTGATTGGCCGCCTGCTATAACTTTCGCTACGCCAGCTATCACCACATATCGCTGCTGCGACGGGGGCGGGCACTATCGCACTCGGCATCACAGCATCGGCCTGCGATGTCGTAGTGTGCAAAGCCCGCCTAAGGTCACATTGACATTACTAAAACTGTGGCTGTGACACAGAATATGAAAGAGTTGAGTAAAGTCTCAAGAGACCTCAGAGTGTTAAAAATGTATTTTCAGAGCAACTGTAGACTTTGCAGTATAGCTAAATTGTGAGGAACTTGGCAAATTGGAATTTCAAAACATTCAATCATTTTATTTGCTAGCACATAGGCATAGAAAATGGTATAAATCATTTAAAGCTTGTTTCCACCTCTGCGAGCAAAGTTGCTTAACAAATTTTGTCCTGTATACTCCCATTTTTCTATTTTGTCCATGCTTTTTTTATTTTGATTATTGTTTATGACCACAAATTGTAGATTTGACCAAAAACTAACATTATCGCATAAAACAAAAATGATGATTTTTTTTTTTATAAACTGTTGCAATCGGAGAGGAGGAAAATATCATACATGAATAGAACTATATTCAAGTTAAATAGTACTTTGAATCTGTCATATGACAAATGTTTTCTAAGAGAACTTACTTTAATACATAACTGGAAATTTATATTTCCTAATATTTTTGTGTTAGTTAGCAAAGACCCATCTTCACTTTATGGCCTCAGCAAATTCAATTATGTTTGAAAAAATATAACCTTAGAAAGGAAGCGTTCATGGGTAGTGATGGGCGGACCCGTATTGTAAAAGTTCGGATATGCGAGGTTTCAAATATATCTGAGTGCCGGACCCGAGCCTGGAATTCTCAGAGAATTCCAATTAATCATCTGGGTCCGGCACTTGGGAAATAAAAAAAAGGAAATATAAAGAAAATAAGAATGAAGCAAGCTCTTCATACTTACCAAGTCTCCAGCACAGCTGTAACTGCTTCCAAAGATCTGGCGCCTGTGATTGGTTGCAGTCAGATGCGCCCCCAGCCTGTGTAACAGCGTCTGACTGCAACCAATCACAGTCCCTGTCTGTTTTTCCCTATCATAGTGTAAAAATAAATTAATAAAAAAATAAACTTGGCATAGGCTCCTCCATATTATGATATACAACACAGATAAATCATAAGGCTACAGGTTGCAGCCCTCAGCCGTGCGTGTATTTTGGCTGAGTATCAAACTAACAGGAACTATATGCATTTTGTTTTTTTAAAATATATTTAAATAAATAATTTTAAAAAATGGTGTGCGATCCCCCGCAATTTTCATACCCAGCCATAATAAAGGCCGACAGCTGCGAGTTGGTATTCTCAGGCTGGAGAGGCCTATAGTTATTGGGCCCACCTCAGCCTCAAAATAGCAGCCTGCAGCTGCCCAGAGTTGCTGCATCCATTAGATGCGACCATCCCGTAACTTTACCTGGCTTATCCCAATTGCTTTGGTACGGTGGCAATCAGGGTAATGAGGGGTTAATCACAGCTCAAAGCTGCCACTAAGCCTAATATTAGTAATGGGAGACATTTATGAGGCCCCCCCATTTCTAATCTGTAAGTGAAAAGAAATAAACACCCAAAAAATCCTTTATTTGAAATAAAATACAAAAAATAACCCTCTTTTACCCCTCTATTAACCCCAAATCACCCAGGTCCGATTTAATCCACACAAAGTCCCACAATGATTCCAGCTTTGCTACATCTGAAGTCACAGAGAGAGGCCATAGAACATGAACTCTCACTGTGAGCTTCAGAGACCTTGTAAAACTGTAAAGGGGAAAAAAGTGCAATAGGGTCTTACCCGGTATGAGGGTGGACAGATAAGACAAAGAAACACTCACCTGGTGAGGTTGTGTCAGTCACAACCCCTTATGATAGCCTGTGAGTGCCCGGTGGTTTAGCTGCAGCCCCGGGAGAGGAATTTTGTATCACACAGGTAGAAGAGAAGACCGGGTTTTTGCCGCGCTAAAAACCACTGATGCGTGTAAATTAAAAGATTTCCTTTTTATTGGACAGTTCCTACGAGTTTCAGAGACATCCGTCTCCTTCCTCAGGAAAAGAAATCAACTGATTCAATCTAGATGATTTCTTTTCCTGAGGAAGGAGACGGATGTCTCTGAAACGCGTAGGAACTGTCCAATAAAAAGGGAATCTTTTAATTTACACGCATCAGTGGTTTTTAGCGCAGCATAAACCCGGTCTTCTCTTCTAACTGTGAGCTTCAAGCAGAGAATTAATGAGTCATGTGATCAGAGGTTATGTCACTCAGGTAATTTGCGATCAGAGCTGGAGGTTCCCACAGTTAAAAGATTTTTTGCAAGTTTGTATTTATTTCTTTTCACTTACAAATTAGTAATTAGGGTCTCATAGATGCCTCCCATTACTAATCTACGGCTTAGTGTCAGCTGTGAGCTTCAATTAACCCCTTATTACCTCGATTTCCACCACACCAGGGCAATTGGGATGAGCCTGTTAAAGTGCTGGGAATGTCGCATGTAATGGATGTGGAAAATCTGGGCGGCTGCATGCTGCTATTTTGAAGTTGGGAGCCCTCTGTGCATGGGTTTCCCAAACTTGAGAATACCAGACGTCAGCTGTTGGCTATTTCATAGCTGGATATCAAAATTGGGGCGGTCGTACACTGTTATTTAAAATTATTTATTTAAATAATAAAAAAAAAATCTGCATGTGGTTCCTCTTATTTTGATACACAGCAAAGATAAGTGCAAGGTGAGGCGCTGCAGCCTGTAGCTGCGAGCTTTATCATGGCTGGTATCATAATATGGGCAGAGCCTGTGCCAATTTTTTAAATTTATTTGTTTATTTGTACTCCAACCCACAGTGACCGTAGACAGAAAGGGTCTGGGATTGGTTGCAGTCAGACGCTGTCACACAGCCTGGGGGCGCATCTGACTGCAACCAATCACAGACACCAGGACTGCCAGTGGGTGAAGGAAGCAGTGAATATGGGTTAGTGATAAGCGGCACAGGAAGTGGAATGAGAGGCAGCGGGAGCAGTTACAGCCATGCCGGAGACTCAGTAAGAATGAACTGCTTGCTCCAATCACCCTATACCTTCTATCACCAGTTTTATGTGTTGGATTCTGGTCCCCATAGACTTATATGGGGATCAGCGTCTGGCCAGATATCCAGGATCAATTCTGGACTGGAACCATATGTTTTTTCTATTCCAATGAGATCGGCCAGTCCTAGTTATCTGCGAGTCTGTCCATCAATATTCGTGGGAAAATAAAAGGTAATCCTAGTTTGCCACTAATGATCCACTTAATAGTGTTGCTGCTGTTGATTGACTGGGACATTGACTGCTTTTTGAGCCAAGTCTAAAATCATAGCATAAATGTCAGATAAGAAGAAATTTATCATTAAAAACTCAAAGCTACAAAAAAAGATAAAAAATGGCCAAAAATAAAAGTTTGAAAATATTACATGCCATGTAAACCATTGAACCTAATTCTTAAAGGTCTTTTACATCACAATACAGGTGTAAAACAAAAAAAATAGCGCAACATGAAGTGGGACAAAAATTTGCAATTTTAGAATTCTTGCACCAATGTGGATATATATGGGATGGGAGTAACAAAGCCCGCCTGACAACTTCGTCAACAGTTTTAACTTACCTAGAAATATTACTCTAGTCAATGACTGGAGAAACATTTCTGATGAGACACTCAGAGGCCCACAAAAGTGAAAAGTTCATTAATTGGCATAGATTACTAAACAGCAGTTTTAATAAATTGGTCTAAAGGCACTAGGGCACTGGGCCAAGATATACACACTACTTTCCCACCATCTATAACCTTTTGTAGGAAATATACAGTGTGTCCATCCATATCCTGTCCACTCCCATTAACATAAGAATGGCGGCAGCTATAGGCATAGAAGTGGTGTCTAGGTATAGTAAAGTAGCCATGCGCTACGCAATGAAACCACCTATAATGCCACCTAGTGGAAAACAATGGAATTATCAGTTTTATCTCGAAAACGGAACGAGATAGAGAAAAAAAGTGAATTACAAAGTTGTAGGGCATCTTCAATTCAATACGAATCGACACCTTCGATTCATAAATGCTATGATTAGAATGTGTAAAACTCACAAGGCTGCGGACATGAAGCAATACCTCATGGAGACCTTCTTACAAGTTATTGGGTATGGTGGCTGCATGGAGTGGCCTCCACGCTCACCTGACCTGACCCCATTGGGCTACTTTCTGTGAGGTCACATCAAACAGCAGGTGTATGCGGCCCCTCCACCAACATTGAAGGACCTACAACAACGTATCACAAATGCTTGAAGAAACGTGTCACCTACTATATTGCACAATGTGCAGCAAGATACAATATGTTGTCCAGAGTCCAGATGTGCATTGCAGCTGACGGAGGTCACTTTGAACATCAAAGTTAAATGAGCGCCATATGCGTGACCAGCATTCAATGTTTTGGGGGGGTCAAGGGTTTCATATCATAGCATTTCGGTATGCAAGGTGTCGATTCGTATTGAATTCATGATGCCCTACAATTTGTTATTTCACTTTTTTTCTCTATCTCGTTCTGTTTTCGAGATAAAAATGCTAACTCCATTGTTTTTCACCAGGTGGCGCTATAGGTGGTTTTATTGCGTAGCGCATGGCTACTTTACTATACCTAGACACCACTTCTATGTCTATAGCTGCCGCCGTTCCCAAGTTAATGGCGGTGGACAGGATATGGGTGGACACACTGTATATGATATTGAATCTTTGCTCTAAGACAACGTTTTCAACACTTCCTGTCCCTCCTAGCTCTTTTTCCTCTTTACACACTCACGTTACCTTTTTTAAAATGTTAATAAATGTATAAATAATCAGACAGGGAATATAAGCATTCATTAAAAGAGCAATGAAAATTCCTATATGAGGAACAATATCTAATTTATTTTCTGTTAATGGGTTTCTACAAGCTAGGACAAATGTTCAGTGAGCACTGTAGCATGTTGATTCACAACAGTGTTTAATATACACACTGTCAGGATTCAGCTCTGTGTGATGACTTGCTTCTTTTGTTTCTCTCAATGAACATTGAAATTTGAGAAAAGCTGAGAAAGAGGCTAGTCAACACATGACTGCATGTATGCAAATGGTATACTTGTGCTCACATGTAAACCGCTCAAACCAGCATGCTACAGTGTTTGCCGAAACTTTACCTGTGCCTGAAAAATCCTTTTAGTGTTTTATATATTTCATCTACCCAAGTGTAGTACAATATTTGATTATGAAACAACATTTTTGGTTAGTTACACACACTGTGCTCCTTTTGCTTTAATAAAACAGAATTGAATAGATATAACGATTCACAATCAATGTGTGTATGATTACTGTAGGCTAATGCATTTCTAATTTCTATTAACATAATATTAGGAAAACATGCAGTCATGAACTTGTTCATTCAAGTTTAAGAGAACTTCTATAAATAAAGGTGATCTGGAAAAAAACCTTTATTATTGTATCCACCATTGTCTTAGCCTACCATGAATAGCATATAATCTTCTCTTACATCTCCTTAAAAAGGTTGTCCACTACTAGGACAACCCCTTCTGATTCTACATGTTTCCTTCAGGTAAAGTAATAAAGCCTATGCTCACCTCCTGTACCAGAGCAGGGTGTGCATTGATGGGGCTCACATAATGTTATGACGTCATGTGAGCCCTGTGTCCAATCAGCGCTGACTTCTGTCTCCCCGCCTTCGGACCAAATTAATTAACCAACAGGAAGTAAGCGCTGTCACTGCCGCTCACTTCCTGTTAATTTCTCATCCTCACCATCCATAATTTTCTCATAGATGTAATGCCTGCCTGGATTCACAGACTCAGATGGGCTGTAAAGGGGAGGCTAGAGGGAAGCCACTCACCAAGTAGGACCCCCAGAACCCTGAAACCCTTTAACCCCTATACAGGGATTTGGAATTACACAGGACCCTGGAGATCACTACCTGTGGAAAGCTGCAGTCCGATGAGAGTAGTAGTCAGGCAGGGTCAAACCAGGAAGTGTGGAACAGGGACAGAATCGGCAGGCAGTGACGTAGTCAGCAAACGTAGCAGAGGTCAGATCCGGGTCGGGCAGCAAGGTACAAAAACAGTAGGCAGAAGGGTAGTCAAAAACACGCAGAGTCAACACAGGAATCACCAACAGAATAGGAAGTAACAGGAGCCAGGAAAATCAGAACTATATCTGGCAGTAATCATGTGACAGGAGGGGAAATAAGAAGGGTGTGGTGTCTTCCCATTGGCTGTAGCTGGAAGACACATGTCACCCACAGTCAGCCAGCGGTACTGCAGATCCCAAGCTAACCCAGCCCAGTGGATGATCGGAGCCTGCGCCCACTGGTGCCGCTGGCATCAACTTCTCTCCCATCACCAGCACCATCCACGGCTGGAACACGGCGTCACCTGGCGATCGGAGCAGAAGTCGCTGGAGCAGACTTCGGCGGTGACGTAACAATAGAGTAACTTCACCACCGAGCAATTTTCTGTTTATCTTTTTCATTGCTTCTTCCAACAGCCATACCTTTTTTATTTTTCAGTCAACATAGCCGTATGAGAGCTTGTTTTTTGTGAGATAAGTTGTACTTGTGAAAGAAACCGCAAATTTTACCATATAACGTATTAGATAACGGTAATGAAATTCCAAGTGAGTTGAAATTGCAATAAAAAAGTGCAATTCCACAATTGTTCTTTGGATTTTTTATTTACCATGTTCACTATATAGTAAAACAGTTTTTACACATTTCATTTTTGGTTGATGCAATGTTTTGATCGCCTCTTATTGCATTTATTGCAATGCTGCGATAGCCCACAGAAACAGAATTCCAGGTGTTTTAGATTTTTTTTCCTTATGTTGTTTATCGATCAGATTAATTTATTTTATAAACTGATAGATTGGGCATTTACTAATTTGATGATAAAAATTATGGGTATTTTTTTATTGTTTTATTTTCAATGGGGCCGCACTTAAGGTAGCGACACGACCTATGACATACCAGTATGTCCAAAGTCATGAAGAGGTTTGAAATAAAAAAACACGAGTGTGAAATATTGCTTTTTTTAATCATCATAATAAGTTGGCTGTGATATACAATGAGGATATCCATTCCAATCTCTCATCAAACCTTACATCATATTTACTAATACATTTAATTGTAATTACATAAAATCCACTTACGATAAACTAAATTGTTATAAATTACTCAATACTGTAGAACACTTCAGCACAACATCTTCATGAAAAAGTCCCAAACGGCAAAAGGGAAATAAAGATGCACAAGGATTTTTTTTCTGTTTAACACCCTGAAGAGAGTTCAAGCAAATTGAAAGCAGCACATTCAGAAAGTAGTAATAAAATCCCTCTTGTCCATATTCTGAGAATGGAAACGGGAGATCAAAGGCTCATGGTGAGGCAGTCTTATAGACAGCATATTAAGGAGTCATTTCATTTCTACTGCTCAATTACTAAAGACAGCTTGATTTCTCAGGCTGACACAGATGCACATGCTCATAAAAAAGCAAGCATCAGAATTATTCTTAGGACACTTTCACACATCGGTATTTTGGTCACTATTTAGCGTTAGTGTAAGCCCTATCAGCAATGAAACTTAAGGCTACTTTACATGCTGCGACTTCGCTAGCGATCTCATTAGCGATGTGAAATTCTAGATCGCACTTGCGATCTAGAATTTCACATCGCTAATGAGATCGCTAGCGATGTCGCAGCATGTAAAGTAGCCTTTAGTCAGAGAACAGTTATAACAGAAGGGGATGCACTTACTTTATGTTTTGGACTTACTTTCAATTTTGCATTGGAAATACTGATGCAAATACTGCCATGGAAAATTGGCCCTAAAATGGAATGCCGGGTTGTTGGAGATTTTACCAATTTTCACCTAACAGGATAGTTCATAGCTGCTAAATTGTTGTCGGTCTATCCTCTGGCTAGTCTTCCTGAATCTGCTGTGTGAATGAATTGTCATGCATGTGTGCTAATGGTCTATAAATATACTCTGAGACCTTTGGAGATTTTACAACCACTGCTTCATTCACAAGGGATTTGCTCTTGTTGCGATCTGAAAATTGGTTGGGGTTCCAGCAGTCTAGTGGTTAGGTAAAATAACTCTTGTAATAATGCTTTAAAACAAGAACACCCCTTTAGGCATTTTGTTTTACAATATTTTGCTAGCCATTCTTGGAAGGTTTTAGTTGTTTTTTGGGAGCAGAGCAGCACCGGCCGCCCCACAGATCTGCGCCGCCCGCTGCACAGTGGCGTGTCATCCATGGCACAGAGCCGTGCTGGGCGCCACACAGAGCAGCAAAATATTTTCCTGCCTCCAGTGACCCCTCTCTATCACCGCCCCGGAAAGCTATATTCGGATTTTAAGACGCAACCCTCATTTTCCTCCCAAATTTTGGGGAGGAAAAGTGTGTCTTATAATCCGAAAAATACGGTATATATATATATATATATATACTTATTTATACAGTACAGACCAAAAGTTTGGACACACCTTCTCATTCAAAGGATTTTCTTTATTATTTTCATGACTCTAAAAATTGTAGATTCAAATTGAAGACATCAAATCTATGAATGAAAACATTTGGCATGAAATACCTAACAAAAAAGTGTGAAACAACTGAAAATATGTCTTATATTCTAGGTTCTTGAAAGTAGTCACCTTTTGCTTTGATTACTGCTTTGCACACTCTTGGCACTCTCTTGATAAACTTCAAGAGGAAGTAACCGGAAATGGTTTTCCAAGAGTCTTGAAGGAGTTCCCAGAAATGCTTAGCACTTGTTGGCCCTTTTGCCTTCACTCTGCGGTCCAGCTCACCCCACACCATCTCGATTGGGTTCAGGTCTGGTGACTGTGGAGGCCAGGTCATCTGGCGTAGCATCCCATCACTCTCCTTCTTAGTCAAATAGCCCTTACACAGCCTGGAGGTGTGTTTGGGGTCATTGTCCTGTTTAAAAATAATAAATGATTGTCCAACCGGAAACGCAAATTGGATGGAATAGCATGCCACTGCAAGATGCTGTGGTAGCCATGCTGGTTTAGTATGCCTTCATTTTTTAATAAATCTCCAACAGTGTCACCAGCAAAGCACCCCCACACTGTCACACCTCCTCCTCCATGCTTCACGGTGGGAACCAGGCATGTAGAGTCCATCCGTTCACCTTTTCTACAAAGACACGGTGGTTGGATCCAAAGATCTCAAATTTGGACTCATCAGACCAAAGCACAGATTTCAACTGGTCTAATGTCCATTCCTTGTGTTCTATGGCCCAAACAAGTCTCTTCTGCTTGTTGCCTGTCCTTAGCAGTGGTTTCCTAGCAGCTATTTTACCATGAAGGCCTGCTGTACAAAGTCTCCTCTTAATAGCTGTTCTAGAGATGAGAAGGTGTGTCCAAACATTTGGTCTGTACTGTATATATATATATATATATATATATATATATATATATATATATATGTATATATATATACCTCAACTTTAAAATTGCAACAACACCAAGAAGGAATAGTCCATAATCAATAAACATGATAATGATATGCCAGCAATGAAAAATTAGAAGCAACATTTCCAAAACATCTTGATTTATTCAATGTCGAGTATGAGTACCATGTGCAGAAATGCATGAACATAATCGCCTTGGCGGCTATCAATGAGGGTATTAATAGTTTTTTGAGAAATGTCCTGCCACTCTAAATGCACTTGAACATGAAGATCATCAAGATTCGCTGTTGGAAGTTCCCTTTGCTGAAGAGGACATATCCATTTCAGCTTTCATTGCCATTTTGTTCTACACCATGATAGCCATGCAGAACCATGATATGAGGTCAATGAAGCAGCACAAGGAAATATCACACCCGTCTTACTCCAGGGATTATTGTGTAGGGGGAAGATAGTATGATGTTTGGACCCCTCTTGTCTTCTTTCCAGGTACATTACAGCTCAGTGTTACACTGTTTGGGTCATGGAACCATTCATACAGCAATTTTTCCAAAGTATCCCTGGAGCCATTTATCAATATGATAACACCAGACCTCATGTTGTTCATGCTACTGTGCACAGTCTGTGTAGCCTAAATATGCTACCTAGGTATGTAGCATCTATGGAATTGGCTGCTTATCCTGTGATTTTCATAAAACCATAAAAGCAAATGCCCATGAAAATGATTTTAGTACCACTAGTACCACCACATGTTTCAATTATAATAAAACTAAGGGGATATTATCCAAATACTAGTCTATTTTAAGAAATTACCCACTTATGTAAGATATTATCCCTACAAATCCTAGCAGCACATACTTAGGATCTAAGACAAAAAAAAGTTTGCACCTAGTAAAAGCAGGAGAAAATGGAAACCTGAGGCCCTGCTGTTCCTTTCTCCAGAAACGAAAAGTAACTTCAAATGCTGGGTGAGACAATGCACATGTAACCGTATAATCAATTGTTCCCAATCATTCACCAGCACCGATACAGGGGACGTTTTGCATATCCAAAACTTTCTCAACTGTTCTTTGTCATACGTAATTTATCTAGTTCAGTGTAACTATCACTTGCAAAATATTAGCTGAACAGCCCAGTGTGTAAAAGCTAGAGAAAAACAGAAGACATTGTAGTAATGTCACCAATGGTTCCATCAAACACAATGGCTCTAGCCTACAGTCACACTCATGTCATCTTTAAGCTTTGGAAAGTAATTTTTAGATTAGATTGATCTCTCACATACTTCATTCTCATATTGTGCCCATGTGGTTTTGGATCCTATTACCATAGTAATGCATACAGTACATTATATGTCCCCCTCACCAGTGCTCTTTATCCTCACAAGTATACCCTACACTTAGCAACTGATCCATCTCAGATTCGATTACCTCTCTTTTATAAATGCTTAGACATAAAAAAAAACAATTTTTTTGTCCACATTTTATATTTTTATGTCTATCTGTTTTAGTTTATTAGATAGTATGTATTGTAACAATAGTCATTTGGTGCTTTTGTAGGCATTTTTTTAACTGACCCTTCCTTGTTTAGTTACCATCTGTCTCTGTGACTTCAAAAAGAGGTTTTTGCACCAGAAAACATGTTATTGTTTGAGAATTTCCAATAAAATCCTCAAATTTTCATCCATTGACTCAAATGCGTCCAAGACCATCCTGGCAAAATTTCTTACTTACTTTTTTCTCTATATACCAGATTACGCTCCTGGTTGTTTTTGCATAATTAACCAAAGATCCAGGATAAATACTGCATGACTTTTAGACAATAGTTTTCCTATGTCAAGGCACCCTAAATCTTTTAACTTTTTCTTTCTTTATTAACTTATGTTTGCACTTTCTCTTGTTTTTGTTTTGCATGACTCTTTGACAATTTAGAGACTACATCCTAAAGGATTTATGAATGATTTAATTTTATATAATGCTAAGAAAATGTAAGGAAAAACAAAGGAGAAAGTCCTTATCAAGCAGGTCAGTCTGCTTGTGAAGTGTACCTATGTCAGTAATAGCATCACATCTGACTATGTAAAGGAGTTGCACAGAGTCTACAGAAGCATAATAGAAGAGTATTACAGAAGACTTTTTCGAATAATGCCAACTTTCACTTCCGGATGCAAGAAAACAATACGAATTTGAGTGCACACCTATAACTTGCCTTTATGTAGCTGGTGCTTGTCCCTTCTATAATATAGCAGACAATGCTGTTAGGATGAAGAACCTTTTAAATAACCGGACTATCAACCTATAACCACCAAAACCATCACTTGGTATATTTAAATTGTAGAATATAGCAAGGTAAACCTAGCAAAGGGAATTCTGTAGCAATTCCAGAAAATGATTCCTAAAAATGATATTTCTATCATATAAGCCCATGGTGAGAAATGTATTTACTGGAGGATAATGAGATGTCCCACCAGCACAGGATCATGCAGCAAGATAGCACACAGCGACAGTCTGTTTAGGGAACACACTTGTGTGATCCATGCTGAACAAACCAGAAATGGCTGCAATTAAATTGGCACAAACAGCTAAGTGATTAGAACCTGGCCCGCTGGGTCAATGATGAGATGTGTACAGCTGCCCTGTGCCAGTTATTTCTGTTCCTATTTAAAATAAAACTACAGTTTCAACATTGTCACAACATAGCAGCAACTTTTATATTAAGATTTAAGGGTTTGGTAATTCTTATCCATAAACTGAAAAAACACAACCTACACAGACATAACATTTATGTAACTGACAGTGGAAATAAATAACATTGATTGTATCATTACACTGGCTCCAGTCAATTTTCTAATGGAATATTTAGTTAGAACTTTCATCTTAAAGTTACTTTGTTATGTACTACCCATTTACACTGATGAGCAAAAGGGTAAAAGTGTTGTTAACTTTTGACTTTCAGGCTCCATATCTCCCCATCCACTACAGCTTTGAATGTGAGAATATCTTTATTTTATAGACAATCATCTTGGCTATCTCATACATAAATTTGACTTCCAACTATTTACCATATGAATAGTTTGCAGATTATTTTCATGTCACTGCATTGTTATTGTCTTGCTACTGATGGTGGAAAAAACCTTTTTCTTCCTGTATACTACAAATTACAACCTGTTCTCACATTTCCTAATAGTTGAATTTGTTATTAGGTCGATTTCCAAGCAAAATGTTACTGGTTCAAATTGAGGAGCAGCCAAAAGAAAGATTTCCCAAGAAAAGAGAAACAGCATCCAGCTCATCGATAGAGGTCTTTTGGCCAAGAAAATTGCCAAACTGCATCATGTGAATGCCATGATAGTTGGAAAAATATGAAATAAACTCCGTCCATCCATTCAAAAGCCAAGAGGTGTATGTCCAGGCAAAATATAGGAGTCAACAAGATGGCTCATCACAAGATCTATCAGTTCTGGCGCAACAAACACGGCAGTGGAGGTGACTTATATACTTCCTAATAGTCAACAACAACAAGCCGAACCATCCCAGGGTCTATCAGTTCTGGTGCGACAAACACGGCAGTGGAGGTGGCTCGTATGTTTCGAAATAGTAACTTTGCATATGTCCATGCAAGCACCATGTGATGCATATTACAGATGTCTGGAATGGTAGCCTGAAAAAAGGTGAAAAATCCTTAACTTCCATATCGTCATAAGAAGTGTTTGCTTAAGTTTTCAAAAAAAATATGAAAACTGGACAATAGAAGATTGGAAATTTGTGATGTGGAGCAATGAGACAAAAATCAATAGACTAGGCTCTAATGGGTGCTAAAGGGTCTGAAAAAATCAAGGGAAAAATGGGCTAATGGATCGAGAAATTGAAGGAGCTGTCAAGCTAGGTGGAGGAAGACTGATGATATGGATTTGTTTAACAGACAAAGGCAATGGATACTTGATCAGGGTTGATCGTGGTCTCAATGTTGAGCTATATGTGAGAATCCTACAAGACTAGATACTTCATATACTCGAATACTATGGGTATGAAAAGGAAAACATAGTGTTCCAACAGGACAATGACCAGAAGCACATGTCAAGATTGTTGAAGAACTATTTTAATGCCAATTAAGTACAGGTACAGGATTGGCCTCAACAGTCCCCAGACCTCAACTCAATTTACCACTTAGTGATAGAGTTGAAGAAAATGCTGTAAGCATATCCAAGTGAGGCAACCAGTATACACTAAAGGCCCTGTCACACACAGAGATAAATCTGCCGCAGATCTGTGGTTGCAGTGAAATTGTGGACAATTAGTGCCAGGTTTGTGGCTGTGTACAAATGAAACAATATGTCCATGATTTCACGGCAACCACAGATCTGCCAAAGATTTATCTCTGTGCGTGACGGGGCCTTTACATTAGAAACCTGTAGAAGAGACCTATATCAGATTTTGGTCAAGACATGCTTGAATCTGATTGATAGTATGCCCAGAAGGATATAGGCAGCATTGAAAACCAATAGTGGATTCACATAATACTAACAAAATAATAAAAAAGTAAAATGTATATTTTTAGGAGCAAAATAGTAACAATGCAGGGACATGACAAGAATATGCACAACTAATCATATGCTAAATAGTTGCAAGTCAAATTTATGTATGAGATAGTCAAGATTATTGTCTATAAAATGAAGGTAGTCTAAGGAGGGCTTTGCACGTTGCGACATCGCAAGCCGATGCTGCGATGTTGCACGCAATAGTCCCCGCCCCCATCGCAGGTACGATATCTTGTGATAGCTGGCGTAGCGAAAATTATCGCTACGCCAGCTTCACATGCACTCACCTGCCCTGCGACCGTTTCTCTGGCCGGCGAACCGCCTCCTTCCTAAGGGGGCGGGTCGTGCGGCGTCATAGCGACGTCACACGGCAGGCGGCCAATAGCGGCGGAGGGGCAGAGATGAGCAGGATGTAAACATCCTGCCCACTTCCTTCCTTCCGCATTGTGGCCGGCGGCAGGTAGGAGATGTTCCTCGCTCCTGCGGCTTCTCACACAGTGATGTGTGCTGCCGCAGGAACGAGGAACAACATCGTACCTGTCGCAGCACCGGCATTATGGAAATGTCGGAGCCTGCACCGATGATACAATAACGACGCTTTTGTGCTCGTTCATCGTATCATCTAGGATTTACACACTACGACATCGCAAGTGACGCCGGATGTGCGTCACTTTTGATTTGACCCCACCGGCATCGCACCTGCGATGTCGTAGTGTGCAAAGCCGCACTCTCAAAGCTGTAGTGGATGGGAAGATATGGAGACTGAAATTCAAAAGTTTGAAATAGTGTTACCCTTTTGCTTATCAGTGTAAACATTGTCCACTTATTCATAACAACAAAATATTTCCCAGCAGCAGTCAGGCTTTGTGTGTATTTTTACACATGTGGGAAATGTTCATGTACTGTCTGGTTTTTTATTGGAAGGCACACAGACCAATTAAGTTCCATGGATCTATGCATATTCTGGAAAATCATGGATTGGAGTGTGAGATTTGTGAACCCCAGAGCATGTCCTATTCCAATCTAATTTTGAGGATCAGAATAGGACATACTCAATGGGCATTTGTCCTGTCTAATAAAAAATTGGACCGCACACCGACACTTTACATGGATGTCTGACTGTAGCCCAAGACAATGTGCTCTACCACATTGAAGATATTGTACAGGAAAGATTAACAGAAGATGACAAATAATTGAAGGTGTTGGCTTGCCCCTGAGTTAACAAGATCTCAATGTGCTTGAGTATCTGTAAGATGTGCAGAAGAAACAAGTCTAAGTTTGGAAATACAAACTACAGCACATAAAGGATCTGTAGTTAGCAACTCTATGTCATAAACTCCAGCTATATAAGTCTTGTTTGGACCTCAACATATAGGAAGTGTTTTGATGGCATAACTGTTATTTACACAGATTTTAATGTTTGTAGCTATTAAACTTTAACTTATTTTCAATGTCATATAAATACATAGAATTTCAAGTAAAAGTTGGCTACATCAACGTAAGGAATGCCTTTAATATCAAGTTTAAGTGAACTATATCTAAAATCATTGCAGTTAATATTTCAAATACGAATGAACATCAAGAATTAAATTAACCAAATACCAGTTAGTATAGCTAAACATGTACCTCTGCAATGCGCACTGTATATGGCTGGCTATGGAAGGTAGGTGCATTGTCATTGACATCTCCAACCTGGATATTCACTCTGCCTTTGATAACCTGAAGATAGACCAGAAGCAAATGGCATTAGGTTTTTTAGTCTTAGCCAAGATTTTATGTTATATTCTAAATATGAATAAAATAGAAAAAAATTGTCAGTTCAAATTATCCAGCATTACAGCTAACTAAAGGATAGAGCTACATATCATGAACAGAAGTCTGCTGAAATTTGTTAAAAGGAAACTGCCAGCAGGATTTTACTATGTAAGCTGAAGTCAGCATGCTGTGAGGGTTAACAAAGAAAACTTAGGGCTGCTAGTCTTGTCACAGTCTGATCTGTTGTTTATTTGCTTTGCTTGTTTAAGCAGCAGGACCCTTATCATTTCAGGACTACAAACTCGTGCAGGGCATTCCGGCACGCCAACTTTTCCGATTGACACCTCACTCTCAATGTACAATCACTATAGAGAGCCTGGTGTGGACGGGGCAGCTTTCCAGACACTGCTACATGACTAAAGCTAAAAGTTCTGAATGAGTCAGAATGGCTACATCCAGTAATCTAAGTTATACATAGTTAGATCAAGAATCTATTCGCCTACATCATGTTGCTCTCAGGTGAGGTAACAAAAAGCTGCCTTTAATGCAGATTCTATTGAATCATCCAGCAGATTCGATTCAGTTGTAAAAAATTGGTTCAAGCTAAGAGTGCTCCTATTGCCATCATGTCTTAAGTTTTGAGTGAAGTTGTTAAAAAAGAATAAAATACATTACACTCACCTCGTCTAGGCCCTCACCTGTCATATGACATCTCCCCCTCTACTGCCACACAAACATTGACCTCTTCATGTGACTGCATAAGTCCATGTAAAGGCCTTAGTGCCATTACAAGGGGAATGATGCATGTCTTGGTGAGGGTCTCCAACTCCCCCAAGTAACCTCAATTATAGGCCACAGAAAAACCAAAGACAGGGGCGGAAGACCAGGGAGCTGCCATGGTGGGTAAGCATATTGTTTTTCCTTTTTTACAATCCCTTCAAGGGCCTCAAAAGTCACTCTCTTTTTGGATTTGTGCCATTCTGAAATTTTGGAAAAATTTGTAACAAATTCGATTTTTTACAGATTAATTTTCCTTTAAATATCAATACCTATGTTTCTAAATACCATTCTTAAGAGAATTTTACATATTTTTTTTTTTATTTCTGTTTGATAATGCAGAACATTGGACCGCAAGGTACAACCCTGAATGGAAATTCCATACCCACATGTCTTATGTCTGAAGATGACACAATGATCAACTGATTGCTACAAGATCAACTCAAGGAAATTCTGGTGATAAGATGTAGGGAATGTAATATATGGCAGGCATGAAATATATGGATAGGCTGGATGGAGTGACAGCCACTCATTCTTGTACTGGAGGTCACTCTATAGTATGTCCTTATGCCCTATTAGGTTATATGAAAATGGCTCTCAAGATGACACACATCTTATTGCTTCTACAGTATACTATTTCAACCATTTGCTTGTAAGTTAAGAGAAGGAACACCTGTAGCAGTGCTAAAAATGAACGTTACACAAGCTTATATTTAATTGGCCAAATGTCTGTTCGGCATGGTTCATGCTGGCACTACTTATACTCAAGACGTTATAAATCATTTTTCTCCACCCCTTCCATCACATTTCCTGTTATCTTTTCCTGTTTTACCATTCATAGAATTTTATGCCATGAAATGAAAAAGTCATACATACCCCCTGGCTGTCACTGACAGAAAATTCAACTGTGAATTCTGATTTAGTCTGAAATGAAAAGGAAGACAAAATAATACGATTAGAAATAGCGTTTATCTTCTGACACCAGTGCTTTGGATTTTAGCTAAAAGCATAATTACATGCAAAATACCACTGGGAGAGGGGCAAAGGAGGAACCAGGAGTACAATTACAGATGTGGCTCCAATATACGGCATTGTTCGCATATCAATTTTAGCCAACACAATTACCATCTGAAGTGTTTCCTTAATCATAGAGAATGAATTGTATCAAACTAATTGTGCTGGAGTAAAATGAATCTATGAATGTTTAGAATTGTGACGCGCATAAGGATCCTTTCTATCTAAAGTTTAGCAACACAAAGGTCCAAGCCGACAACACATAATTTTGTACAAGTTCATTTTTTGTGGTTTGTATCAAAAGCTTATGACATGTGAAAGAAAAAAAAAACTTACCGCAAGAAAAACTTTTTCAATTGTACACCATGTACCTTTGAAGGAAATTATTGCTATATTGTCCTCTAAAGACTAAACCTGCCGCCTTCTCAATCATTTTGTAGACTTGTGAGTACAGAAAAAAGTCAAAGGTTTGCTAATGGAGCAAAGTGTCAATTTTGTGAATTTTCTGGAACACACAAACCTCTGACTAATGAGGACATGTCCATCAAATAAAAAGAAACCTGTTTTCATTGAGTGTGTCCTTTAAGTCACATTATTTTTAATGGATAATTAAAAAATGCCAATCATTTTTATGGGAAAAGTATGTAGATTTTCATAACAGGCATTTCTATATACTATTTAGCGCTCCTTGAAAAGTATTCAAAGAAAAGACTATATAGTGGAGAACATGCGGTGTACTTTCAATGGTAGGTCAAAGTGGTTGATGATTCTTCATATAGGAAAAAAATGAAAACAATGCATAGTGTCAAAAAATATTTTATTCTCAAGACATTTTATTTTATTTATATGACAGTTCTCTATATAGCGAATACTTATGTATAATGTATATGTTCTGTCATAAAATACAAAATTATAATTGATCATTAATAGAGTCACAGTAAAGAATGTCTATAGGTGACAGCAAATGTAAACTTTACTTATGGCAACATTTATATGTACAGTCTAATCTCACGAAAAGTAATGCTACCACCAAAGTGATCCTGATGGAAAGGAATATTAGATCCTCTTTGGATAATTACTCCAACAATAATCATGATACACTGATCACTTATGATTTGTGTAAAGGGATATTCAAATAGTTGTCCAAGAGTAGAAGAAAGGGTCTAACATGTGTCAAGCTGTTATTCTCTGCTCTTAAAGCTAAAATCTGGTTTCAGATATTTATCTGCATAGAGGGGAACACCTAGGGTGACCAGTAATCTTTAGAGATGAGTGGACTCGGGGATTGAGACGGATTTTAGATAAAGTTTGGTTTGGACCCGAACTTGATCTGAACCCCAATGAAAGTCACTAATTGGGCAGTTTGGGTCTCTGGCCACATGCATCCTTCTATCCATCCATAAACAGAACACTTCCGGGGAAGGGTGGGCAGAGTTTTTCCCTTTTTTTAGCACACTACATCCAATAATGCTGCCCCAGTGCGAGCCATTAAAACACTGCAAGCAGCTCCCACTGGGCTGAGCACCGAGTGTATCCAAGCACTGTAATGCTCGCTCGAGTGGTCAGCATAAAATAATGCATCCACACTCAAACACTGATTTTTTTTTAGTCAATGTTTGGTATGAACACCGAACTTAACTTTTCAGGTTCACTCATCTCAAACCATCTTTGTCATAGCAATAAAAGAATTTTCAATGGCAAAACAAATTTCAAAACCAGTAATGGCTTTCCAAAATGGTGAGTTGTAAGAACAAATTGAGCCATATGCAGAAGACATGTTGTTATACTTATTGTCCAACTGCCTAAAAGAAACCATGGGCATAAAGAACAGCTTTGAGTATCTTACAACCTTAAAATCAACCGGTAGAAATAATCTTCGATGCTGGTGGGAATTCAGCTTGTTGAGATAGCTGTAACAACGGCTAACTGAAAGTAGGCCCCAGAGCTGGGACAAGGGGTAGATGAAAGTGTGCACCTGCGTAGGGCACTAGTTAATTTTAAATATTAAGGTACAAAATTACTTAAAGTAAAAACCTACCTCTTCAAAATTCTGATCTAATTAATCTGCAAATATGTGCATGATGGAATGCTGAAGATGCAGAGGCTGAAATGAGAACAGCCATGCACTAAAGGGAAGCACTCACTGGTTCAAGAGCAGATTCTATCCCAGCTTGTAATTTGTGACAGGCACCTGCTTTAACCAATCAGGTGCTTTCCCTTTTTGCATGGGGAGGTGCCCTTCCTGCAGATGGAGCAGTACATCATTTCTGTTAGGGTTGGAGCACGAGAGAGAGATTTTCATGTGACCCTATAATAATGTAATACTAGCAACTGAATAAAATGGAGAATACATTTATACTGTAGGACCTCCACATGGTTTTAATTCCTATTCTTGACCAGATTGACAAGTGAGGGTAGGTGTGGAGAGGATTGACATTGTTGCCAAGCTTCAATCTATAAAGAAGAGAGGCTTGAGTGAAGCAAGTCTAGAAGGCACAGGAACTAACTATACACTACTCACAAAAAGTTAGGGACATTTGGCTTTTGGGTGAAATTTCAGGATGATCCTAAAACATTCTTTAACCCTTTCAGGTGAATCTAATGTGACCTTCTCTAAATAATTGAATGCACATGTCCAACTGTTCAATGTGTCAGTACTTTTTGCACAACTTTCTGTTCTTTAATAAGAGAATAGCAAAATTCACAACATGTCTTTGATCCAAGAATCGCCCAATTCATTTTGGGGTTCTAATAGAATTAATATTTAAACAGTTCACGTCATCATGTTGTTAATATTTTGACATCATGAGACCCAGACCATGCCTAAGAATTGATCATATGTACCTTCCAATTGCAAAGCTTCAAGCAGGATGTTCTCAGACAAAGGTGGCCACTGAGCTTAGCGTGTCACAGAGTGTCATAAGCAGGTTGCAAAATAGATACCAGAGAGACTGGATTAATATTTTCTAGGGGATAATTTTACCATCTAGAGGGCACAAAAGAGGCATTTTACTATGTAAAGTGCACAGTAGTGGGCATTACTTTGTGAGTCAATAAGAGGAGCACTATTTTTGTTCCACACAGCAGGTGCAGTAATAGGGACACATATGGCAGCTGCGACTAAGCTTTGAGGTAACAGCAGGATGAGGAGTTTGTGCAGGTTTGGAATAGACAGGAACAGTGTTTGCCATCTTGTGAAGATGGGGAGGTCTTATGGTTTTATAGCAACTATAATACCCCATATCACTAGGTTCTTGGTAGTTATGTTCAAGGGTTTGATGTATGTCTATCATACTTTTTATCCAACCATTTAGGTATACATAAAACCCTTGAACATCACAAGATCAATCAAAAGAGAGGACTTATGAAGTCACTGTTGATGGCAGTGAAGTAAGGAGGGGAAGTTCTGCATATGATGCCTTCCATTCACATATCTCAGATTTTTGGAAATGATGTAAGCAACGCTCGGGTGCTAGGAAGTGATGATGACACCAATACTGTATAGTGCATATTCCTGATTTATACAGAGTTGGCAGCAACACTTCCTTTAATGAGGTGGCATTACTAATGGCCATTGTTACAGATATATTTGGGGTTGGCTATTTTAATTAGGACCAGATCAACTCCCCGATGACTCAATGGTAAAAAAACGCGTTGGGCAATCATCTGGTATGTGACCTTTTTGATGAAGGGTTTTTGTGGGCATTGGACTATGGGTTTCCTCCAGTTACCTCTCACACGCCAAAGACATACTGATAGGTATGTGAGCCCCTATGGGAAGAGTGATAATAATATCTATACAGTGCTGTGGACTTCATCACATTGTGTGTGTAAACTGAATAAATTTACAGTGGAGTTCAGAATAGAGTGTGTAGAGATTAAGTATCCAGAGTGTATATATAGTACATGTGTGGTACGTCTTTGGAGTGTATAAATAAAGTCTACAATGTGTGTAGTGTATGTATAAGGGTACGGTCCCACTTGTGTTTTGCACGAGCAAGTGCAATCCGATAGAACATCGCACTACTCTCCCTCTAGGGCAAAACTATGGGCCAGTGTCCATCTGCGATTGATTTCTCATACCATAGTGGCATGCGGAATGAATCACAGCATACTTCGTTTTGCAGTAAGTCTCGGCTCACACACCCCCATACAACTCTATGCGAGCGTGTGAAACATCGCACTGCACTCGTATGTAATCTGAGTACAATGCGATATACACAGAGACAGGCAGTGGAGGAGATGGGGAGAAAGTGTTCCCTCCATCTTCTCTGCACCTGTGATGCGATCACAAAATCGCATCACAGTCACATGTCCCTCAGATGATGCTCACAGCAGAGAGTGATGAGCATATTGCTTCCTATGCTCTAGCATTGGAAGCTATGCACAAGTGAAACCGTAACCTAAGGCAGTGAATAATGTCTTCAGATATGTGTATACAGGTGTGAAGTGTTTGACTGTATAGTGCACTGTGGTGTATGTACATGCAAAATATTTGCAGGGAGTTTCATTTTATGATATTCCTCTATTGTTTTAATAGTAGGAGCACATGAAAGCTTGATTAGCAGTTTTCATACTAAGTTGCACAGTAAGTGGGGTAGTGGGTACATTTTTAAACCACTGCGAACATATGGTCTGGCTCTTTGGTTAGACACCTTGTCTCTTTTAGAAATCTGATGGTTGTCCATGAGCTTGTGGTTCTCCTTTTACTTCTTCTTCTGTATATGTGCAGCACCCTGGGATATGCTACCCCAGTGATCTGCAGGATCCTAAGGCTTTCTGGAACACTCTATGCTGACAACCCCCACCTCACACACAGGTAGGGGCACATTCCCTGAGACCTGGGCGCAGCATGTAGAGGGTTAACAGTGCTCAGATGTGAGAACCAATCCCTTAGCTGTTAGCCTGGGAAAGGGGTGTGGCTTGTGGGAAGCAACAGTTGTTGCTAGGCAGAGTTGGCAGGGAGGAAAAACGACAGTTGAAGGAGTGACAGTTGAAAGGAGCCAGAGAGTGAGAGGGGTGTGAGGATTGTGAGGAGACCCCCAAAAGGCGACTAGGAGGTAGTAGCCTGAGGGTAGATAGATCCCAGGCACTACGCACGAGGGGGTACTGGACCCCAGAGTAGACAACAGCTCCAAGCGGTCTGCTGATCCAGCCGTGTGTGGTGACTTCCAGGGTATCACACCACCCATAGGCTCAGGGACACAGCGTCATATATAGGACCCGGGAGAGAGCACAGAGAAGTAGCCTACCCCACAAGGGACCGCGAGGCCTGTCATACTGGGCCCGGAAAGAAAAGGAGCGGAGCGCCGCAGGTCACCGACAGCTTCAGGCAAGGGGACCATCAGCTTTGCATGTGCACGGAGGGCTCAACTGGGACTCACGTCAGCACCGGGACAAAGGAAAGTAGGTTGACCAGCCGTACCAAACTGCACTTGCAACATCAAGTGAGTAAATACCAGTTAATCTGCAAGAACTGTGTCGTGTTTATTACTGGTGCACCACAAGGCGCAGCACACCTACATGGGACTTAAGCCCCTACTGGCGGAGGGTGTGAACACACTTTCTGTTATACCATCTGTCCCTAAATCCACAGCAGCGGCGGGACATCTTATTACCGCAACCCGCCAGTGGCGTCACAAGTGACATACAAAATAACCCTGTTAACGAGCGCCCCCAGGTAACGAAACCAGGCACGGCCACCTGTGACGATGATCCCCATTATCCACCACCCGGAACCGAGTATCCCAAGGGCCTGGGGTGGCAGTGCTCTAGATATGGTTTATCTGACAATTTGTACTTTGACCTACATTGGTCTCAGACTTTATTTCATTTAGGTTGCTTTTATGCCTGTCGCTTATAGTATTATAGTACAGTGGTAAATAGAGTGGTCTGAATACTGGCCTATAACACCCATTTCTAAGGAGGAATACATGTTATTTTGTTTATTCCAGGAATGAGCATGATTCCAGAATAAGGACTTTGGCTATTTATCCAAATGGGATGTTTTGGGCAAACACTTTGGGGTCCCTTTGTTCCCCTATGCTTTTTTTTCCTTTTTACTTTCATTATGTACATGTTAAAAATATTTATGAATAAACTACAGCATCTGATTAAAAAAAAGGTATAAAAGAAAAGGGTCTTGGTTTTCTTTCCTAAAATGTATTGAGCCAGTTCATTGAATCTAATGGATATGAGACTTCAGTAAAGTATAACCTCACATAATTTACTATTAGGTTACTATTAATCCCTACAAATATATAATTATGTAACAAAACATGATAAAATGTTGTAATACTATGTGGTTCTATGACTTCAGACACTACCAGGATGTTACATCTTTTCTTTAAAGTATGATCATGTTTTATGTATGACTTATAATAGAAGCTTAGAAAGAGATTTGGTCACAATCACCATAAACCAAACAAAGTATGTTCTATAGCTCCAGGCAACTGAATGCTCATCATTCCCATCAGCTATTTTCCTGCCCTGAAGGAAGTTGCAGGGTGATTTACAGACTCCTCATCTCAGGTGTTGCTATCAGGATACGGCAGCTCCATGCAGAGCGACTGCTAGGAATCCATCTCCGGCCCCTAGGCACTGCTCGCAGTTATCTCCAGCTATTCCAGACACTGTCTGCTAGCCCTCTCTGGATAAACACACCATAAACTACATCCTCCCACAGTGGCTTCCTAAATGCAGCTTCTGCAAATACATGTCTTTATGTTTTACATGTAATAAACGACTATGTAACTTTCTTATGGTTCCAGAACAGGCACGAAACAGCAAACCAACAGATATCGCATCATTTCACCAAAAAACAGGTAATGAATAGTAGCGCTCACCTTTCTGCCCTAACAAGTGAGCTTCAAATTTTGTGACTAATAATTGCTCCATTTTAATTATTCTTTGTTAATAAATGATGAGACTTCCATAGTGTTTTCTCTTCATATTTGTATTAGCCACCTAAAGGAGTACATCTACTTTTTCCAGAAATAACGCCACTTTTAAGCTATGTTCACACTTTCTAGTTTTTCCATTTTTTTCTGCAGCAAAACCTGTTCTCTTGGCAGTAAAAAAGCAGCTTTTTTTCTGCACTTTTTGCTGTAATTTTGTTGTGTCATTTGTCTTCAGTGCATGTTTAAAGGGAACATGTCACAAGATTTGGGGCCTATAAGCTGCGGCCACCACCAGTGGGCTCTTATATACAGCCTTCTAACATGCTGTATATAAGAGCCCAGACCACTGTGTAGAACATAAAACACACTTTATAATACTCTCATAGGAGGTCGCTGTGGTGCAGACTGGTCGAATGGGTGGTGCCGTTCTCTGGGACCGGCACCTCCTCTTTCAGCCATCTTGGTCTTCCTTCTTCTGAAGCCGCGGTGCATGATGCATCTACCTCATACACACTCGCCGGCACTGAGGTCGTGCGCAATACCGGTCTGTGTGCATGACGTAGGACGCGTCATGCCCGCCAGCTTCAGAAGAAGGAAGACCAAGATGGCCGAAATAGGAAGCGCTGGCACTAGAGAACGGCGCCACCCATTTAACCAGTCTGCACCGGAGCGACCTCCTAGGTGAGTATTATAAAGTGTTTTTCATGTTCTACACAGCGGTCTGGGCTCTTATATACAGCATGTTAGAATGCTGCATATTAGAGCCCACTGGTGGTTCCCACAGCTTATAGGCCCCAAATCTGCTGACAAGTTCCCTTTAATAAAGTTAGTTTCGTTCACAACAAAAGCAGCAAAAATAGAGCAAAAAATGCACTCTCATTACTTTCAATGGTGAAAAAATAAGCAAAATGCTGCAAGAATTTACATGCCGCATTTCTCAGAAATGCAGCAGTTTTCCATTTGTGTCAGGAAAAAAACAGGTGTGTGTGTATGAGATATCTGAAATCTCAAAGGTTTTGCTGTTACTGTAGAAACCAGCTTTTAATGTGTGAACATAGCCTAAAGGCCGCTTTACATGCTACAATATGTAACGATATGTCGTCGGGGTCACGTTGTTAGTGACGCACATCCGGCATTGTTTGGCATATCGTAGCGTGTAACACAAATGAGCGACTGTGAATGAGCAAAAATTCTCGCCTTATCATTGCTCGTTGACACGTTGCTCATTTTCTAAAAATCGAACGTCCTTCTGTGCGCCGGTTGTTCATCGTTCCCGAGACAGCACACGTCGCTCTGTGTGACACCCCGGGAATGATGAACTGCAGCTTCCCTGCGTCCTCCGGCAATGCGGAAGGAAGGAGGTGGGCGGGATGTTACGTCCCGCTCATCTCCGCCCCTCCGATTCTATTGGGCGGCCGCTGTGTGACGTCGCTGTGACGCCGCACGAACCGCCCCCTTAGAAAGGAGGCGATTTGCCGGCCAGAGTGACATCGCAGGGCAGATAAGTCCGTGTGACGGGGTTAAGCGAGGTTGTGCGGCACGGGCAGCGATTTGCCCGTGTCGCACAACCGACGGGGGCGGGTTCGATCGCTTGCGATCTTGCTAGCGAGATCGCAGCGTGTAAAGCCCGCTTTAGCCTCAGGGAAGCTGTGTATGGTGTTGTAGCTGAGCCCTATGCTGCTGAACACGGTGACAGCAATAACAGACAAAAAGGAGAAATTTCTGGCTGAAAAGAGCAGATCCTTTTTCCAAATTACGAAAATTCCTTTTAGGGCTTAGTCAACCTGCGTATAAAATGTGCGAGTGTGAGAAAAAAAATCAAATTACACTCGTACCAATGTTAAACAATAGAGCAAAGCACATCTGCTAATTTTTCCTCTGCAAACTTCTGCGTTCGGGACCAAATTGCAATATGCTGTGAGTACCTGTGTGCCTCGTCAATACAATTAAATGGGTGTGAGAAAAATTCAAGGCACACAGACAGCACAATGACATGCATTTGTATCATAGAATTTTACATACAGTTAAAAGTTAGATGGATAGATGGATAGATAGATAGATAGATGTGAAACACATATAATGTCCCACCCCCTCTAGATTGTAAGCTTGCACCCTCTAGTGTCTTTCATGTAGCACTAAAGGATGTTTAGCCTTGTAGCTAGGCACACAATCCATAATTTTCCCTCTAAAAAATGATGTGGGATTCCTCTTATTTTTGTTAGCCATCTAAGGTGTGGTAGACAGCTGCAGCCTGCAGACAGGCCGCTGTCACCAGCTTTACCTTGGCTGGTAATCCAGAACAGATGGACGTGCAACTTTTAGGCCTTGTGCGCACACTGCATTTTTACCCGCGGTTTTACCCATGGTTTTGCTGCAGAAATTTCTTGAGAAATGTTTGTAACCTTTCTGCAGACATTTCCCAGCAAAACCTATGGGGAAAAAAATAGCTGTGCGCACACTGCATTTTTTTCTCAAGAACATTCTTTCTGCAGAATTTCTTTAGAAAATTTCTTGAGAAAATGTGCATGTCACTGCTTTTCCGCAGGTACCTGCGGTTTTTGCCATAGATATAATGGTAGAAACCGCGGGGACCAACTTGTGGAAAATCCGCTGTAAATCCGCTGTAAATCCTCGGCGAAACCGTGACAAATCGCGGCAAAAACGCGGGTGCGGTTTTACCACGGTTTTTACCGCGGGTGCGGGATTCTTTCAGAGGCTCCATTTTTTTCTTAAGAAAATGGTACTTTCTAGTGCGCACATAGCACTAGATGGCTGTGGCCTGCTATTTTTAGGCTGGGGAGAGTCCAATAACTATAAGGCTTCCCAGCCTATGAAAACCAGACCCCAGCTTTATCTTGGAAGGTGATCCAATTTAGGGGGGACTCACAGGTTTGTTTTTTTTTAATTATTTATTTTTAAGTAAATACTTTAAAGCAACAGCTCGGGGTGTCCTCTGTTTTGGATTACCAGCCAAGGTAAAGCTGCCAGCTGGGGTCTGCAGGCAGCAGCTGCTGGCTTTAAATTAGCTGGCTACCAAAAATAAAGGGAATCCCAAGTAGCTTTTTTAAATTATTGAATTTGTGGCTAAATACAAAGCTAAACTTCCTTATGTGCCACATGAAAGACACTAAAGGATGCAAGCTTACAATATGCAGGTGGGTGGGACATTATATATGTGTTGCATTTCTATCTATCATCTATCTAACTATCCATTAATTTATTTAGGTTTTGACAGTATCACACAGATGTCACACGGCCAACACACAGATGACACAAACGTTACAGGGATGACACACGCATCACACACGGACGACAAACGGATATCACACGGAGACTAGGCAACAGGGAAAAAAGCACATGCATAGAACTCTCATGACAGAAACTTCAGGAGCAACAACGGAGCTATA
This sequence comes from Anomaloglossus baeobatrachus, assembly GCF_048569485.1. Taxonomy (NCBI): domain Eukaryota; kingdom Metazoa; phylum Chordata; class Amphibia; order Anura; family Aromobatidae; genus Anomaloglossus; species Anomaloglossus baeobatrachus. The sequence continues at coordinate 148,215,333 of NC_134357.1, forward strand.
TTTTACACACAGATGTGAGTGAACCCTTAAAGAAAGATTCCAGTGCCATAATGGCTTCAACTTGTTAAATTGGGACAACTATATAAAAACCAGTCACACTGTATGTATCAGTCTTTAGAATAAAATGATTTCTTCTGTTCACTGATATTTTCTCAGGATAGACTTTAGATTCAATACATCGAAAAACTGTTTTCATATTAGGCTGAAAATTGACACATGGAATGCACAGACACCTCTTTATTCCCGACAGATGTAACACAACTTCCACACCCTAATTTGTCACTATTCCAGCCGTGGGACTCACATTCTGTGGACATTTATGTCACGTACTGTGAATATGCCATAAATGATCAAGATATGAATAACTGTAGAAACAACAGAGAGACATTGAAATTACTAATGCCAAATGCTACATCAAAAGAAAATATGGTTGTGTAAAAAATATTAATTAAGTGTTGTTCAATGTATAAGGAAATTACAGCAGAGCAAATATTATTTTAAACCATAGTGGATAAGCCTTTGCCTGGAAATACGAGCTGTGGTGAGTGGCTCTTCTTCATTTTTAACTCCTTCATACTAATGCCATTTTCTGTTTTTTGTTTTAGTTTTTCCTCGCTTCCTTCCAAAAGACATAATTTCTTTATTTTTCAGTCAATATAGCCATGAGGGCTTGATTTCTGCGAGATGATTTGTACTTATGAATGAAACATTAATGTTATCATATAGCGTACTGCAAAATGGGAAAAAAAATCTAAGTGCATTGAAGCTGCAAAAAAAGTGTAATTATTTAAACAATTGTTTTTTGTTTTTTTTATTTATCATGTTCAATATATGGTAAAAATGACCTGGCAGTATTATTCTCCAGGTCAGTACGAGTACATAGATATCAATCATGTATAGATTTCTTTTAATTTAAGTGGTGAAAACAAATTTGGAAGTTTGGTAAAAAAAAATGTAACATTTAGCTCCATTTTCCGAGAACCGTAAAGCTTTTATTTTTGGATTCTTGGGCCAGTTGATGTTTTTACTGTTACAATTTTTGGGTAGATGCTATGTTTTGATCACCTCTCATTCTTTCTAATTGCAATGTTGCGACAACCAAAAAACTAAAAATCTGGTGTTTTGGTATTTTTTATGGTTACGCTGTTTACCTATCAGATTCATTTATTTTATATTTTGGTAGATCATACATGGTTGAATTCAGCAATACCAAATATGTGTATTTTTTATTGTTTTTTATTGTTTTATTTTCAATGGGCAATAGGGGGTAAAATTTGAACTTATGTTTTTTTTTTATTTTTTCATATTTTTAAAACTTTTTTCCACTTTTTATTGTATTTATTAGTCCCCTTAGAGGACTTGAATCTGCGATCATCAGCACTGCTCTGTACAGCAGAACTGATGATCTCATATGAATGCTGGCACTCAGCCGGTGTTTACAGAAAAAAATTTGGAATGACAGACACAGGGGCCCAGTTTGTCATGACAATCCAGCACCCCACATTCACATCACAGGAGCACTGAGGGGAGTGGGGAATGGCGAGCATGTTAAATCCTTTCAGAGATCGACATCGGGATTTAGTTGGTTAACAGCCGCGAAGGAATCTCCAATCCACTCACAGATGCTAGAGGCACATATCAGCTGATCAGATCAGCCATTATGTGCAGGGAAAGATGTGGGCTCATCATGTCAAAGGTTGTGAAGGAGTTAATCAGCCTTTTCAAAAAATGAACAAATACACTGAAAGCTTCCACAATATAATTAAAAATGTACATAATGTATCACATTTATTTCTGTCTTACCTCTCGATCCAAGGACTGCCTGAGCCATACTACGCCAGTCTCACTTTCCACAGCAAAAAATTTACTGGCTTCATCACCAACTATTCCATACACCAATTTGTCACCATCGTAGTCTTGAGCACGCAGTTGAGTTATTGAAGAACCTAGAAAAAAATTACATAGTTTTACCCATTTTATTTTTATCTGTATCATTTTAATCATGTTAATCTGATTGAAAGAGGAAAACACGACATACTAAAAGTAAAAGAGCACCGGTGGCAATTTATGGACTATCTGAACCAGAATATTAGTGAGGTTATCCTACTTCCATTTCGAGTTCTACTCATGTAACCCTGAATATAATGAGGTAGATAATGGTTTCTCTGTGCTGCCATTTAGTCCAGCGATGAGTCAATAAAATGAACAGGTTTACCTATGTGTTTCAAGGTTTACTGGCCTCTTCCTGAGAAGGAGGTCAGATCACCTTGAAATGTATAGATATATAAACATGTTAATTTTATCTGAGTAATTGGTTACACGGCAGAGCAGAGGAACCACTATCTACCTCATTATATTCCGGGCTGGTGTCTCTGCACCTGTGGATGGGCAGCAGCTTCCACTGTCTCACACAACCACCGCAGCTGAGGAGATTTAGCCATCGCCCGCACTCTTTTTTATCAGGTATCACCCTATTGCGCTTTCACTTTCATCTCTAGTTCTCATCTATCCATGTAACCCTGCCCTTCTACATGTCATTGCTGCAGCCAATCACTTGTATCAACAGTGAACAACATGTCCCTGTGACCAGTGATTATATGCAGCACTCAGAGTGCATAAACCCAAAAAAGGATGTGCAAATCTGGTTATCAAAGAAAATGTTACATGAAATAATATTTTAAAGTGTCTAAGAATATGTCAGTCTTTCCATGTTACTAGCACAATTTTACAGTTTATGTACAAATATAAAATATATTGGAAACCTACTTAACTTTCTTAGTTTAGCTATATCTTCCTGGTAAAAGACAATTTCTTAAATGATCTATATTCCATCGAAACTGCCATGTTACAGGTCCTCTTTAAAATCAACGACAAAAGTGTGTATTTGACTAAATGCACATCAATTTTGTGGCCATTGTCAAGTGAATTTGCTCAGGAGGTATGTGCCCGACAGTAACCACAGTCAAGACAGATGTTGAGGCATCCATCCACCATAGAGACCCAGTGTAAAGAAACATACGTCATGTTATGCATTTATTTGCAGTGCTGCGCTGTATGGGAATTTGCTGCACTTTCCTATGCAGTTTATTAAATGGTATGCAAATGTGGCACCCCTGGGCTTCAGGCACCACAGGGTATTACACCACTTTTAAGGGGTAATATCCATTCCGGGTTAAGAAGGGGTTAACTGCCGGTGCCTTCACAAACCAACACCCATAAAACAATAAGGTGCTTTCCCACAGGGGGGTGGATTAGGGCAGACAGGGAGGTTAGCCATCATGAAGCATGGGACTTCACCAGTCACTAGGACAACCAATGGGGACGGGCACCACTTTGGGTAAGCAGTTTCCGCAAAAATCTCACTAGAACAGACTTTCCCGGGCACAGCTTGGGGTAACATCTGACACAGACAACGGGAGTTGAGCGTTCCTCTCTCTTCATTGGACTGTGACTTGGAGCTGGAGGCTCGGACCAGGTTCTGGATAGCAACCAAGGGACACTTCACTAGAAAGACTTTCTCGTGCCCCTGGCGGTGACCACTGACTTATCAGGATCGCCCAGTGCTACGGCGCCAATGGGGACAATCACCACCCCCGTCCATCCTCCATCATCCTCCCCGGGGTAACCCCGCTCTGCCTGTGGGGAGTGACACCATCACCGCTTCGACTTTCACCATCAGCCCCAGAAAGCAGCACCCGCAGTGGCGGGCCATCTATGGCCGCGAACCACAGGTGGCATCACAATCTAAAAAGACTTTCCTTCTTCCAGTATGACTCAAGGTCACAAAACCGGGCTAGGCCAGGCCATGACGATGCAGAGGATCTGCACCCCCGGACCGGCGACAAGTTGGATGAAAACCCCTCGACCCCAGGGTGTTACACAAGCATATCGCTTCTAGATGGAGACTGAAAGAACAATTTTGTCCTCTGTCTGGTAAATAGGGTCTTATTGCAAGATTACAACATATGTTGGGGAACTTTCCCTGTATATACTGTAGGGTAAGTGTACAGAAGCAATGGGCAACAAGCTTAAAAGAGTCATTATGTAGACATGGAAGATTTCAGTGTTTTCTAAATAGAATTAAACTGATCAGGACAGATCACAAAAATCTTCAGTAAGGTCTGTCTTTCAGTATTTTTGACTGCAAGAACAGCATAGTCAACAGTTATTGCGGACATAAACATATTATAACCACTAGTTAAAAGAACATACTAGATGTGCTTAACGTTTTGAACAGTTGGATGATATTTTAGATTTACATTATGTTATTAATTACCTTTAGTTAATGCAATGATACTAAATTTACATCTGAAATTTTCACTCTCTTCATTCATTTTCAGTCGCCCAAAAATGAATGAATGAATGAATGAAAAAAATCTTATAAGTACAGTATTAGTTAATCATAGTGACTCGAATAATCGTGCTACGCTGCAGAATAAAGGGCGTAAATATAAAACCTAAGGAAACAATTGAGTTGTGTTTGGGATTTTTTCACCTTTTCACTGCACTTGGATTTTTTTTTCTGTTTTTAAGTACATTATCTGGTAAATTGAATAATGTCATTCAAATCTTCAATTCCCAAACCCCGTAAAAATACAAAATGAAAACTTTCCTTTAACTACTTCATTGGCAAATTTAAAGATATTATGGTTCTTAAATTAAAGGGAAGGAAATAGCAAATAAATTTCCTTAATACTTTAGGTGGTTAATTTTTTTTTTCTTAAAAGTTACTAAAATTCTGGATTATGGTCTGATAACCACCGAAATATGGAAATTGCAGGTGGAGATTGAAAAGTTCTTAAGTGCAAGATTTAAGACTCCCAATTAACACAATCACACTTCAGTCTGACACTTACTGTACTAAAACCTAGAACAACCCAGAATATCTGAACACTGTATAAACATTATAGCAAATGTATAATGCATGTATATCCAGATGCACGTTTTGTATATTTGGATAGACTTACTTGTGATATATTGTCAGAATATTACTTAAAAAAACACCAAAAATAAAATATATAACATACACCGTAACAGAAAAATAAAATAATAATACAATAAATAGAAATAATTAAAATATTTACTTTAGAAGACATTTGATTTGGAGGAAAAATCAATAAAAAAATTATAAAACATGCATGATGTAATGTGGCCTTGCAGATAATGATATGTTGCTTAGTATCAGTAGACCACAGCCGCAATGTTATAAAGATATGATGAAGTTTTAATGTTAAAAAATGTAGAGTAATGCACCTGGCTGGATTAATTGTATTTCTGCATATGCAATGAATTGAAATATTATATAGTCTGCTAAACAGGAGAAGAAGGACTTGGATATTGTTGTTACAAGTAAGCTAAGCAGTAGTTACTAAAGGAAAAAAGATTTGGGGATATATTTAACATAAGAAATAAAATACAAAGATCTCAAGGTATTATTATCAATATGAAATCAAGTGCTTGTCGAATTTTCTGAAAATTGAGAGTCCCTGTAAATTCGAACAACTTGTAACTTGAATCATGTAAATCACAAAATAAAATGCCTGCTTCCATCTTACACATTGAAAAAGATTGCAGGAACCACAGAAGGTTGACATGACCTCATGAGTTAACTAGGTGCCTTCCCCATAATGCATTGTGGCTATGACATTACTTGGTACAACTCTGCCAATCAGAAAAGACTAAAACCCCTTGCAGCTGTGGCTAATTATGTTTTTTTTTCATTTTAGTTTTTTCTCCCCTACTTCCAAAAGCCATAACTTTTTTATTTTTCCATCCGCATAGACCATGAGTCTTTTTTTTGTTTGATGAATTGTACTTTTGATAAAACCATTCATATTATCATGTGATGTATCATGTGATGTACAAGAAAGTGGGAAAAAAATACAAAGCGCGGCAAAATTGTGGAAACCCCCCACACAATTTTGCAATGGTTGAGGGTTTTTTTACTTCCAGCATTTATTCTATGCTAAAAATTACCCGGCAACATGATTCTCTAAGTCAGTACAATTATGCAAGTACCAAATATGTATATATATATATAAATGTAACATTGTAAAAAGAAATAAGTGTGTGCTGCTGTTGTGGCGCTCCTGAGGCTCCAGTCACCACAGAGTATTGCATTTTATATTTTATTTAGGGTGCGATATTTGCCCCAGGTGAGAAGCGGGTTAATCACCGGTGTTCCACATCCACACTTTACATATAGCTTAGGAGCCTTCTCCCGGGGGGGGGGGGGGCTTGGCTCAGGGTATATAGGGGGGTGGCCATCACAGTGCATGGGACTTCCCGGGTCAGCAAAGCCACCTGGCAGGCAGGTTCCACTAGTCGTAGAAGTAGGAGCAACTCACACATTCTTCAGTCAGTTTACCTGGGACACCAGTTCTGGGACACGACACCATCACCACTTTCTTCTCTTTTCTTCACGGGGCCTGTGGCTTGGAGTGGAGTGCTCAGACGAGTTCCCCATGGCTGGAGGGCAACTCTGAAAAGGACTTTTTTCTTTCAAACACCGGTGACTGCTTCTAACTTATCCGAGGTCAATGTTACATCACCACCGGAGTCCGCTCCATTGACATCTACTCCGATCGGCAGGCGACGCCGTGTTTCTGCTGTAGATAGTGCTGGTGATGGGAGAGGAGTCGATGCCAGCGGCGCAAGTGGGCGCAGGGTCCGCTCATCCACTGGTCTGGGTTTCCTGGGGATCTGCAGTGCCACTGGCTGACTGTAGGTGGCGGGTGTCTCCCAGCTGAAGTACCATCATTCAGCTACAGCCTATGGGAAGACACCACACCCCTTTTAATGCCCCTCCTGTCTGCTGACTTCTGCTAGAGATAGTTCTGAAAATTCTGGCTCCTGTTTCGTCCTATTCTGTGATTTTGTGTGCTGATTACCACTTGTTTCCTGATTGCCCTCCTGCCTTCTGTTCTTGTTCATTGCTGCCCGATCCGGTTTTGACCTCTGCTTGTTTCTGATTACGTCCTTGCCTGCCGATTCTGTCCCTGTTCCGCAATACCTGGTTTGACCCTGCCTGACGACTACTCTTTCAGACTGCAGCCTTCCACAGGTAGTGATCTTCAGGGCCCTGTGTAATTCTAAATTCCTGTATAGGGGTTAAAGGGTTTCAGGGTTGTGGGGGTCCTGCTTGGTGAGTGGCTTCCCTCTAGCTTGTCCATTACAGCCCGTCTGAGTCTGTGGATCCAGGCAGGCGTTACGGTTGATGAAGCACATCACAGCAGGTGACTGGTACTACCCGGGCGAGCGGCACACAGAGTGAGTAAAGACACCTGGAACCAAAGAATCTGATTCAGACTCTTATTACCGGCACCGCCATCCCGCGCCTCGGCGACAAAGGTCTTCGCCATCACTACTCCCCTCATTATCCTTCCCGGGGCCCACTCCACCTGTGGGGAGCGATACTATCTTTGGCTGCTATTACCATCCACCCCAGAGGACAGCGACAGCAGCGGTGGCTAATCTCTGGCCGCATATCACAGGTGGCATCCTGACAATCTTCTTACTACAATCCCCATCATCCTCCCTCCTTATTGGTATATACCTCAGGGCACAAAGCAGGCCACCACAACATCCCAAACCACCACTCCGGCCCGGTGACGAGTACCTCAGGTAGGAGACCCCGTGCCTGATTCCCCTTGCCCCCTGGGTGCTACACCATTGTCTGAGACCTGTAGCATGTTCAATTTTTGCTCAATGAGTCTGGATCATGGTTTGATTTTTGCATCCTGAGCTGAGATTTTGTACTGATATCATTTTAGGGGTATGAGAGAAAGACTTGGCACTTAGATTGCTGAATAAAAGCTGTGATTTTTTTATTTTGAAATCCTTACAAAGTGAACAGAGCACAGACGTTTTAGTCCTAATATCTCGGACCTTCATTAATGTGAATGCTGCAGTTCACTTAAGGAGCTTGTGGTTTCCACCATGCACATTGAAGAAGGTCTGAGGTATGATGACCGAAACATTGTAGCAGCCACAAAAACGTAATTTTGGTATTTTGATTTATTTTCTCATTACGTCATTTACTGTTTGAGTTCATTAATTTTATATTTTTATAGATTGCACTTTCACAGATGTAGCAAATATATGTATTTTTATTTTTTTTACATTTATTCATTTTTAATGGGGGAAAACCTGAAAGTTTAGATTTTTTTCAACATTTTTAAAACATTTTTTTTACTGTATGAATCCCCCTAGAGAACTGTGATTATCCAATTGTTTGTACTACAGTACTGCAGTGTATAGCGAAAACCAAAGTTTCCTATGAATGCCAGGTTGGCGTTCACAAGAGTACCCTTAAGACAAGCACCATGGTCTTCAGAAGACCACTGACCATCATGGCAAATCATCACCACGGTCACACCTACGGGCATATAAAATGACACGCCTTATGTCATTGTGCTGTAAATGCCACTGTCAGAGATTGACAGTGGAATTTAACAGGTTAACATCTCCACCTGCGGCTGTTAGCAGCAGATGATAGCTGACTATCACAACCATCTCAGCATGTGAGCAAGCATCAACATCCAGAACCTGGCATGTGGTGTAAATGTATGATATATATTTGTAAGCATAAAATCATCTGTATAAGCCAACACAGGAAACACAGCACTAATTTAAGGAGGTTTCTAGATAATGAGTGGATGTCAGAGCTCACAACTCAACAATAAGGATAGGAACATTTGAGAAATACTCCTGTTATTAATATGTAGTATAACCGTAGCACTGAGTGTAGTAGTCTACAAATAATACAGAGATTTAATTGATGGGGAAAGTGTTTCTAGACTTGGTGACATTTACCAGTATTCCTGCAGAATTTAAATTACAATAACTTTTTTCTGTTAAAGGGAATATGTCAGCAGGTTTTTGCTATGTAAGCTAATGCCAGATTGCTGCAAGGGTTAACAGAAGATTCAGGGATGCTTGTTTTGTCAAGGTCTGATCTGTTATTTATTTGTTTATGTTTGTTTATGCAGCAAGACCCTTATCATTGCTTGGACTACAAAGTCACGCACATGGCATTCAAACAGCCCCCCTTCTCTGATTGATACCTCACTGTCAATGAAAAATCTCTATTGAGAGCCTGGTGTGGGTTCTACTGCTCTCTCAGCTCTGCTACATGACTAAAGCTAAATATTCTAATTGTGTCAGAATGGCTGCACCCAGTAATCCAAGTGATACATTGTTAGATTTGCCTACATCATGCTGCCCTCAGATGGGGAAGCAAAAACCTGCTGACAGATTCCCTTTAATTCCTCCCTCTGAATGCCCTACTTAGCAGCATCAAGTCAGCACAATATTTTTAAAGAATTTTTTTTTTGCTTTTCTTGGAAAGTCCTTTTATCAAGGTGGAAATAGTTGTTTTTAAAAATTGCAAAACAAAATTCCTCAACATCCAGACATATAAAGAAGATGTCTGTGGCTATTTTTTTTATTTTTTACTATGGGAATAAGAACTATCAGAAAAGCAGTTGCAAGCTAACTGCTTGTTCTGCCTGGTGCAGATCTCTGCCAGCACAGAGCAATCACACACTCCTGCCAGTGAGTCTATGACTTCCGATAATGTCACATTGACAAAGCAGCAACTTGTTTTCCACTCTGCTCGGTTGACGGAGAGTTATGCTGATTTCAGCAAAATTCGGAGTGCACACAGCTAGATGAGGTGGGCGTGCAAAGAGATTGGAGTCCTATGATATAGTAGAAGATATTCACTGCATACTGGGAAAATCTGATACTGTGCTATACACATGGCAAATCTTAAAGATGGCTAAACAGCACCATGTGTATAATACCCTATAAGATTTTCCCATGCCCGCAGTGCCTTAAGCCCGCTTTACACGCTGCAATGTATCTTCCAATGTGTCGGGGGGTTCACGCCGTAAGTGACGCGGCATCGTAAGTTACATTGCAGTGTGTGACAGGTACGTGCGATTGCGATTGAACGTTAAAACGTTCATCGCATACACATTGTACCTTTCTATAGAATTGCACGTCAGATTGTTCATCGTACCCGGGGTAGCACACATTGCAGTGTGTGATACCCCGGGAACAATGAACAGATCTTACCTACGTCCTGCGGCTCCCGGCCAGCAATGCGGAAGGAAGGAGGTGGGCGGGATGTTTACGTCCCGCTCAGCTCCGCCCCTCCGCTTCTATTGGCCGGCTGCCGCGTGACGTCGATGTGACGCCGAACGTCCCTCCCACTCCAGGAAGTGGACGTTCGCCGCCCACATCGAGGTCGTATGGAAGGTAAGTACGTGTGACGGGGGTTAATCGTTTGTGCGGCACATTCAACAAATTGAACGTGCCACACATACGATGGGGGCGTTGCAAATCGCATACGATATCGTATGCAAAATTGCAATGTGTAAAGCTGGCTTTACACTTAGTGATTGGATGAAAAACATTTATGTAAATATAAACATCACAGAACAGTTGCAATCAAGGAGCACTGTTATATTCTTCATGGTTACTTGTTCTATTGGAATAAACTTTACACTCCTGCATGAATTAGGAATGCAGACAATATATTCAATGATGTCATACGGATTGGCAGATGGCTCTCTGCTGCCTTACTGCGGGGAGCCGGCTGTCAATCAGTATGAATCTGGCAGTCACATGCCTTCGACAGAGTAGCCCAAAAGAAGAAGAGCTGCTTTGTTGATATAAAGCAGCAAAATTGTTAGCAGGAGCAGTCTGTGACCGCTCTGAGCTGGCACAGGGTAGAACAGGTAGATACTCGGCAACTACCTGCCTGTTCGTTTTGTACTCCATAGTTAAATAATTAAATTGCCCCAGACAAGGTCTTTAGCTATGTCTGTCTATTCCATAAAATGTGTTTTCCAAGCTTATTTTTTTAATTATTTTATGCACATCTGTTTTACTAGTCAAATCAGTCCCACCTCAAAATAACACCATGTTGCAGATCATGTATTTTTGTTGCGTATTTACCTAGCATTTCTTATTACATAATTTTTAGGGCAGAGCTGGACTTTTGCTAAATAAAAAAAGTAGATATTTTAACTGTGCACGTCTCCTGATGAAGCCCTTTGTGGTGAAACGATCGTCGGGGTGTCCGCCCTGTGCCTGGATACCTGACCCTTTCTGCTTCTTATCATATCCCAATGTATTGTATTATCTTGTTACAGCTGGAGGTTTTTGGACATCACTTTGGGGTGATTCAGCGGCTGCTGTATTTACTTGCCTCCCCCCCTTCTCTTTTCTCCAGCTTTACTTTACTGTTTAATTACTGGGACTTTTATAGCAGACTTTTTACCATCCATCAGGTATGTCCAGATTGTTTCTGGGCTGGATAGAGATTTTTCTATTTTCCTACCAATGTGCACACTTGTTCACTTCTATAATAATTAAAATCTTTGTATTTTACATTTATTCTTTGGTCCTCTTTTTTTCTGAGTGGTTCCTCTATTATAACATCTTTTTAATAGGATTTCACTTGCTTTTGGTTTTCTGGTGTATTTTGGACCTTCCTTTTAGGAAATTGTAGGTTATGTGCATGTTTGTTTTTGTTCACCTGGTTCACTCGTCTAATTTTACAATTGTACATGGCACTTCTGGACTGCAGCCTGCTGCCACATTTTGCTTTCTGTAGCTTTATTGCCTAGCAATTATTTCTTGTTACATACTTTTTAGCAAGAGTTTAATGACTGTGGTGGAAAAGATTGTCAAAAGTTAGCTATATTGTTCTACAAAATGTATAAAGTGTCACAGGATATGGAAGGGTATTGTCAAATAAAAAGCCCAATATCACAGTCAAGATTGTGGAAGCCTCCAGCAGGGGCACCACCACCACCACTGGCACCAGCTGCACTGGCACTGGTACTACCACATTCAGATGACAAGTGACCTGTCTTCCCTCTGAAAAGTATATTAGTAGGAAAATTGAGGGGGGATTATAGAATATATGGTACATCATCGCTTGTCTCATCTTCAGCTGGATGTACATACCTCAAATTGGTAGCAATAAAAACTCTAGCTCACCTCAAAAAATAAGCACACCAAAATAAAAATTGATGGCTTTTAGAACATGGCAATTTTTCTGTTTCGTTATTGAATTATAGTTTCTTTTCTGAAACTCATTCTTTTCCTTCCTTTTATTTTCTTTTTCTAAAATTGAATTTGTAGGGAAATATCAAATCACAATTAGAAATAACTGAATTTTTCTTAACTAAAATTTGCCAACCTAATTGGATATTCCCTAAAATTCAATTTTTGACAAATATACTTGCATGAACCTCAATACTGGACAGCTTTTAATTACTAAAAAATACAGGTGGAGGAGACAGTAGAGAGGGAAAAAAAATCCAACTGATCATATGAGCTTACACTCTATAGGAGACAGCTAGGACCTCATTGAACATAAAAGCTTACACTATAAAGGAGACAGAATGTTCTTTCTTTTCCAAATTGCAAAGCAAATCTCAAAGTGTTCAAATTCACTTGAAACCATGAATTTCAGGAAATTTAATTCAAACTTAATTCTCTGCGGATCAATCCGCTTATCTCTAGTCACAATGAGTTACACCTATAGCTATTTTACTTAGATTTAACATTGTGATTTTTCTTATATTTATGAGACTTATGTGACATTAATTTTTTTCTTAATGTAATTATTAGGGAGATCAATTCATATATTTTTCTTTGCAGTGCATTTTTATTGATGTTTTTAATTACATCTAATACCATATTGACTGGTGTGTATTACCGTATATCTGGCATGTATTGATGTATTCTTATGTCTCATTATTGTACAATTCCACTATGACCTGGGCTCGAGAAGACCAAAACCTTAAAACTGGTGTTTTCAAGTATTCTGTCAATTTGTATCTGTAACAATTCATTGGATACAAGAAAATATGAGTTATTGGTAGATCTATGAATGAGTTATTATTTGAAGTATCTGATGAGCAACACAAGAACCATGGTTTACATTGGGAGAATATGGAAAATATTTTTTTTTTTAAATAGACTTTTTATTTTGCAAAAGTAGTGAAACATAGTAAAAGCTATATATATTTGGCTTTACTATATTGACATTTGCTCTAATTAATCAAAACTGGTGATTTCATGAGGGGGAAGGTTGGAATGAGACTTTCCTAGTTTATTAAGAGCCAGAGACTGAATGGAGTAAGGTTTCTGCTGAAGAAAATGCCACAGCTTAGCATGAATTTAAAGTAACTGTGGTGCTGTACCCCTGTTGTGCCCCCTCCCAGCTCTGCTTTTTTGGCAGAATTTGGAGATACTTATATGAAAATACCAAAAGTTGCAGGTCCAAGTTATAGCAAAATATTGCTATTTTTCAAAACAAATTCAGCAGATTCTGGTGAAAGTGATTATGGTGACAGTGAAATTCATGATAGAGGAATTGATTCAGGAATGATTCAGGAGGAATCCAAGTTGACAATAAGCAAGGAATTGATATTAGAACACTTAGCCAAGTTAAAGGAATCCAAGCCCAAGGACCAGATCATTTACACCCTAGAGTCCTGAAAGAGATAGCAGAGAAATAATAGTACCACTTGCCATAATCTTCAATAAGTCATGGGAAACAGGAGTGGTCCCTCTTCATTGAGAATGGGTAATTGTGGTTCCTATCTACAAACCGTCAAAAATAGAGCATCCAGGGAATTACAGGCCTGACCTCCATAGCAGGAAAAATCTTCAAGCACATTGTCAAGGAACATTTAATTAGGTACAGTACCTGAATGGGAAGGCATTAATTAACCAGAGTCAGCATGGTTTTGTGACCAATAAATCTTGCCAGACCAACCTGATTTCCTTCTATAACAAAGTCACTGAATGGTTGAACCAGGAGAATGCCGTGGATATAGTATACCTTGACTTCAATAAGGTAATTGATAAAGTATCACATAACATCCTCATTGAGAAGATGATCAAGTATGTAATTGACAAAAAAATCAGTTAGATGGATTCACAACGGACTTAATGATCATGCACAACGAGTAATACTAAATGGCTACACATCAAACTAGAGGAAAGTGAAAAGTGGGGTGCCGCATGGCTCTCTCCTGGGGCCAGTGCTGTTTAATATATTTATAAATGATCTGGATAATGGAATTATTGGGGACCTCATAAAATTTGCAGATGATGCTAAGACAGGAGTAGCCAACACTAGAGAGGAAAGAGAGCGTATTCAAAAGGATCTAGACACACTCGAACAATAAGCCGAGGAAAACAGAATGGTGTTAAACAGGGATAAATGCAAAGTCCTACATCTGGGAAAAAGAAATGTAAAAAGCATATATAGCACGGGAGGAATAGAACTAAGCAATAGCATCGGGGAAAAGGACTTGGGCATAATAGTAGATTCTAGATTCAACATGAGCCAACAATGCGGAGCTGCAGCTGAAAAGGACAACAAAATTCTGGAATTTATCAAGACAAGCATTAAATCTAGATCATAGAGGTAATAATTCCCCTATACTCTGCCCTGGTCAGACCTCACCTGGAATACTGTATACAGTTCTGGGTGCCCCAGAGAAAAGCATTGATATATTGGAGCAAGTCCAGAGAAGAGCAACATAGATGGTAGAAGGTCTGCAAACCATTTCCTATGAAGACCGGCTAAAGGAAAAAAGAATGTTTAGTTTGCAAAAGAGAAGGCTGAGAGGAGAATTAATAGTGGTCTACAAATATCTGAAAGGTAGTCACAGTGCAGAGGGAACTACCCTATTCTCATTAGCACAAAGTAGTACATGAAGCAATGGTATGAAACTAAACGGAAGGAAATTCAGATTAGATATTAGGAAAAACTTGCTGACAATGAGGGAAGTCAGAGAGTGGAACAGTCTATCACGGGAGGTAGTAAGCATTAATGGAAATCTTCAAGCAGAAGCTTGATAAATATATAGCTGGGATGATCTAGGAAAACCTGCACTTGCAGGGGGTAGTACCTGATGGACCTTGAAGTCCCTTCCAACTCTACCATTCTATGATAAATCTTTTTTATGGTCCCATTGGCTTGCAAAATAAAGTTAACATATTTTTAGCACAAAAGGAATGCCGTAGAACAGTATTTCTCAACTCCAGTCCTCAAGACCCAACAACAGATCATGTTTTCAGGTTTTCCTCAATATTAGACAAGGGATAATTCCATCACCTTTGCAACATTAAAGAAATCCTGAAAACCTGATTGAGGAAAACCTGAAAACATGATCTGTTGGTGGGTCTTGAGGACTGGAGTTGAGAAACACTGACGTAGAAGTTAAATCCAAAAGCAATCACCCAAAAATTGAGGAACAGTTTTTTTATTTTCATTATAACTGACAAAGTTTTTTAATATATATATTATATTTCATGTCCAATTTGTCCAATGTTTTAGTCACACGGTATGGCTTAGAGATGAGTTAAATCTTTGACATTTGAATTTGCCAGGATACCTACATTTTTCCTAAAAAATTAATTTGCATAAAAAAATTGCTACAATCTCAAGACTGAAATCCATCAATTGGAGATAAAAGTAGAGTGTTAAAAAACAAAAGGCTGAAAGGTTTTAAACCCACTTGTTTGGAGTGTGTGAGCAACAAAAGGAAGGCTGTTAGTAAGGTGCGGTTATTGCAGTATATTTCAGATCATTCCAGTCACACTGAGTGACTATACATGTACAACAACAGAGATTCCCTATATATCACTTGAATCTTTGAATCAGATTTCTCAAACTGAGAGTAGAATTTCCATTTTTAATCTGTTTGAGCACTGCAGTAGTACTCTACAATCAGATTAGACCTTTTCTACATCTAGGTGAAGTGAGTGTGCTTTGACCGCTTATCTGTGCTAGCATAAACTGATGTTCCTTGGTCGGCCCCCAAGTTTCATGATTCTTGTGATAGTCAACGTAATTGGCTGCATTCGACCATGCGATGTGGTAGCTGCAAGGTATTATGGTTAAGGTGAAGCCTGTGCCAGATGCCATTAGACCACTAAGTCGTCTTCAGTGTGTGAAGAGGTGCCAGACGTTTTTGACTCCACTCACCCCTGATGAAGCTCTACTAGTGAGAGACATGCGTCGGGTGGTGATATTTTCACTTGACACTTATTTAAATGGCTGATTACCCTCTGGTATTTGGATGGGTGCATTGGGAACCTCCATTTGGAGGAAATTTCTACATATTTGTTTCTGTGACAACATTTTTTAGGTATTTCTAATTCCTTGTGTATTACCTGCATTGACATTGTATATTATTGGCACTGATTTCTTGGTTTCCCAGTATAATAGGTGTCTTTAATATATATTGAAGCAACCTTTTGGATATTATAGCCCTTGATGGTATATATCTGGTTACTAATCTCCACCTTGAGGTGCATTTACTGTGTCTATGTGTCAGTTGTTTTTTAAAAGTTTTTAACCTGTGTGCATATTTCAATAAAAGGTTGTTATATTTACTTATTGTTAATGGAGTTCCTCTATGATCTTCTTCTTTGTTCTTTCATGGTCATATATTCCAGCAGATTGTGCACCCTTACCTATTTTTATTTTATGTATATTTTTGGCTGTGCATTCCTGCCCTCTCCTTTTGAATAGACTTTTTGATGAGACTAACCCTTAAGAACAGAAAACAAAAAGCTTTAAAATCAGGAACTTTGACTCTAATTCAATCTTTCATGGACTGATCTAATCATCTCTAGAATTGTTACAAATAAAAAAAGTTATGTCTCTTTGAAGTCAGGAAAGAAAAAAAGAAAAGTTACAGACTCGCAAGCAAAAATGTCTAACAATGACATCCACTATTTTTTGTCCTTTCCAGTCTCTTTTCAGAAATCTATTGCTAGGGCTGTAAGGTGATTTGTAGCCCTGTGACATTTAGAACATAAATATAACACAACTACACACAACAAATGGTGTATCACAGTATGCAAGATACAGGCACAGATGATAATGACCGTTATATCAGAGAATAAAATATGTGGTGAAAGTTTCTTTATTAGTAATATATTCAGGCTAAGAGTTTAAATATTTAATGGGATTGTTATTAAGCTAGATAAAGTACCTAGGCTCTTGCTTGCCCTAAACTCACCCTGGCTAGTGAGAAGGCCAACTAGAGCACTGGTTTCCCCACTGTAATAATAAAACACAAGGGTAGGTAGACAGACAGTTGAAAAATAGACAAAAGGATATAGCCAAACTGAAAAGGCTGCAACCAGACACCAAGGTTTCAAGCAACACAGCTCAAAAACCAGCAAAGCTCCAGCAGGTCCTAAAGTGAGATGAATTAACCAGGAGCAACTAACAGGGAAACTGACCTTAACCCTTACTGCACCACCAGAATGCAAATACATTTAATATGCAGAGCCTCACAAGTTAATATTGAGCTCAGATCCCAGAACTGTAACATATATCACAAGGATGGAAGACACTCATTACACCAATGTCCTGCATTTTTAGCTATATCCCTGTGTACACTGGGGTCCCATTTGTCCCAAAAGGACAAATGTTCAGCACCTTACAATCACAATTCTATAAGCTTTTATCTGGCTTATGTCTGTAATTGCCCCACCCGAGCAGGTAATTGCAATTTAGATGTAAAAAAGTCAAATCTCAGATTATCTCATGCAGTTGCCATGAAACTTACATTGATATTTATAGGAACATGTGACTTGCGGCCAAAAAAAACAAAGTTTAGATTTTTGTGATGGTTGCACTGCAGTTGTATAGTTAAAGGTTACAAGGTGAACCTATTCACAATCATTTTATGCAAGGTCATAAATAGAGATGAGCGAACTGGCCGTGGTTCGGCTCGAGTTCGGTTCGCCGAACGGAGGTCTCGTTCGAGTTCGGTTCGTCGAACGTTCGACGAACCAAACTCGAACCTATAGGATATAATGGGAGGCAATCACAAACACATAAAAATGCATGATAAATGTACACAAACAGTTAATAAACATTGCCATAACACTTACCGGTCCCCGCGATCCCTCCTGCACTCTGTCTCCTGCCGCTATTCCATCCGATGATCGCTGAATCCTCCCGGTGACCAGCACTGCCAGCAGTGATGCAGGACCTATCGTGACGTCAAAATAGCCATGTGACCAGTCACGTAGCTATTATCTCATTGGATACAGACCTGTCACATGACTATGACGCATCATGTAGGACCTGCGAGTGCATCTCTCCGGTACACGGTGCACATTTGTGTATCGCCGTGTACCAACGACATGCTCTAGCACACGGTCAACTCCCCGTTCCGTTAGGGACTGGCTGACACAGCCGGTCATTAACGGAGATCACCGTTGCCATAGCAACGCAGTTAGCGGTGACGTCACCGCTAACCGCGGCTCCGGGAGCACCGTTGCTATGGTAACGCGTCTGTCAGCGTTACCGCTGACAGCCAGCAACACTGATCACTCACGGAGTGAAGGCTGCACGCTGCTTCCCGTGCAGCCTTCACGGAGTGAAGGCTGCACGGGGAGCAGCAGCGTCTTCCCCCATGCAGCAGTGATGGAGCAGAGCTGCATTTGTTGAACGAGAAAGACAGAAGACCATGGATCGTGGAGGGCTGACAGGGGGTAATAAAGATGGAGTCTCTAATGTGTCTGTGTATTTATTTCTATTAAAGTATTTTTTCTCTGTGTGGTGTCTTTTTTTTAACCCTTTATTGGAGATTCTTAATGGCCGGGTCAAACGTGCCTGACATTAAGAGTCTCTGGCTTAATACTAGCTAGTAAAACAAAGCTAGTATTAACTCATTATTACCCAACAAGCCACCCGGCTTCAGGGCTGTTGGAAGAGTAGGATACAGCGCCAGATGAAAGCGCCATTTTCTGGGGCGGCTGCGGACTGCAATTCGCAGCAGAGGCGCCCAGAAACCTCGGGCTAACCTATGCTGCGGATTCCAATCCCCAGCTGCCTAGTTGTACCCGGCTGGACACAAAAATGGGACGAAGCCCACGTCATTTGTTTTTTAATTATTTCATGAAATAAGTGAAATAATTAAAAAAAACGGGCTTTCCTATATTTTTGGTTCCCAGCCGGGTACAAATAGGCAACTGGAGGTTGGAGGCAGCCCGTGGCTGCCTGCTGAGCCTGGCTAGCATACAAAAATATGGCGAAGCCCATGTCATTTTTTTGGTGGGCAAAAAACTTCTGCATACAGTCCTGGATGGAGTATGCTGAGCCTTGTAGTTCTGCAGCTGCTGTCTGCTCTTCTCCATACAGACAGACAGCAGCTGCAGAACTACAAGGCTCAGCATACTCCATCCAGGACTCAAAGAAGAGGGGAGCCAGCACTGCTCATGAATGGCATGCAACAATGAAACAATAAAAAGTGTAAAATTCACAAATTCATTCCTACTGTAACAATTCAATGAGATTTTTTGCAAATTATTGATCAATGATTTGAGCCCCCATGCCCCGTCACGGCAAATCTCTATAGGGGGGTCCCTACACTATGTTATAAATTAATATCGTACCATAAGGTCTCATATAATGACTTGAACAGGACCATATAAGAACACCACTTACCTGGGGAATGTCAGAACCGCTCCCATGCTGCAAGGACTGACAACTGCGAATAAAGGCAGCCCAGGTGCCAGTGTGTGTGGCAGAACCACACACACCAGCACAATGTCAGAACTGGCCCTCACAGTGCCAGACCAGCAAGCATGGATGAAGGGCGGAACAGCCTCAGGCAGGTGGTGCTTAAATAATGATGCCTATGGACCAGGGGGCGGTGGCTGTGTGTGAACAGGCACCAACATGAATTTTGATGGCAACAGAAGGAATTTGCAAACAACACTGGGCGTGCACGGCAAGGTGGCGGTCAACCACCGACCAGTAAACGCAAAGAAGAGGGGAGCCAGCACTGCTCATGAATGGCATGCAACAATGAAACAATAAAAAGTGTAAAATTCACAAATTCATTCCTACTGTAACAATTCAATGAGATTTTTTGCAAATTATTGATCAATGATTTGAGCCCCCCTGCCCCGTCACGGCAAATCTCTATAGGGGGGTCGCTACACTATGTTATGAATTAATATCGTACCATAAGGTCTCATATAATGACTTGAACAGGACCATATAAGAACACCACTTACCTGGGGAATGTCAGAACCGCTCCCATGCTGCAAGGACTGACAACTGCAGCATGACTTATATGGTCCTGTTCAAGTCATTATATGAGACCTTATGGTATGATATTAATTTATGACATAGTGTAGGGACCCCCCTATAGAGATTTGCCATGACGGGGCAGGGGGGCTCAAATCATTGATCAATAATTTGCAAAAAATCTCATTGAATTGTTACAGTAGGAATGAATTTGTGAATTTTACACTTTTTATTTTTTCATTGTTGCATGCCATTCATGAGCAGTGCTGGCTCCCCTCTTCTTTCCATCCAGGACTGTATGCAGAAGTTTTTTGCCCCCTGAAAAAATTATGTGGGCTTCGCCATATTTTTGTATGCTAGCCAGGTACAGCAGGCAGTTACGGCTGACCCCAACCCCCAGTTGCCTATTTGTACCCGGCTGGGAACCAAAAATAAAGGGAAGCCCTTTTTTTATTATTTCATGAATTTCATGAAATAATTAGAAAACAAATGACATAGGCTTCGCCCCAATTTTGTGTCCAGCCAGGTACAACTAGGCAGCTGGGGATTGGAATCCGCAGCACAGGTTGGCCTGAGCTTTCTGGGCCCCACTGCTGCGAATTGCAGTCTGCAGCCGCCTCAGAAAATGGCACTTTCATAGAAGTGGCATCTTCTGGCGCTGTATCCAACTCTTCCAGCACCTGCCTGCTATACCTGGCTAGCATACAAAAATATGGCGAAGCTCACGTCCTTTTTTTGTAGTTTTTTGGCAAAAAAAATAAAAAATGCTTCCCTGGATTTTCCATTGCCAGTGAAGGTAACACCAAGCAGTGGGGGTTAGCAGCCAGTAGCTGCTTGGATTACCCTTAGCTAACAATACAAAAAATGCAGCGGGAGCCCATATATATTTTTTTTAATTATTTATTTAAATAACTAAAAACAAAATGGGCTTCCCTGTATTTTGATTGCTGGACATCACAGTGCTGTAAAAATAAATCTTTAAAAAAAATGACGTAGCGCTCCACGGTATTTTTGATTCTCAGCTCAGATAAAGCAGACAGCTATGGGTTGCCACCCCCATCTGCCTGCCGTTACCTTGGTTGGCAATCAAAATACAGGGAAGCCCATTAATTTTTTCTATTTAAAAAATAGTTAAAAAAAAATGACGTTGAGTCCCCCCATTTTTGATAGCCAGCTAGGGTAAAGCAGACGGCTGTAGCCTGAAAACCACAGCTGGCAGCTTTACCGTGGTTGGGGATCCAATGTGGAGGTCCCCCCAGGCTCTTTTTTTATAATTATTTTATAAATATTAATAATTACACAATAAAAGTAGGGTCCCCCCCAAATTGGATCACCAGCCAAGGTAAAGCGGACAGCTGTGGTCTGGTATTCTCAGGGTGGGAAGGTCCATAGTTATTGGGCCTTCACAGCCTAAAAATAGCAGGCCGCAGGCACCCCAGACGTGGCGCATCCACTAGATGCGCCAATCCTGGCGCTTCACCCCAGCTCATCCCGTGCCCTGGTGTAGTGGCAAACGGGGTAATAAATCGGGTTGATACTAGCTGTAAAGTCACCTGAGATCAAGCCCAGCAGTTTGTGATGTCATGGCGTCTATTAGATACCCAACATCATAAACTGTCAGTACTAACAAAAAAAAAATCGACAAAAGAAATTTATTTGAAAAAACAGTCCCCAAAACATTTCCTCTTTCACCAATTTATTGTAAGAAAAAAAATAAAGGGGTCCCACGACGACTCTGGACCGTCTAGAATATGGGGGGAGACACTCAGGGAACGTATCCCCCATTTTCTAGGAGTGCGGACCCTTCATGTGAGGAGTGTGGGTGCAATGAATCTGCACTCACTCTCCCCGGGTCCACAGCAGCAGAGTCCATGTCGTAATGGTTGCTACCAAAGCTGCAATGCCCTGCTCATGAGGTAAGGGCAAGCCTAATCAGGAGAACTATTCTACATTTCCAAATATTGGTATTTTGGTATTTGCTGATATTATTGCTATTCCACCT
Source organism: Anomaloglossus baeobatrachus (assembly GCF_048569485.1). Classification (NCBI taxonomy): domain Eukaryota; kingdom Metazoa; phylum Chordata; class Amphibia; order Anura; family Aromobatidae; genus Anomaloglossus; species Anomaloglossus baeobatrachus. The sequence continues at coordinate 148,237,436 of NC_134357.1, forward strand.
ACTATATATTGGGGATAGGATCTTGGAGATGGAATACCCCTTTAAGTCCAGTTATCCAGCTGAATGAATACTTAACAACAGAGCTCGCTATTTAGATGTGTTTTCTTGTGGCGTATAACGGACTCTCATGTTTGGTAGTCGTTCAGCAGGGAAACTATAAAAGCAAATCCCTCCATTTGGAAATGTAGTATATAGCTCTCCTGATCAATTATGTTCCTTACCTCATGAGCAGGGCATTGCAGTAATAATAATAATTTATTCATTAATATAGCGTTATTAATTCCATAGCGCTGTATGTCTTTGGAGTGTGGGAGGAAACCGGAGTACCCGGAGGAAACCCACGCAAACACGGGGAGAACATACAAACTCCTTGCAGATGGTGTCCTTGGTGAGAATTGAACCCAGGACCTCAGCACTGCAAGACTGCAGTGCTAACCACTAAGCCACCGTGCCGCCCATTTAGCTTACAGATGCATAACCACTAGAGTTGAGCGCGGTTCGTGGTTCGAGGTTCTCCAGTTCGCGGCTCGAGTGATTTTGGGGGCTGTTCTAGATCGAACTAGAACTCGAGGTTTTTGCTAAAGCTCGATAGTTCTAGATACGTTCGAGAACGGTTCTAGCAGCAAAAAAAACCCAGCTAATTCCTAGCTGGCTTTCCGCTGTAATAGTGTAAGTCACTCTGTGACTCACACTATTATGACATTTCAGTGTATAGTGTGCGGGAACAGCGCATTCAGATCACTGCTGTATGTATAATGGCCATTTTTTTTTTTTCCTTGTCTTCCTTCCCTAAGCGCGTGCGTGTTGTGGGGCGGGCCAGCATGTCAGCCAATCCCAGACACACACACAGCTAAGTGGACTTTTAGCCAGAGAAGCAACGGCATGTGTGATAGGATGTCCATGTCACATGTCCCTGCATTATAAAACCGGACATTTTCCTCTAGCACGCCATTATCTGCCTTCTGCGTCCTTGGTGTCAGACATCACTGGCGCAGCTCCTATCGCCGATGCTGCTGTATACGCTCCATACACAGCGCTGGACAGCTTAGGGATAGCACTTTCTATCAGTCCTTTTAAGGGCTCATACCGGCAGGGTCAGAGTTATAGGTGACAGGTCGGTGAAAACAGAGTTTAACAGCTACACAAGATGACAGCGTCTGTGTAGCTAAGGTCAGGGATTTCCTCGCTGCATTTCCCCATTAGGAGGGATAGAAAGGCAGGCTTCCTTTCCTCTACCCAGAGACCCACAACCCTGCCACTGTACCCTCCTGCCCTTTGCACACTCCAACTCATTGTTACTAAGCCATTATACTAGCAAACACTGAGTGAACTTAGTGGCATCCTAAACGTGGCTGTTGGACTTCTGTATCACCCCAGTAGTGCAAAGATATTTGCAGCAATGCTGCCTGCATTGCACACTCAAACTCATTGTTACTAAGCCATTATACTAGCAAACACTGAGTGAACCTAGTGGCATCCTAAACGTGGCTGTTGGACTTCTGTATCGTCCCACAAGTGCAAAGATATTTGCAGTACGTCTGCCTGCATTGCACACTCAAACTCATTGTTACTTACTAAAACATTATAATACCAAAAATTGAGTAAACTTAGTGGCATACAAGAAGTGGATGTTGTATTTCATTATTGTCCCACTGGTGCCAAGCTATTTCTAGCACCTGTGCAGGACACCCTCCTGCACTGTTTTTAATAAGCTATAATGATAGCAAAAAATACTGCCATTTAGTGGCATCATAGAACTGGATGTTGTATTTCATTATTGTCCCACTGATGCCAAGCTATTTCTAGCACCTCTGCATGACACCCTCATGCACATTTTGCTATGCTAATGTTATAGCAAACTCAGGGAATTCATTGCTGCATTTGATAATTCGGAGGGATAGAAAGTGAGGCTTCCTTTAGCTTTTCCTTCTGTTCATAGACAGCTTCTCCAAGTTCACACCCGAAGAGCAATTTCTCCTCCACGTGTAAGTGTGGAGAGGCAGCTAGTGGGCATGCGTGTGCCGATTTACCCCAGCTGCAGCTTAACTACAGTGTTTCGCCTAGTGAGTATGCTCAGCCTGACTGTGCCATTCCTGAGGCTAAGTCTTCATTTCGGGATACAGCGCATGCTCCCACACTTAGTGTGAAAAGCCTCTTTGCACAGGTACTTGCATTCCGTGCTGGGTCTAAGTCCTGTTTTGTGCCTAGACACCATGCTAAAGCTGATAGTCTTTTTTCAGAGACTGTATTTCATGCTACTGAGCATGCTCAGGCACTGCATCAGAGACTAGGTCCGGTAATGAACTCTTTGGCCCTGCCCCTGATGTGGGGGGCCCATATAGACCACAGGGCATCAGGTGTACTGACGATGTGGCCAGGCCACTCCCAAATGGCTTGCAGAGGCCCGCCCCTATGACTTGTCACCTCATTATTGATGGTCAGACGATGACTGGTGAGGTGTTTTTGTCGTGGCAGCCATGAGGTCATTATTGAAGTTGCGGTTCCAAATAGGACGCTAGTTATGCCACTCATGACGTGTCACTCTGCTTTTGTCTCCAGGAGGTGCATTGTGGTCCACCCTGGTTTGGGGCGGACCCAGGTTATAAAACGGGCTGGAGCCAACAAGGAGGTGCGCAGTCTTCTATTATGCTCCGAAAGAGCACACCTCCATGTGTTGAACCCATTGCGGCTTTAGGCCAGAGGTAGGCAGGGATAGGGCGTTGATGCAGGCCGCCACCACAGTTGGTAACGCAGAACAGTTAAGACCAGCTCCTGTCCTACAAGTCCTGCTTGTGCAGCGCAGTGGCATTAACAGGCCTGCTGCTGCTGATGCGCCTGCTGTCCACAGGTGTGGCCCCAATGCACACGGTCAGCGTACTGAATGGCCCCTGTGTTGTTAACAGGGAGTTCCTGGGCTGGGTGGGCGTGTGGACCCTGTGACGCTAACAGGGCTCCCTGTCTCAAGACCTGAGTGGCGTCTAACTTGGTTCTGGCAACTATTAGTTTCATAGCCACACAGCTCTGTATCCTCCACCTAACCTTCCAGTTGCCAACCTCTCCTTTTCCATCTGGGAGCACGGTGGACATTGACTGCTGATGGGGATATATACCTTTCTCTTTCTTTTCTTATTAATTTTCGTTATATAGCGGTAACATAGTATATACCACCTTATCCAAATCTGCCAGTCCCACCGTAACAGATGGTGTTTCTTCATCAAATGTTACTTTTGCTTAACCAAAAAACCCACGGACAAAAACTTTTTTCCCCTTTCCAACACACCTGTTCCCCTTTCACCAGCATTTGTCCTTTTTCAACTCATTTGGTATATGACCAAAAGTGCAACTCTGCAGGGACACCGTACTCAATGCCATCTCAGCACAGCAGCCAGCCCTCGGTCCCTCAGATGTGGACAAGTAAAAGACCATTTCCTCCTATCCATGACAAAGCGTTGAGATTAACTCTGTGCAGCACTGGTGTTTACTGGAAAAGCAGATCTAAGAATCCGTACCACCTTCTGCAGATACTCCTGTATACGTGCGTCCCTTTCTATGGCAGGAATTATTTCGCCAAATTTTGTCTTGTACCAGGGATCTAACAGTGTGGCAACCCAGTAGTTAGCATTACTTCGAATTCGTACAATCCGAGGATCATGTTGTAGGTAGTGCAGCAAGAAGGCGCTCATGTGTCTTGTGCATCCAGTAGGACCAAGTCCTTGGTGTGTTGGTGGTAGAGAGGTGAGAATCGTGCCTCCTTCCTCTGCCCTCTCCCCCCAACCTCGCACAACCAAAATGTGAGCAAGCTCTCACTCATCTGCTGAGTCTTCCATGCCCATCACCAGTTCGTCCTCCATTTCTTCATGGGCTCCTGCACCTTCCTCAACAATTTTTGCTGATACTATGCGCCCTTGTTAATCCCTCTCCCCCATCATGACTGCCGCCTAGGTGCCGCTCACCATCTGGACCTTGTAGATCTTATTATCCCTTCTGCATATGACGCCTCCTGTACTTCCTCACCTTCCTCTTGCACCAACACCTGACTCCGAATAATGCATACAGTGTGCTCCATCTTGTAGATGACCAGAATTGTCACGCTGAGAATGGCATCGCCAGTGCTAAAGATCTTCGTCGATATTTGTAAACTGTATAGAATGGTGCATAGGTCCTTGATCTGACACCACTCCAGCAGCGTGATCTGCACCACCTCTGGATCAAGTTAGCCCAGGGTATACGTCATACCGTATTTAAGCAGGGCTCTGCGGTGCTGCCACAGACGCTGAAACATGTGCAGATTCAAATTCCTGCGTGTCGGAACATCGCATTTCAGGCGTTTAACCGCCAGACCCTAAGACTTCAGGAGCGATGAAAGTTGTTGAGCTGCTGGGTGCAAAGGATGAAAGTGAGCACATAGCAGCGTGCCCGCTGCACAAGGCCATGTAGGCCGGGATGGTATTTTAAAAATTGCTGGAGAATCAGATTCAACACGTGAGCCATACAAGGCACATGTGTCACATTGCCCTGACGAAGGGCCGCACACAGGTTTGCATCATTGTCGCACCCGACCTTCCCTGACTGCTGGTTGAGTGTAGACAACTATTGATGAAACTCGGTCTCACTCTCCAGAGCTAACCGTCCACAATTCCTCAGCAGTGTCTCACATTTCCCCTACATTTCAAAGTAAACATTTGACCGCCTGATGGCCTTGAGCTCTGCTGCCAGCATAGTAAGGAGGTGTGTGGGATTCCTTGGGCGCAGTTACAAGGAAGGGTGGCCTGACCACACAGGGTTTGGGCCGAGGTGGAGGACCCACACGAGGTTAAGGAGGCAGAAGCAGTGGAGGAACTTGTACATACAGAGGAAAGATTGACACACAAGTTGTGGGGACAGCAAGACTTGTACAGCAAACCCTTCTCCATCTCTCACCATAGTTACCCAGTGCCCAGTCAGCAACATGTAACTCTCCTGTCCATGCTTACTGGTCCAAGTATCTGTGGTGAAATGCACCCTGTCACACACAGAGTTTCTCAAGGAATCGGTGTGGTTGTGTGCGACCTGCTGTGGTAGCGCGGGCACGCCTTTCTTGGAGAAGGAGTGAAGACTGGCCATCGGCTCTTGGGGCACTGCAATGGGCATAAGGTCTTGAAAATCCTCGGTCTCAAAAGGGTGTAAAGGCCTTATTGTTGCCAACAAGTTGCAGATGATGAAACTCAGCCACTTAGGCATGTCATGTCCTTCGAAAATCATGTAAAACACAGCGAGGGGACTCCAACCACAGTCTCCCTTGTTGCCACTAATTGGGCCACACCCCCCCACTTGACTGGCATCAGTTGACCCCCCTTTTGAAAAAGAAAAAGATGCTTTGCATGAAGCACTCTCAAAAATACGCGTGCCTTTCCCGTCCCCTGGATGACCCAGGGGAAGAAAAGTCCTCTGAGAGCCATGACTTGTTCATCTTGGTTCTTTTAGAAACACAGCAAGGGGACTCCAACCACAGTCTCCCTCGTTGCCACTAATTGGGCCAAACACCCCCCACTTGACTGGCATCAGTTGACCCCCCTTTTGAAAAAGAAAAAGATGCTTTGCATGAAGCACTCTCAAAAATACGCGTGCCTTTCCCGTCCCCTGGATGACCCAGGGGAAGAAAAGTCCTCTGAGAGCCATGACATGTTCATCTTGGTTCTTTTAGAAACACAGCGAGGGGACTCCAACCACAGTCTCCCTCGTTGCCACTAGTTGGGCCACACCCCCCCCCACTTGACTGGCATCAGTTGACCCCCCTTTTGAAAAAGAAAAAGATGCTTTGCATGAAGCACTCTCAAAAATACGCGTGCCTTTCCCGTCCCCTGGATGACCCAGGGGAAGAAAAGTCCTCTGAGAGCCATGACTTGTTCATCTTGGTTCTTTTAGAAACACAGCGAGGGGACTCCAACCACAGTCTCCCTCGTTGCCACTAATTGGGCCACACCCCCCCCACTTGACTGGCATCAGTTGACCCCCCTTTTGAAAAAGAAAAAGATGCTTTGCATGAAGCACTCTCAAAAATACGCATGCCTTTCCCATCCCCTGGATGAGCCAGGGGAAGAAAAGTCCTCTGAGAGCCATGACTTGTTCATCTTGGTTCTTTTAGAAACACAGCGAGGGGACTCCAACCACAGTCTCCCTCGTTGCCACTAATTGGGCCACACACACCCCACTTGACTGGCATCAGTTGACCCCCCTTTTGAAAAAGAAAAAGATGCTTTGCATGAAGCACTCTCAAAAATACGCGTGCCTTTCCCGTCCCCTGGATGACCCAGGGGAAGAAAAGTCCTCTGAGAACCATCACTTGTTCATCTTGATTCTTTTAGAAACACAGCGAGGGGACTCCAACCACAGTCTCCCTCGTTGCCACTTTTTTGGCCACACACACCCCACTTGACTGGCATCACTTGATACCCCTTTTGAAAAAGAAAAAGATGCTTTGCATGAAGCACTCTCAAAAATACGCGTGCCTTTCCCGTCCCCTGGATGACCCAGGGGAAGAAAAGTCCTCTGAGAGCCATGTCCACATTGTCAGTGGACAGACATGTGTGCTTATCTGCCAGTAGACCCCCAGCAGCACTGAAGACAGGTTCCGAGAGAACGCTGGCTGCAGGACACGACAAGATCCCCAAGGCGTACGTGGCAAGCTCTGGCAATTTATCCAGATTGGAAGCCTAAAATGAGCAGGGCTCAAGTTGCACAGTAATGGCATCGGTTTCCTTGCATATACTCATATATCTGTGTCTCCTCCTCATTTTTCCTTGTCCAGCTCTTTTGTTTTCGCATGAGTATATGTCCTTGTCACTTTCCCATGTGTTTGTGTTGTGAGTTGTTTATCACCTTTTGGACACCTTTGAGGGTGTTTTCTAGGTGTTTTTATGTGTTTGTGATTGCGTGCCATTGTTTCCTATGCGGTTCGAGTTCGGTTCGTCGAACGTTCGACGAACCGAACTCGAACGGGACCTCCGTTCGGCGAACCGACCTCGAGCCGAACCGTGACCAATTCGCTCATCTCTAATAACCACCACTCACTGTGTCTGAACACAGGAAGCTGAGCTGACAGCCGCTCTGTGCATGCAGCAGCGTCTATTGTGAAGGAGAGGGCCGTGGGGGGATCAACGCTGCACAGGTACCGTGGGACACCGAGGAACACTGGTGGGGTTATAGGGGGTGACCTTGCAGGGCCTGGGGAGGAGTTTTCTCTCGCATGTGTCATGGCACATGCGACAGAAATCAGGGGAGTAGGGTGAATGCGGCCGGCGCGCTGCTGTGCGCGCGGCCATCTTGGATTTCTGGGAGGGCATCAGGGGGGGCACTTTGGCGACACAGGGGGACCGGAGGGGACCGGGGAGGAGATTTATCATGTTTGTTCATGCCAGATGGGAGATAAATAATTTTTTACCGGCACTGTCATTTACTGTAACGTGATCATCGGTGTACGCTGTGATCACGTGAGCGGGGACTGGAAAAACTGTCCTGAATCATGATCTCCAGGGTCTCAGCTAGCCCTGAAACCCCGGAGATTTTCTGACGCTGGGGGGCGTTATTCACTTATTTCTGCCTGCTGTTTATAAACGGCAGATCAGAATAAGGCTACATTAACACGACCGATCCATTTTTCCGGTCTGCAAAAAACAGTCCGTTTTTTTTCACAGGTGCATCCGTGTGGCATCCGTTTCCGTTCTGTAGACGGTCCGTATGTCATCTGTTTGTCATCCGTGTGCCTTCCGTTTTTTTGTGTACTGCAAAAAAACTGAAGGAGGGTAAATGCATAAATTTACCCAGGATCCATAGCTTCATCCTACATGAGGCGGTCACATGTTCACTCCAGTGCCATTTTCTACTGCTTTTCACAGCGTAGAGCGCTCTGGTGATTTTCTTGTGCTTGTGCACTTCATATCAGTCTTTTCTGTCATTATAATGGCAGAAAGACACATAATGTCCCACTCTCCTGCATTTTGTAATTTTGCACCCTTTGGTGCCTTTCATGTGGCACTAAGGGGTGCTTAGCTTTGTATTTAGCCAAAAAAATGAAAAAAAAAAAATGACGTAGGGTTCCCCCTATTTTTGTAGCCAGCTAGGGTAAAGCAGACGGCTGCAGCCTGCAGACCACAGCTGGCAACCTCACCTTGGCTGGTAATCCAAAACTGAGGGCACCCCACGCTGTTATTTTAAATTAAATAAATAATTAAAAAAAAAAACACGTAGGGGTCCCCCCAAAATTGGATCACCAGCCAAGGTAAAGCAGACAGCTGGGGTCTGATATTCTCAGACTAGGGAGGTCCATGGTTATTGGACTCTCCCCAGCCTAAAAATAGCAGGCCGCAGATCCATTAGATGTGCCAATCCTGGTGCTTCACCCCAGATCATCCCGCGCCCTGGTGCGGTGGCAAACGGGGTAATTTATGGGGTTAATACCAGATGTGTAATGTCACCTGGCATCAAGCCCTGGGGTTGGTGAGGTCAGGCGTCTATCAGATACCCGACATCACCAACCCAGTCAGTAATAAAAAAAAATAGACGACAAACACATTTTTATTTGAAAAAATACTTCCCAATACATTCCATCTTTAACCGATTTATTAGAAAGAAAAACAAATCCAGGTCTGGTGTAATCCAAGGGGTTGCCATGACGATCCACACTGTCCCAGTCAATTAAGAGCAGGATGTTCCCCATTGGCTGGGAGAGCAGTGCAGTGACCTGAGCTAACATCAATGGGTCAGCCCAGGTCACTGCAGGGCATGACAAGTGCTGCTGTCAGCAAGGTACATTACCTGCGCTGATCTCCTGCACTGCCGACAGCACCTGTCACTGAGTTCAATGACCGCCGCCTTCACAGCCAAGTATCGCGAGAGGCCCGTGACATCACCGCTAGTCAGTCTCGGGTCGGAAGCGAGAGGTGATCTGACAAGCGGCGGCCATGGAGGACAGAGACAGCGCTGAGGTCGGGACTTCATCACCGCAGGTAAGCCGAGCAGGACCATGTGTGCAGAGTGCCAGGAGGACGTCAGTGTCATGGACTGCATGGCTGGGGACGTGTGTGTGTGTGTGTATGTATGTGTACATGCCGCGTGCAGGAGGGGGCGGAGAGAGCTGAGCGGGGAAGTGTGGGCTTCCTGCACGTAACTAGGATAAACATCGGGTTACTAACCAAAACGCTTTTCTTGGATACCCGATGTTTATCTTGGTTACCAGCTTCTGGAAGGCTGCCAGCGATGACTCCTGCACACTGTAGCTGTAAAAAGCCCTGCTTTTTGCTGCTAGAACCGTTCTCGAATGTATCTAGAACTATCGAGCTTTAGCAAAAAGCTCGAGTTCTAGTTCTATCTAGAACAGCCCCCAAAATCACTCGAGCCGCGAACTGGAGAACCTCGAATCGCGAACCGCGCTCAACTCTAGTCATAAATCCAACATTGCAATCTTTTAGTCAAAGAACTCAAGACAATGTGTAGCCTTAATTTCAAAATATTAATCAAGTTTTATATAAATATTCTTTTTTTCTTTTAACAACATTCAGCTCGATCCCGAGCCATGGTGACTTGATGGCTGAACACTCAGTAGGAAGATTGATATTGTGCAGCCTAAACAGGTCCACAAAGGTTTTCTCCTCTGTTATCTTAATAGTATCAAGCCATTGGATTGTTGGACTTCTTCTTTGTCTTGCTCCTTCTTTTTTTCCAACCATGATGCCCTTCTCAAGTAATTGTTCTCTTCTTATGATGTATCCAAAGTAGAAAAGTCATAGCTTGGTCATCCTTGCTTCGAGTGACATGTCTGGCTTGATTTGTTCCAAAATTGATTTTTTGTTCTTTTTGCCATCGAAGGTATTAATCCTTCTCTAGCACCATATTTCAAAGGCATTGATTCATCTTCTGTCTTGTTTCTTTTTCATCCAGATTTCACATCCATATGTGACTACAAAAAAGGCGAGACTATGTACGAGCTATATCTTCGTTAGCAAAGAAATGTTCCTCAATTTGAGGACCTTGTCCAGTGAAGTCATTTTTAATTTGACCATATCTATTCTCTTATTGACTTCCACAGTCGTCATTGCATCTTGAGTGATGATTAATTCAAGTAAGTTGAAGTCATCTACAACTTCCAGTTCGTTGCCGTCCATTTCAAATGTGTCCCAGTTGTACGTGGCAGTAATCAATATCTTTGTCTTCTTTGTATTGAGTAGGAGTCCCATGTTCTAGCTTTACATCTTGACACTCCGTAATAAGTCCTTCATTCCATTTATGCTTATTGCTACCAATGTTGTATTAGCCGGAAGTATATAAATATATTTGTTTAAAAGTTATGATTCTAATAAACAGTTCATTATTTAGATAAAATAGCCCAAGCAAAAACTTAATAATAAGTCTATGGTTCTTTTTTTTTCACAGTTAATATTGGTTTTCTACATAATAATGGAAAGTAGTTTTTCAGAGAAATAAAATGGTGAAATTATAAAGGATGACATTTAATGTGCAAATTTTAGATCATTTTTCAAATTCTATGTCCAATTTACAGAATGTCTTAATCACATCTGTTGCGTATTGATAACATGTTTTGTTTGGACCCAGTTATAAACAGAAATATTTTTATTTTATGTTAATGTATTGCATATACACATTAATCTATTATAACAGCCAATAATGACTACTGCAATCTAAATGAAAGAAGGGCTTGGGATGTTACTGTAATACTACAATATTATTCAATTCTTCTATCTCAAGCATTTCTGTTTTATTTGATTCTTTGTGAGGAGGGTACTGAAAACCAAGTGATATTTATGATGCAGTATTATTTTTTTATACATTACCTTGTAATTATAAAAAGGTCAAACTTTTTTTAACAAAGAACAAAAATTCAATAAGTCGATGACAAATTGAGAAGCAACAAAAAGGTCTAAACCTTCCAAATAAACTTCATTCATTCATCATCATATAGAGTCATCAGAGAGTAATCCAAGAAAGTGCAGAAGTAGATCAAGAGACAGTGCGGAAAGAAAAGCATAAAAACGTAAGCAGGCCAGAAGAGAGAGAGAGACATGTCGCGGGCGGAGGAGGGGACGCTGCGCTCACTCACTGCTCGGGTCCGACTGCTGCTGCTGCTTCACTCGCTGCTCAGTGGTGGATCGAGCGGTGGGCCGGATCCCGGAGACTCGAGCAGCGCTCCTCGCCCATGAGTGAAAAGGGGAATGGTTGTGGGGATTTATTGTCCGTGACGCCACCCACAGTTGTGGTGAGGTTGTGACACCACAGCTGCTCTGGACGGGGATCCCGTGAGCGATTACAGGGAGCAGCTTGGATGTTGTTTTGCCCCTCCGTGGGTAAGAGGGTTGGTTGTCCCGGGGCCTGGTGAGGTGCAGGGTCGCGGGGGCAGTGCGGTGCCGCATGGCACAGTGGTACTCACTCAGCCAATGATGAATACAAAGTCTCCGGTAAAACAAAAGGCTGGATGGACGGGTCCCACAGACGGCTGCGGTGGTTCTTCTCCTGGTAGGTTGGCGGTGACTGCCTTTCCCTGCACCTGTGTTGTGTTCTCGGTTCTGGTGGCTTCCCACCGGTAACCCGCTCCCCAGCTTGGATGGATGCTGAGGGAGCCCCTTTTGCCCGTAGGCTCTGGCCCTGGGAACTGTAGCCTTGGCAGTGACTGTATTTCCCTTCACGGTTTGAGCTGTTGCCTTCAATCGGGACTTGACTGCTGGGAAACCTCGGAGGTTCCCTTCGCTAACGGATTTGACCAGTTTTACGGCGACTCCAAGCCTGGTCGGGGTCCGTAGGCCCTGCCGAATGGTGCTGGTTTCTCTTCGCTCCCCGATCCGGTACCGGTGGGCCACCGCCCGTCCCCAGTCCTTACGGTTCACGTCAATCAGCCCCTCCTGCAGTCGGTCAACACCATCTGCCAACCTTGCTATATGTGCCCGGGCCACGCACCCGGACACGGTCAGTCTACTCTACTACCACTTCACTCTTCACCTCCCTAACTGAACTCTGACTTCCTTTTCCCGCCTCCAGGACTGTGAACTCCTCGGTGGTTGAGGCCAACCGCCTGGGTCCACCCCCTGGTGTGGACATCAGCCCCTGGAGGGAGGCAACAAGGATTTTTGTCTGACTTTGGTGTGCCTAACCGGGGTGTGGGGTGTGTTGTTGCAGTACCTGTGACAACCTGGCTTGTCCAGGGCACCACATTCCCCCTTAGTAAAATGCAGACCGTCTGCGGGCTGCCCGTCCATTACCGGTTTTATTTTTAATTAACTGCAAAAGATAGAAAACGGTAAAAACATGTAAAAATCACAACGATACGGCTTCCACTCTTCTCCCACCCAAACAACCTGGCCCTGATGCTGCCTCTAAGAAACGGGCAGCACCCCTTGACCCCAGTCCAGAACCAAGTTGCCCGAGCGGGTTCTGTCTCTTTCAGGGAACCCGCGTCCATGGGGACCCCTGAACTTCCGGAGGATCGCCACCGGTTACGGTAGTGGCGGGCCTGGGCCATCCCTTTCCTCCATGCCCATCCTCACAAATCAGCCTCTCCGGAGGCGGTAACGGTTTAAGCCAACTATTATTTACATCCCACAAGTTTGTGGTTGCCCTGCACGTTCTCGGGCTTGTCCGTAAGAAGTTCCTTACGCAAACGGTTGCAAGGGGTCCCTACGGGGACTAGTTGCCGGCAACAGCCAGTTCAATCAAGGTTCCAATCAGATAAACTTCAGTTGATCACTCTTATCATTCAAACTCTTTTTAACTCTACAGGTGGTCCCAACGGGGACAACTGCCGGCAACGATGGACCGCTGACTCACTTCTAATCCACGGTGTCGGCCGGAGGAGGGGGTTGGGCTGATACATGGGCCTCCTGACTGCCCCTCAGCTTCGCGTCCACGGCAAACCAACCCCTCTCCCCGCAGTGCCTAGTGTATTGGACCAAATCCCCTGGCATCAGGTTGCGGCCCGGGTGGTTCTCCGGCAGGTGGGCATTGACGTCCCGTCGGGCTATAAAGACTTCGGCCTCCAGGCCCGGCTCACATATAAACCCGTACCCCCGACAGACGTCAAACCTCCTCACCTGCCCCTCATAGCTTGGGCCCCGTACACGGAAGGTGGCCTGGCGGAGGCTTTCTTTCTCTCGAATCGTGCGGGCGACCAGCTCCGCCTTCCTCCTCTCCCTTTCTGCAATTTCCTGGCCCAGCGGGGTCGGTTCCCTGTCCCAGTAAGGGGCTACGGTAGGCCCCTGCGCACAGGTCGGGCCCCGCGAGACCTCCTTCACACTGGCCACCGCCAGTGTTCTGGGTGGCAGGTCTCGCGGTGTCATGGCCTGGGGTGCTGCCTTACAGCGGCGACCCAGCGCGGCCTCAGCCGAGGCATGGGTTATGGGTTGAGGGGTTCTCTCCCGCTGAGCCTCCTCCTCCTCCTGCACGAGACGGGCTGCCGGGGGCGGTGCGGGGCCAGGCACGGTCACAGGTGCCTCCAGTAGATCTTCGCTAATGGGCTTAGCCCTTGGCTTCTTCCACGGAAGTGATTCCGGGCGGTCACGGACTTCTGCTGCAGATCGGTCCGCCAGGGCGGATTGGCGGGGTACCGCTACCGGTTGTGATGGTAGCGGGCCTAGTGGCGGGGCAGCGGCAACCAACACGGGTAGCGGTGGAGGTAGCAGGGCGATCGGGCATAGACCGAGCCCCTCGGCCGCGATGACCAACCCGCTAGGGGTACAGAGGCGTGGGTCACTTACCAGCCTTTCCAGAACTCCCTCCACCTCGCGTCTCCATATGGCCGCCACCACCTCCGCCATGTCGGCCTCCCACTCCTCCAAGAGGAGCTGCACCCGGATATGCAGCCGTTGTTGTAGCTGGGCGGTCCGGACCTCCACCCACGCCGCGGTCCCGGGGGGGGGGCTACGGTGCTGCGGGACGGTTGGTACAGGGTCGCGGGGGCAGCGCGGTGCCGCACGCCACAGTGGTACTCACTCAGCCAATGATGAATACAAAGTCTCCGGTAAAACAAACGGCTGGATGGACGGGTCCCACAGACGGCTGCGGTGGTTCTTCTCCCGGTAGGTTGGCGGTGACTGCCTTTCCCTGCACCTGTGTTGTGTTCTCGGTTCTGGTGGCTTCCCACCGGTAACCCGCTCCCCAGCTTTGATGGATGCTGAGGGAGCCCCTTTTGCCCGCAGACTGTGGCCCTGGGAACTGTAGCCTTGGCGGTGACTGTATTTCCCTTCACGGTTTGAGCTGTTGCCTTCAATCGGGACTTGACTGCTGGGAAACTCTGGAGGTTCCCCTCGCTAACGGATTTGACCAGTTTTATGGCGACTCCAAGCCTGGTCGGGGTCCGTAGGCCCTGCTGAATGGCGCTGGCTTCTCTTCACTCCCCGATCCTGTACCGGCGGGCCACCGCCCGTCCCCAGTCCTGACGGTTCACGTCAATCAGCCCCTCCTGCAGACAGTCACCACCGTCTGCCAACCTTGCTGTATGTGCCCGGGCCACGCACCCGGACACGGTCAATCTCCTCTACTACCACTTCACTCTTCACCTCCCTAACTGAACTCTGACTTCCTTTTCCCGCCTCCAGGACTGTGAACTCCTCGGTGGGTGGGGCCAACCGCCTGGCTCCACCCCCTGGTGTGGACATCAGCCCCTGGAGGGAGGCAACAAGGATTTTTGTCTGACTTTGATGTGCCTAGCCGGGGTGTGGGGTGTGTTGTTGCAATACCTGTGATCACCTGGCTTGTCCAGGGCGCCACAGACAGAGGAAGTAAGTGGGAAAAAAAGCAGGTAGGCGGGAGTGGGGTAATCTCCTGTCATGTTTTTAGTATTGTTAAATTAGATATACATAACTTACTATTTATAATTTATTACAACAGATTGGAAACAGGTATAGCATATTTTTTTAAGGTATGTCCACACCTAAAGATGAGAGGATAACGCAAAAATTCAAAATTACCTCTTCATGCAACTTTTCTTGGTAAATTTCTTTCTAGACCCCAGAGAATAATAAACATAAACATGTAAAAAATAAAAAAAATTCTTAATCTCAACTTACCACTCACCTTTCTGGCCTCGTTAAATCTAAAAGTTGGCACTGGTATTCTCAGGATGGGGAGGCCTATGTTTATTGGTCCCCCAAACCTAAAAATAGCAGCCTCCCAGAATTGTCACATCCATTGGATGCAACAATCCTGGCATTTTACCTGACGTATCCCAATTGTCCTGGTGCAGTGGCAATTGGCATAATATAAGGGGTTAATGACAGCTCACAGCTGTTACTAAGCCCTAGATTAGTAATGGTAAGCATCTATGAAACCCCCCATTACTAATACTGTAAGTGAAAAGAAATACACAAAGACATAGAAATTTATTAACCCCAAAAACTCAGTTCCTTACATAGTGCACAGAAGGTCCCACGACGATCTTGGCACTGCTTCATACTGAACTACAGCATGCAGGCACAGAACATGACCCCATGCTGTGGCTTCAGGCATAGACTGAGCAGCAGCTGTTGGCGGTGATGTCACTTAGTTTATCTTTGGTCACAGCTGGAGGTTCCCATAGTACCCCTAGTTGTGAAACAAAATGTGTTGAGGCAGAGTTAATATGAGTGAGGCAGGAGATCAATGTAGGCAGGGAATAAAGACTGCTCTCCAAGTTCTATAAATAGTTTAGAAAACATGGGAAAATCATGCATTAGATGGATCTGACAAAGGAGTATAGGTACAGCATTACAAACTGTTCAGACTCTATGGACCAATGTGAAAAGTTGTTTTAATAATGCCCAGTGTTGTTTAATCCCATTCAAGAGTCACTTTAAAAGTGAGGTGTCGGTTGCATATATACAATGAATCGTGGTGGATAGGTGACTATTTATATAGTGTTGAGTTGCAACAGATACTGAACTACTATAAGCACTAGTCACTTTAAAAAGAGGTGCGGGATGCACATACAGTATATTAGACTAAGTGGTGCGTAGATGATTAGTTATGCAGTGTAAAAGCAGAAATAAAATAATAGTGAATCACTGCAGTAATCTAGGGCCAAAAATTGCAGATTGGTCCGTATAAATGCAAATGTATTATAATTAGTATCTGAGCCCAGTTGTTTTGCAAATTGTGGGACTCAGATAGGCTACAGACATTTAGTGAATAAGTCGTGCACATATTTTAAGAGGCTAATAAAAGTTATATTTTAATTATTCTGTTCACATAAGCCATTGAATTGTTTAAAATTAGTGGACTCTAGATTATAGGTCGTCTTCAGTGATACCTGTAGTAATTTGCCCATCCTTTAGTAATGTCCTCACACTGGTCCCCTTCTTGTCTCCCTTTGTTCACATGCACAGAAAAAAATGTTTCTCGCCTGTCCTCCGTTCCCTCGATGTCCTCTTCTTGCAGACTGTATAAATTGTCAAATGCTATATTAAGGCTTCAGAGACTTTTTGCAGTGCTATGTATTAATTTTGTGAGACAACTGCAGTCCATAAGATTGTGCATAACTTAAAGTGAACCTGTCAGATGCAATAAGCATCCAGAACACAAGCAGTTTTGGGTATACTGTATATTGCTAATCTCTGCCTAACCATTCCTGTATACACTAGCATAGATAAAGGGATCTTTAGAAAAAGTATTTCTAAAGATATTTTATCTTATGCTAATGAGCGCGGGGACTAGACCCAAGGGCGTTATTTTCCCCGACTAGTCCACCCTGTTAGCATGTTAGTATGCCCATTGGGTGTGCTAACATACTATTCAATTCAGCATCACCAGTGGTGACACGCGTACCTGTGCTTGCTGTGACCGCACTTCTGAATGCCGGGCACTTCCGGTTATGCACAGTATGAAGCTTGGTGTACTCGTCCCGGCTTCAGAGAGGTCTACTGGCATGACTGGAAGTGTAGGGAACTCAGAAGCACGGTCACAGTGAACACAAGTACGCGTGTCACCGCTGGTGATGATGACGGTTAGGTAGGGATTAGCAATATGCACCCAGATCTGCTCATGGTTCTGAGTGCATATTGCATCTTACAGGTTCCCTTTAATACTGACCTACAAGAATGTTGAATAACTAAATGCTTTTCTATACCCTTCTCCATGCAATTACAAGACACTGACCTATGTTGTTGGGGAACTGATTTTGCTTTTATTTAGAACAACAGTTGAAGTAACTAAATATATTGCTCAAATTTTGTCTGTACACAGGTAGAGTTGTTCTTTCAATTTTGCTGCTGTCAATACAAAGCCAGTAGTGAGAATTGAGCTATTGAGTTGATCCACACAGCAAGGTCAGTGAGTCACACTTCAATCTGGTTAAAATGAGCTTTTTAAACACAAGTACTTGACGTGCTGAGTTTACTAATCCCGAGCAGCCTGCGCTCTCTGGCTCCGTGGAGCGGTCATCGTCTGTTCCAATTCATACACAAGTCATGTTACTGTACTGTCATAACAAAACCTGTTTACATGGCAAAAATAACGTAGCATTTTTTTACAAAATATTTTTCATATTTTCATAAAAGATTTGACAGATATCTTTATTATAATTGCCTGAATATTGTAACAGCAACAATTTAGAAATAATATTGTCTAGTTCTCTGCGATAAAAGCAAGCCAATCATTGAATGCCTGAAAAAAACCCAAAGGGATTGTCTAGGATAAAAAAAAAACATATTCTATTTTTTCCTCTAAAAACAGCATGGGGAACATATACTAAACAACATGCACCAGTTTTCTAGAGGAGAAAAAGTAGCACATCGCTGAGTGTATGTATGTATGTGTTTATATGTCCACTTAAAAAATCTGCTCCGTCGCATTTACAATCGCGAAATTTTGTACAGCCTCCTTATTTTGAGGGGAAATTGTAACCCCGCACTTTACAATTATTCACCAAACACCTGCTTATATTAAAGTCAATGGAGCTGGGAACTGATCTGTTATTATAGACTCCTAATATGGACAGAGAAAGAGACATACAGAGATACCCCCACACAGAGAAAAAGACACACACACACACACTGTTACGGTTGCTGCGAGCACTGGAGACTATGTCCAGATTTCTTGCTACTGCACATGTGCGAGCGCTGGAGACTAAGTCCAGATTTCTTGCTACTGCACATGTGCGAGCGCTGGAGACTAAGTCCAGATTTCTTGCTACTGCACATGTGCGAGCGCTGGAGACTAAGTCCAGATTTCTTGCTACTGCACATGTGCGAGCGCCGGAGACTAAGTCCTATCTTGGAGCCATTGCACATGTGCAGGTGACATCATCGCTGACACGAGGTCACATGTCTCTGACACCTTCTATGCCGATTGGTCGCTGGTCATGTGCTTGTGACGCCTTGCTCGGTGATAGGCCAGCATGACGTCACTCCTGTCGTTCTGGCAGCGGATTGGCTCTGGTGTCCTCCATCTTGGATGAGGCACAGAGTCTATATAAGACCCTGACACACGCCGCATGGCGCTCAGTCCTCTTGGTTCATGCATAAGAGTAGACGCTCTGTGCGCGTTCCTCTAGGCATTCCTCTGTCTATGCTAGGTGAGCGCTACCGGCAGGGCAGCGTTCTTATACCTTACAGCTTCGGCTGCTGTCCGTATCCTTACCTCTTAGGGGAGCGGACATAAGCAGGTGCCTGAGGCAAATGGTCTGGCTGGGCCTTGTGATTCGACTCGTAGGTGGACGTTGCCGCTAGGGTAACGTTCCTTATACTGCATCTGGCAGTTGTTCGTATCCTCGCACACTAGGGGAGCGAACAGAGGTAGGAGCTTTGTGCGGCTTACGCTGCTGTTCGTCTCTTTTGCACCACTAGAAGAGCGGACCTAGGCAGGTGCCATATCTAGTGGTTCGTGTTCGTGTCCTCGCACACTAGTGGAGCAAACGCAGGTAGGAGCTTTGTGCGGCTTACGCTGCTGTTCGTCTCTTTTGCACCACTAGAAGAGCGGACCTAGGTAGGTGCCATTTCGCACACATTGCCTTTGTCTCTGTGATTATTAACAGAGATCATTCTACACACCCTCCAAGTAAAGGCCCCGTCACACTAAGCAACATCGCTAGCAACATCGCTGCTAACGAACAACTTTTGTGACGTTGCTAGTGATGTTGCTGTGTGTGACATCCAGCAACAACCTGGCCCCTGCTGTGAGGTCGTGGGTTGTTGCTGAATGTCCTGGGCCATTTTTTAGTTGTTGCTGTCCTGCTGTGAAGCACAGATCGCTGTGTGTGACAGCGAGACAGCAACAACTAAATGTGCAGGCAGCAGGAGCCGGCTTCTGCGGAGGCTGGTAACCAATGTAAACATCGGGTAACCAAGAAGCCCTGTCCTTGGTTACCCGATATTTACCTTTGATACCAGCCTCCTCCGCTCTCACTGTCAGTGCCGGCTCCTGCTCTGTGCACATGTAGCTGCAGCACACATCGGGTTAATTAACCCGATGTGTGCTGTAACTAGGAGAGCAAGGAGCCAGCGCTAAGCATTGTGCGCTGCTCCCTGCTCTGTGCACATTTAGCTGCAGCACACATCGGGTTAATTAACCCGATGTGTGCTGTAACTAGGAGAGCAAGGAGCCAGCGCTAAGCATTGTGCGCTGCTCCCTGCTCTGTGCACATTTAGCTGCAGTACACATCGGGTAATTAACCCAATGTGTGCTGTAACTAGGAGAGCAAGGAGCCAGCGCTCAGTGTGCGCTGCTCCCTGCTCTCTGCACGTGTAGCTCCGTGCAGTGGTAACCAAGGTAAATATCGGGTTGGTTACCCGATATTTACCTTAGTTACCAAGCGCAGCATCTTCCACGCGGCGCTGGGGGCTTGTCACTGGTTGCTGGTGAGCTCACCAGCAACTTGTGTAGCGACGCTCCAGCGATCCCTGCCAGGTCAGGTTGCTGGTGGGATCGCTGGAGCGTCGCAGTGTGACATCTCACCAGCAACCTCCTAGCAACTTACCAGCGATCCCTATCGTTGTTGGGATCGCTGGTAAGTTGCTTAGTGTGACTGGACCTTAAGGGAGGAATTGCTTTACTTACTTATTATATCCTTCTGTGAGTTAACAGAGGTATTGCATTCTGCCATAGTCTGCAGCAAAGTCTTTGCACGGAGGACCCTGACTGTTTGATACTCCTTTAGGTTATTATCAGACAGCCCCCCGTAACACACACACACACACACACACACAGAAAAAGACACACACACAGAAAGAGACACACATAAAGAGACACATACACAGGATGAAACACATACACAGAAAGAAACACAGAAAGACACACACCAAAAGACACACACAGAGAAAGAGACACACAGAAAGAGACACACACATAAATACACATACACAGAAAGAGACACACACCGAAAGACACACTCAGAGACACACCAAAAGATACACACAGAAAGAGACACACAGTAAGAGACACACACACAGAAACAGTTTGGATGTTTGAGGAAATACACTGGCTCTTTTGACAGTTACCCTGGATATATACAGTGGGGAAAAAAGTATTTAGTCAGCCACCAATTGTGCAAGTAGAGAGGCCTGTAATTGACATCATAGGAAGACCACAACTATGAGAGAGAAAATGAGAAAACAAATCCAAAAAATCACCTTCTCTGATTTGGCAAGATTTGTTTTGCAAATTATGGTGGAAAATAAGTATTTATTCACCTAAAAACAAGATTTGTGGCTCTCACAGACCTGTAACTTCTTCTTTAAGAGGCACCTGTTTGAATGTGTTATCAGTATAAAAGGCACCTGTCCACAACCTCAAACAGTCACACTCCAAACTCCAAAATAATATTTTATTAACACATTTTATATTGTTATTATAGTTAAGAATAGTTACTTATTATCCTGGGCAATACCAGGTAATACAGCTAGTAGCATTATATTTTTGCAAAGTGGTCAAAGATTAGTGTGCTGAACCAACATGTAACCATTAATTTGTAACATAAAAAGGAATTAAATAAATTGTGCAATGCAAAATTATGCTGCACTGCCATAATCCTTACATTCTAGTGCCCAAACATGCAAAAATAAGATCCAAAAATGTATTAAGAGGCTTAATAAATTTGTCATATTTTATTCCTATGGGATCTTTTTTAAGACCGGTGTATGAAACCACTGTCCAATAAATTTCCCCTCATGACTTCTGCTTATGGTCAAAAGCGATATTGCAGTTAATCCCACTCACTTGAATGGAGCTAAACTTCAATATACAGTCCAAAAACAAGAGTGGCCCTATTTCTCAAATAAAAGACCTTTTTCAAGTCTGGAAATCTTAAAGTATATAGACACTTTCAGGTGTGTATTTTAATTACATTATGCCAGTAGTTTACGATTGATTTTCCAATATATCTAAAGCATTTATCTTTTACAACATCTGTATCACTGTATCACAAAATGCAGGATGAGTTTACAGTCAAATTCATCAGTCTGCTCGTCTGATAGGGAGAGTCATCATTTTATCTAAACATCATTCTTTTTGTGCTCTGATTCCAACCTAGAAGTTGGTTAGGAAATATTAAAAAATCCAGGTTATTGGGAGCTGTGAGAGCAAACTTCCTGATGGACTTAGTATTAACATATTTTGCAGTATGTTGATAGTGACACGTGCTCATTACTCATATCGAGTGGGTCTGATGCTCGAAAGAGCTCCATTCAAATAAAAAGTATAGTGGAACTCTATGGGAAAATCATTTGTACGGCAGACCAGCTTGAAAGGGCAGGGTTGGCCGTGAAGTCGCTGAGATGGATGGAAACAAAGGTCCCCACATTTATAATAACCAGCCAAGGAAAATCAGACAGCTGCAGGCTGATAATATCAGGCTATGATGGCCCATGTTTATTTAGCCCTTCCCAGCCTAAAAATAGCATTCCGCTGCTGCTCCATAATTGGCTCATCTATTGGTTGCCCAGGCTCTTCCCGATTGCCCTTATGCAGTGGCAGTGGGTGTAATATTTTCAAGGGTTGATGTCAACTGTAAATTTTCAGCTTTGATCACGCCCAGGGGTTAGTAATGGAGAGGGATCTATCAGACATCCTCATTAATAACTCAGTAACTGTGAAGTTAAAAAAACACGCACACTGGAAAATGTGTTTATTTGAATAGACTCCCCCATACTATCCCTCAGTCACCAATTTATTAAAAAAATTCAATACAGGTCAAACATAATCCTTGGTGTAGTGGTCCAATAACATCTCCCAAATCCATACTACAACCTATCGAGCCCTGTTCAGAGAACAAGGCTCCATGGGTCACTCCCAGTCAACAGCAGACATGGAGTTTCTCATACAAGGTGACATCAGTAACTCAGTGACATCACTGCGTATGAAAAATTCAGGGTCTAGCGCTGATTTGGAAGTGACCTCTGGAGTCACTCCCGGTCAGCAGCAGACCCGTAATTTGTCACGCATAATGACATCACTGAGATACTGATGTAACTGCGCGTGAGAAACTTCGGGTCTGCCGCTATCCTCTGGAGTGGGGCAACTGTTCAAATTTCTGCAAACTTACTTAAATTCTATTCTGCGTTAGTTCAATTGTGTATTTAACTATGGATCCTATAGTATAGAGGGCATTATTTTTTTCTTAACATTATATGACTATACCGATGTCAATGAAGCCTATAGTGACACCAAAAAACTTGCTTTTCGCCTGCAAAGCACAAGGATATCATTTGTTTTCATTTCACATGCTCCTCTGTTTAGCTATCCCTCATTGAACAGTACATGATATTAGGATGAGTCTCATAGTAGCTCTGTGTAACATTCATTTTTCCCCCTTAAGGATTCAGACAGGTCGGTTAAGCGTACTGATTCCTCTAGATAATCTCCATTTATCTTGTCTCTGCTTTCATTCTCTCTTTCTATCAATGCCATCATTTGCTCGCTTTCTGCCTTGTGAACGGAGTTTGACCTCCAAGAGTTTTTTTTTCTTTCTTTCATTCCCTTAACAATGCAAAGTTGTGCATCAGTATAGCTGTGATCTCATAACCTGGCATTCTTTGGCACAGGGCCGGCTCCAGGTTTTTGTGGGCCCCGGGCGGAAGAGTCCCAGTGGGCCCCATCCACACGCAGACACACATACGTACACATACATATACATATTTAACGACAAACTCACAAAAATACATATAGAACTGACACATCTATACAGTCATATACACTGACATACATATAGATACACATCATACATGCATACAGACACACACACACAGCTCTGCTGGATACATACATACAGACACAGCGCTGCTACATACATACACACATAGCTCTGCCACATACATACACACATAGCTCTGCCACATACATACACACATAGCTCTGCCACATACATACACACATAGCTCTGTCACATACATACACACATAGCTCTGTCACATACATACACACATAGCTCTGTCACATACATACACACATAGCTCTGCCACATACATACACACATAGCTCTGTCACATACATACACACATAGCTCTGCCACATACATACACACATAGCTCTGTCACATACATACACACATAGCTCTGTCACATACATACACACATAGCTCTGTCACATACATACACACATAGCTCTGTCACATACATACACACATAGCTCTGTCACATACATACACACATAGCTCTGCTATATACATACACACATAGCTCTGCTATATACATACACACATAGCTCTGCTATATACATACACACATAGCTCTGCTATATACATACACACATAGCTCTGTCACATACATACACACATAGCTCTGCTATATACATACACACATAGCTCTGCTATATACATACACACATAGCTCTGCTATATACATACACACATAGCTCTGTCACATACATACACACATAGCTCTGCCACATACATACACACATAGCTCTGTCACATACATACACACATAGCTCTGCCACATACATACACACATAGCTCTGTCACATACATACACACATAGCTCTGTCACATACATACACACATAGCTCTGTCACATACATACACACATAGCTCTGTCACATACATACACACATAGCTCTGTCACATACATACACACATAGCTCTGCTATATACATACACACATAGCTCTGCTATATACATACACACATAGCTCTGCTATATACATACACACATAGCTCTGCTATATACATACACACATAGCTCTGTCACATACATACACACATAGCTCTGCTATATACATACACACATAGCTCTGCTATATACATACACACATAGCTCTGCTATATACATACACACATAGCTCTGTCACATACATACACACATAGCTCTGCTATATACATACACACATAGCTCTGCTATATACATACACACCTAGCTCTGCTATATACATACACACCTAGCTCTGCTATATACATACACACCTAGCTCTGCTATATACATACACACCTAGCTCTGCTATATACATACACACCTAGCTCTGCTATATACATACACACCTAGCTCTGCTATATACATACACACCTAGCTCTGCTACATACAGACAGAGACAGACACGCGCGGCTCCGGGGGGGGGGGGGGGGGGGCATAAATCGGGGTTGGGGAGGGCACATACCGCTCAGGTCACGGTGGAGAGGGGGCCCACACAGCGCCGGAGGGACACGCTGTGCTGGGGGTCGCTGGCTGGCACTGCAACTCTCATCTGTGGGACTGAGCAGGATGCCGGCCGGTAGCTCCGCCCACAGATGAAGTTCAAACCAGGAAGTCTGCGCGCCTTAAAGAGACGGCGCCGCAGATTCCTGCCGAGGACTGCGGTCCCCGGAACTCTGCCCGGGGACCGCAGAACTAAGGAGAGTGAGCCCCGGCCAAGGTGCACCAGAGCTGACGAGGCCGAGTGGGCCCCCCGGCTCTCCAGGGCCCCGGCATTTGCCCGGGTATGCCGGGTGCTGACGCCGGCCCTGCTTTGGCAGGACAAATGCAATTAGCCTTACAGCAGAAGCCTTGTCACAAGCCTGTGCCTTGCTCTCACACCTGCCTGTTCTTCATGGAGATTAGATCTGACCAGTAGCTGTTTGGAAATGACACACAAAGCTGGAAAAAGCTCTTTACCTGTGCTAGCAATTTACAGGCTGGAATATCTCAGTACAAACCATATCTCTGCTGTACAAACATTTAGACCTAGGGCAACACATCAAATGAAATGCCTAACCTTAGTGGACACAGTTTACTCTACGGCCACAATAGTGTCGCTCATAGCTTCTTTTTATTGTATTTTCAAGTATAAGGAGAACTTGTTTTTCATGTTTCTCTATATTGTACAATCATTAAAATGTGGAAATGTTAAAGCATACGTTTTTCAATTATTTGGCATTTTCAAGATATCCACATGCCATCATTGTATTTGAACATTTTAGTTAAAGGGGATATCCAAGACATTTTTTTTTCCATTAGGCATAGAACTGACAAGTATGTAGTTGTTAACTACCTGCCTGTTGTGCCTGGCACCGGCTCACAGTGATCACAGACCGCTGCTGCCAATGATTCTGCTGCTTCATTTGACCTGACATCAACAGAGCAACGCTTCCTCTTTTGGGTTGCTGTGTTGATGAGGCATGACTTCCAACATCATGCCGATTGACAGCCGGCTCCCCACAGTTAGGCAGTGCTGAGCCGGCTGTCATTCAGCATGACATTAGTAATAATGCCCCCTCAACAGAGCACAGTAGAAGTGAAGCCACTGTCTTGTTGACGTGGCATGATATGAAACCACAGAATCACTGGCAGGATGCGACAGAGATCGGCATCGAGCAATTAGCAACTACCTGTGCGGAAGTTCTTAGACCCATAGAAAAATAAAATTATCCGGTCATCTTTGTTCCTTAGCTTGCCACAGAAATCTTTAAATCTTTCTCTGTTGTCCCAAAAGTTTGGTATATTTTTCAGTGTAGATAGTAACATATCAGCTGGGGAATCCAGCAGTTAACCTAATAAATGATTGCTTAGATTTAGAATATACACCAGAGCAATGTCACTGGGTTTAAGGATAACTGCAAAATAGTTTCTAAAATGCCACTGACAAATGTTTCTTGGAAATCAATTCTTTTTGTACTATCGGGTTTTTTTAAGATTATTTTTATCAGCTGCAACTTTTTAAAAATACTAAAAAAATATGGCATTTCAGGTGTTTTTCTCCTTTGGCTATTCCACAGAATATCATAAGTAGCTGTAAAAACAAAAAATACACTTTAAAAAAAAAAAAAGTTAAAATCACAGAAATGTTTAAGTGCCATTAAAAGCCATCCTGCCTTTAATGCTAATAGAATAGCTTTCATTGTCAGTATTTTTGTTCTTTATATGAGAATTGATGAACCCTATAAGATGATTTTTTATATATAGATACATTATAAATCATTTACCTGCATTTATAAATAAACTCAGCGATAAAATTACTGTCACGATCGTCTCCCTGCATGTTGAGACCAGTGACAGCCTTTGGACTGCAGCCTCTCATCTGGTTCTTTTCATTTAAATGGGTTTCATTTCACTTGCCACTTAGGTGGTTAAGTGCCAGTTTTTCCTCTTGCAGCTTTTCCTAAGCAGTTCCTTGCTGAGTGATCAGCTGCACTTACTAAGTAGTCACGCCCTTCTGCTCTAAATAGTGGTATATCCCAGCATTCCCTGCTGAAGATGCAAAGTCAATTGTGTCCTGGCCGCCTTTGAGGAAGGTTCTGTAAGTCTAGTTCCTGTGCTCTGGCTATATCCTTTAATTCTTATTCCCCCACCCCCCCGTTTGTCTAGAATACCCTGGTGTGTTGTCAGTGCAGTGGTGAGGTCTAGTGAATCCCACCTGCCCCTCACTAGTCAGGGCTACAACAGGGTCTTCCAAGGGTCTCGGTTTCCTGCTTGGCAACAGTTGTGGACAGTGTATAGGAAATGGTGATGAGAGGAGGGACAGCTGCAGGTGAGGTTAGGAGGTGCCCACCAACCCCACTCACTAGTTATAGGGCCTCCCATTGCCCATTATTTTTGTGTCCCCGTGGCTCCCCTTTACTTGTGTTTTTTTTTGTGCTTCAGATGCACATAGGTCTGAATGCACCATGCCACACTTGCTACACTTGGCAAGCATGACAATTACTTGGAGGAAGGACAAGCATAATGGCATATGTGGTAAAACTGTGACAGCTTTGTGTTCACTCACATAACATCCCCTATATGTGTCAGTATCCACAGCGCTATAAATATTTTTAAGCCTATGTGCTCCTGTGTCACTTGGAAATGATCAAGACAACTTTTTGCTTATGAAAGTAAAGAAAAAAATACCCAGACACGTTCAGCACAATTGTAATAAAATAAAAGTATGCCAAGTAATAAAACAGAAATATCACTATTCATATTAAACCTTGCATTTAGTAGAAATGTTACAGGGCTCTCTGAGTCATTGTTCCCATGGCTTTATTATGTAATACATTATAAAGTGTTCAGAGAACTATGAGTATCAACAATAATGTGTATAGGATCTATTTGTGCTGGTGACTAAAGTAAGACAATAGGTATCATTAAAAATAATAAATGCACTGCTTGCAAGCAATATCCCACAAAGAGGTAGTACTAGACAGTAGGTATGATGATCCCAAGACATTTGATAAGAAGTTTTTGTCTAAAAGTGTTAGGGTACCTTCACACTTTAGCGATGCAGCAGCGATCCGACCAGCGATCTGACATGGTCAGGATCGCTGCTGCATCGCTACATTGTCGCTGGTGAGCTGTCAAACAGGCAGATCTCACCAGCGACCAGTGACCAGCCCCCAGCCAGCAGCGACGTGCAAGCGACGCTACGCTTGCACGGAGCCGGCGTCTGGAAGCTGCGGACACAGGTAACTAAGGTAAACATTGGGTATGGTTACCCGATGTTTACCTTAGTTACCAGCTCACACCGCTTAAGTTAGCGTGTGCAGGGAGCAGGAGCCGGCACTGGCAGCGTGAGAGCTGCGGAGGCTGGT
This sequence comes from Anomaloglossus baeobatrachus, assembly GCF_048569485.1. Lineage (NCBI taxonomy): Eukaryota > Metazoa > Chordata > Amphibia > Anura > Aromobatidae > Anomaloglossus > Anomaloglossus baeobatrachus. Next base: position 148,265,354 of record NC_134357.1, read on the forward strand.
AACGAAGGTAAATATCGGGTAACCACCTTGGTTACCCGATGTTTACCTTGGTTACAGCTTACCACAGGCTGTCAGACACCGGCTCCTGCTCCCTTCACATTCAGGATTGTTGCTCTCTCGCTGTCACACACAGCGATGTGTGCTTATCAGCGGGAGAGCAACAATAAAAAAACGAACCAGCACTGTGTGTAACGAGCAGCGATCTCACAGCAGGGGCCAGATCGCTGCTCAGTGTCACACACAGCGATATCGCTAATGAGGTCACAAAAAACGTGACTCAGCAGCGATATCAGTAGCGATCTCGCTGTGTGTGAAGTACTCCTTACACTGCTGGCAGATCACTTACGATGATAGTTCCAGTTAGATACCCTCTAATGTGCAACGCTCGATGATCCAAGTTGGACTCAGTAAGTATGGCAGTGCCCCATCTAGTAGCAGCATGAAGTAAGTGATGTCAGAGTACTTGTACAAAGTGCTTCAAAGATGTCTGCTATTCTTTCCCTGAGGATGAAAAGATGGTTCTTGTCAAGCTATCACTAGTGGGCACACTCAAGAAAGATGAAAAGCTCCAAAGTGCAGTAAGGCAAAAGCCCACTAGAGGTTGCTAGCACAAGTGCAGGGACACGGCACAGAACAAGTGTCAGGAGGACAGGTAGGTCAGACAAAACAGGAGGGACAGAGGTCAGGGAGAGGAGTACTGGGTAGTGGGATTCAATCAGAGCAAACTCACAGGAACCATCTGCACACATGGAAGAGCAGGAACTATTACTGGTGGAGTCCCGGAAATAACAACACCAAGATATGGCGGCGCGACCTCCGGAACAAGACATGACCAAACAGGAACCTCTCATCAGACCTAACCTCGGAGACAAAATAGATGCATTGGCTCTGCAGTGTCAGAGCCATGCTGGAATCATGACAGTTCTCCTCTTTATTCAGGCTCAGCCCACTGAATAGTGAGAATGTTACAGGATATATCGCTACATCGGAGCATTATCAATCAATAACTGCTAAACAAACGCAGTTGTTCAAAAGGATATAATTCAATGTAATTTGATCTATCTCTGAATGTTGGACGATGGTGGGGGCGTAGCTACTGGCACAGGCACTGCCATACTTCCATAGTCCAATGTGGATCATTGAGAGTTGCACATTAGAGGATATGTAACTGAAACTACATACCGGCACAATTATTGGAAGTGATCTTCCAGAATAATAACATTTTAAGATTAAAGGGGGCTTTACATGCTGCGACATCGCTAACAATATATTGTCGGGGTCACGGTGTTTGTGACGCATATCTGGCGTCATTAGTGACGTCGCAGCGTGTGATAGGCTGTAGCGACCTAAAACGATCGCAAAAATGACAAAAATCGTTTGTTTTGGAGAGGTTGTTTAATTTAAAAAAAATCATTGTCAGGTAAGTAGCGATGTTGTTTCTTGTTCCTGCGGCATCACACATCGCTTTGTGTGACACCACAGGAGCGACGAACATCTCCTTACCTCCATCCTGCCGGCAATGAGGAAGGAAGGAGGTGGGCAGGATGTTTGGCCCGCTCATCTCCGCCCCTCCGCTTCTATTGGCCGGCCGCATAGTGACGCCACAGTGACGTCGCTATGACACTGAACACACTCCCCCTTGAATGAGGGATTGTAGGGTGGTCACAGCGACGTCGCTGTCAAGGTATGTGCTTGTGACGCTGCCGTAGCGATAATGTTCGCTATGGCAGCGATCACCACATATCGCACGTACGACGAGGGGCGGGTGCTATCGCGCACGACATCGCTAGCTATACCTAGCGATGTCGTAGCGTGTAAAGCACCCTTTAGTTTTCACACTAAGTTTTTGGTAATTTTTGATGCAGCTTAATTTTCCTGTCCAAAAAAACACAGTCTTCTACAGTTTCATCAAAGTGGAGGAGATTTATAGAAATCTAATGTGCACTGTGTTTTTCTTTACACTTCAATTTCTGTTGTGGGATTGCTGAGCTTTACGTGCAGATTTCCCCATATATTGTTTTATTGTTTTAGGTGCTGAAAATCGGCAGGTAAAAAACACACATGCTTTTTAAATGTATTTTTGCTACAGAAATGTACTAAAAGTGCATGTAATATGCACATAAGTATATCAATAGACAAATACCAAGTAGTATAACAAAAAACATGATGTACCAACAATCGCAGTATCACAAATACAAGAAAAATGAATGTAGAGCACAATAAAAAAATGCAATAAAAATGCAAATTACCTAATTTTTGCTATTAGGTCCAGACTTCTTATCAGGTTACTTTTGGTGCCATCATTTCTACTATGTGGTCCGATGTATTCACTGTGGGACATTGTTCGCTGGCATTGTTTATTGTCAACTGAGCAAATAGATTGTATACATATTACATTTAGAGTTTTTACCCATATTTGTTGGGTTGTGACTATACGATAAAAGTACCAATTGTCGTTAAGTGTCTACAATAGCTGTATTATTCTATGACAATTTCACTTTTCAGCACTTAAACTTTCAGAAGACAAAGTTTTACAGACATTTGAAAAGGTTACTTCCTCAGACATATAGTTTCAAGGTGCCAAAAAAAATATTCTTAAGATAAAGTAATCTTTACAAGCTCACTCATTTCCTTTTTGTATTGCCTCTAACCATCATAATTATCTACAATGATTATGGCACAATTATTTGTAACCAAAAATTAATACATTGCACTCCAAATGATGTCATATTCATTTATCAAAAGATTTATGAGACTTGTACTTTTGCTCTAATGAGATTTATGCAAATGAATGGTGCAATAATGACAATGGGATACAGGTTACATAATAGGTCTGGAATTCCATGTTTGAAGACAATTTGGCCTTTCTACCACTGGTTGCTATACAGTTTAGAAGACATTTACAAAATCAACTTCAATCATTGTATTATTCTGAAATCTAACTAACCAAGCTAAATATTATCAGAAATTACTGCATATTATTGCATCTACATGATCCTGAAATACAGCAACACATGCATCAAATTAAAAGAAAACGTGGCTGATTTCTGTGATAAATGGCAGTGGCACCACTCCTGTACATAGGCTCAGCTATGAGTCCTGACCATAGCTAACGATAGTGCTATTTGAAAAAAAAATGTGGCCATGTCTATCATTTTTTTTATTTCATGCAACACCTTTAAAGGAGTTATAATGTCTTCTGATTAAAATGTGCAGTCACTTTTTGTGTTTGCAGACTATGGAATCTCAACAATGAAGTAGACACACTGTCAACTTTCACCAATATTGCTGTTGATAGGAGGCGGTCACACTAGTATTCTTCATGTATATTTCTATCCACATTCCAAATAGACATGCCTGGCTTCTCTCAATACAAGTAAATTGAGTGAACATAGAGCAACTGCAGACTTTTATCAGAAGACTGGACAACCTCTTTAAAGCACCACTCTGCTTATATCTAAGCCTCCTGCCCCAGGTACTACAATCAAACTCTGGAGTTTTTATGCTTTTTCAGCATTGTTCTGGTCCTGCGACACCATATTATGCCAGTAACGTCTGACAAGCTGGAAGTCAGAAGATACATCACAAGCTCCCAATGCATCTCTATGAGAGCCAGAATGAGACTCTCATAGATTTGTATTTAGTTGTGACCTTTGGCGCGCTCCATAACACATTGGAGCTGGTGGCAGGTCAAAAATTAACAGAGAACGCCATAGCTGCTGTGATAACAGGTTAAGATGGCAGCTTGTGTGTATGAGACAGGGGTCAGTGAACTTAAATTTAAAACATCACTGCAATGGGGGAATGAAAAAAATGCTGGAATTGTGCTTTTAGATTATCATTTGGGATAATCGTAGAGAAACACGATAATATTAGCATCTAAAAAATATAATAAAATCACCAAAATAACTTCTTTTAAAAATAACATTTAGGGCACATGCCTCATCTGTCCAAATAGGACTACATTCCAGTTGGAAGACCACCAGCCAAAATGTGCACTGCAGTCTGAGCTTGGACCAGTTTTTCTTTCCTACAAGTACCAAATCTGCACCAAAAAATGAAGAGTCAAAAAATGCTACAAAAACATTTTTGTTTTTACACTGCAAAGAGATGCAGAAATAGTGCAGAAATTTCTGTACCAGATACACAGCTCCAAGACGTCCTATGGCCTTCCAGACTTTGCATTCAGCCAACTTGAGTTTCATGCGCTGGGAAATTGCAGGCTGGGTACTTTCAAGATCACGGAATGTGCAGATACTCCAGGATTTTCAGCCTTTGGTATAGTCCATTTTCACAAATTAAACAAAAGTTGGTTTTGCATTTTATTTACTTAATGATATCACTTTCTTTGACTTGTCATTTGCTTTTCTGATTTTCTTATTTAATACAAAAAATCAAATGCTTCTTTTTTTATCACCTTATATTTATTTTGAAATATGCCCAAATTTTTGTGAGCAGTGTGCCTTACATGAGCACATAACCAAAAATGTCACTGAAGTACTCAGTGTCTCATGCTTCGTGAGTGACTGCCTATTTATCTTTCCCCAATCTCTTCCTCCTCAGTCCACCACTAATGCTTTATTCTGTCCACACCAGTGGCGGACATATTGCCGGCTCAGCCAATGCGGTGAACAGGGGCCCGAAGGTTCAGGTGGCCCTTGCTCGCCGGTCAGTGATGAGGGCAATCTGACCTGTTGTCCGGAGCTCCAGGCTCCGGGGTGCCCTGGTCAGATCGCCCTCATCACACACTGTGTGTTGGGCAGGGAGTGATCCTGCAGCTCTGCACAGTCAGTGCAGGCAGCAAAACGTGGCAATCTCTTCTCTGTTCCTTGCCCGGAACTTTCTCTGTGACACAAGCGTGTGCCCTGATGTCGTCAGTACTGCACACGCATGTGACATTTCAAAAGTTCCCGCCCGGCCGGAAGAAGAAGAAGTGGCACAGGGGGGCCTTCACGGAGAGAAGCAGTGGCGGGGCCCCGTAGGAGAACAGTATCGGTGCAGCCAGGGCCCATACAAGAGAAGTAGCAGCTCGTGGGGGGGCCTTTACGGAGGTGCCTGAGGAGGGAGAGGTGAGTGGTGACTATTAACCTTAAGAGGGGACAATGAGGAAGGGGGTTAATAGTGACTAATTTTGGGGGTGTAGTGATGTATATGAGGATGTAGTGATGCCGTTTTAAAGGTGTAGTATATAGGTGTGTAGTGCTGTAGTTTATTACTGGTGTAGTATATAGTGGTGTAGTGATGTAGTATATAGGGGTGTAGTGGTGTAGTTTGTTACCGGTGTAGTATATGGGGGGTGTAGTGATGTAGTTTATTACAGGTCTAGTATATAGTGGTGTAGTATATAGGGGTATAGTATATGGGTGTGTAGTGGTGTAGTTTGTTACAGATGTAGTATATGGGGGTGTAGCAATGTATATTACAGGTGTAGTGTATGGGAGTATAGTGAGTGATGTAGTTTTACAGGTGTAGTATATGGGGATGTAGTATATGGAGGTATAGTGATGTAGTTTTACAGGTGTAGTATATAGGGGTGTAGTGATGTAGTTTATTACAGGTGGAGTATATGAGGATGTAGTGATGTAGTATATGGGGGGTGCAGTGATGTAGTATATGGGTATGTAGTATATTACAGGTGTAGTATGTGGGGATTTAGTTATGTAGTACATTACAGGTGTAGGATATAGGGGGTGCAGTGATGTAGTATATGGGGATGTAGTATATGGGTATGTAGTATATTGCAGGTGTAGTACATGGGGGTGTAGTGATGTAGTATATGGGGATTTAGTTTTATATATATATATATATATATATATGTATTATATGTTTTATATATATATACCGACATAGATGGGGGGCAGGTATAATTTCTTGCACAGGGACCCAAGTGGTCAGTGTCCGCACTATGCAGAGGTCAGGTAACTCTTCTATTTTTGTATGCATGCCAAACACAATGCTAAGTATGGATTCTTACGCATTCTCCCTCTGTAATACACTGTTGCTGTTTGCATACAATTAGTCATTGTAGTAATTGTAGGTCACAATTACCCGACTCTGTTACACTACATTGCAATTGTACATTTGCTAAAAACGTTGAGAAAGTTCAAGCACATACTTTAGTCACTTCAATACATCCATGGTTGCTCTCTTCTCATTGGTACATTTCCCAATTAACAACTTTTTTTACTGTATTGAATAACAGTTAATAATTAATGACCCCCCCATTTTTTAATAATTGATTCCTAAGGGTGACAGATTTCAATAAAGGCTTTCCATAAATGTATGTGTCAAGAGCTTTTACCAGCATGTGTTTAACAGAAGAAAAAGCTTCAGTATGTTGCTAACCTTTCAGATATTTTTGGCTATCAGTGAGCTTTAGAAGACTTCAGCAATAGGACAAACCCTCTATACCTGCTGTGTGAGGCAATAAATAAGCATACAATTTAATGTAGGAATTAAAGGATCATTCCATTCTTATATGGTTCAACCTGCACCAGTACCAAGGATGAGGCTCTAAGGCGAAATAGTTGGTATCACCATTAATTTAACTGGGAATTCCAAATACCTCTTTACTGACAAAAGTGCACAAATATGGGCCTGTTCTCAAGATAGATGCAGGTCCTAATGATGGCACAAATACAGTGCCATACAAAAGTTTGGGCACTCATTGTCAACAGTTAAACAAGCTGAAGATGAAATGAGGGCTAAAATGCATAAAGTTAAACATGACACATTTCCTTTGTATTTTAGACAAAAAAAATATTTTCATCTTTTAAATTTTAAAAATTGCAAAAAGGTAAATTGGCCGATGGAATAGTTTATATACTCTTGGAGATTTATGTGCTCATATAACTGACCAAGGTTTCAGACTTCAGTTAGCCTTAAAAACTTTATAAAAACCCAGCCTCCTTCAACCTTGTCCAATTAAACAAAATCCATGTTTCCTTATAAGCAGCTGCCTAGCACTCTGAAAATGAAAGTGGTGAAGGCACAATAAGTAGCAGAAGGCTATAAGAAAATAGCAAAGCGTTTTCAAGTTTGCCTTTCCTGTGGTCGAAATATAATTAAGAATTGGCAGTTAACAGGAACAGTGGAGGTCAAAATAAGATCTGGAAGACCAATCAACATTTCTGTGAGAGCTGATTGCTAGAGAGGCAAATCAGAACCCCTGCTTGACTGTAAAAGATGTTCAGGAAGATTCAGCAGACTCTGGAGTTGTGGTACATTGTTCTACTGTTCAGAGACATCTGCTCAAATATGGCCTTCATAGAAGAGTCATCACAAGAAATTCTTTCCTGTGTGTGTCATCACCATAAAATTCAGTGTCAGAAGTATAAAAAAGAATACCTAACCAAGCCTGATGCATTTTGGAAACAAGTCTCGTGGACCAATGAGGTGAAAATGGAACTCTTTGGCCACAATGATCAAAGGTAAGTGTGGAGAAAAAAGGGCAAATTTCAGGAAAAGTATATCTCGACAACCATTAAGCATGGGGGTGGATCAATCATGCTTTGGAGTTTTATTGCAGCAAATGGCATTGGGACCATTTAACTAGTACAGGAAATAATGGAATCAGGGAAATTTCAACAAATTATTGATGCAAACATAACACTATTAGTGATGAGCGAGTACTAAAAAGCTCGGGTGCTCGAAGCTCGGGCCGAGCCTCCCAATATACTCGTGTACTCGGCCCGAGCAACGAGCCCAATGTTATCCTATGGGAGACCCGAGTATTTTTGTGAAATGACCACCGGCAGCATGTAGAAACCCTAAAAATGGCACAAAAGTCTTCGAAGAGTGCTCAAATGACATGGCAACAGCATGGGGAAGACCCCTTGAAGCATTTATCACTCAAAAGTCACAGCTGTGAACAATTTAGTCCGCGTTTTACGCCATTTTTACGGACTCACCAGAAAACCTTCCAAAATGACACCAAAATGAATTTTCATGGCGGAAATGTTAAGGGCACATAACCAATAGTGAGATAGAGCTAATGTATGTTACTTTTTGAGATTACTACATGAAAGATTTTACGTAAAACATTGTGTGGCACTCCGATGTCCCTGAGAAGAGACGTACATAAAGGCCTCTGAGTCTAATGTGCCCATTTTGAGGAAGTGAGTCTTTGTAGTATTTTCCTTTGCCAGGGCAGTCCAAAATTGTGAGGTTCACCAATGCCCCTGCATACAGACGTGCATGATGGCCTGTAAACCTGAAGTGCCCATTGGAAGGAAGTGGGTCTATTGTAGTATAGCCCTTAGGCAGGGCAGCCAAAAATTGGGAAGCTCCACATTGTCCCTGGATAGAGACGTGCATGAGGGCCTGTAAACCTGAAGTGCCCATTGGAAGGAAGTGGGTCTATTGTAGTATAGCCCTTAGGCAGGGCAGCCAAAAATTGGGAGGCTCCACGTTGTCCCTGGATAGAGACGTGCATGAGGGCCTCAAAACATTAAGTGTCCCTTGTCAGGAAGTGGGTCTTTTGTAGTATAGCCCTTTGGCAGGGCAGCCAAAAATTGGGAGGCTCCACGTTGTCCCTGGATAGAGACGTGCATGAGGGCCTCAAAACATTAAGTGTCCCTTGTCAGGAAGTGGGTCTTTTGTAGTATAGCCCTTTGGCAGGGCAGCCAAAAATTGGGAGGCTCCACGTTGTCCCTGGATAGAGACGTGCATGAGGGCCTCAAAACATTAAGTGTCCATTGTCAGGAAGTGGGTCTTTTGTAGTATAGCCCTTAGGCAGGGCAGCCAAAAATTGGGAGGCTCCACGTTGTCCCTGGATAGAGACGTGCATGAGGGCCTCAAAACATTAAGTGTCCCTTGTCAGGAAGTGGGTCTTTTGTAGTATAGCCCTTTGGCAGGGCAGCCAAAAATTGGGAGGCTCCACGTTGTCCCTGGATAGAGACGTGCATGAGGGCCTCAAAACATTAAGTGTCCATTGTCAGGAAGTGGGTCTTTTGTAGTATAGCCCTTTGGCAGGGCAGCCAAAAATTGGGAGGCTCCACGTTGTCCCTGGATAGAGACGTGCATGAGGGCCTCAAAACATTGTTCCCATTGCAAAGGAGCGGGTCTCCTGTCGTTGTAATGTCCATTCTGCAAAGAATGGGCGAAAAAATTTACCACTGGGGGTATACCTGAAACAAAGGCCTAACTCTTGTAACGGTCATCATGGTGGCGCATGAGGAGAAGGAGGAGCAGTCCAGCGATTATCCAAAGTCCAGAAGTGTGTACCCATGGGTGACTGGAGGTACATGGCAAATTCCCGTTACAAACTTTAAATTCCGCTCTCATTTGCTGGTGGTGTGGTGAAGTCTGGCCCAATCCAACCCTTGTTCATCTTGATCAGAGTCAGCCTGTCAGCATTTTCAGTTGACAGGCGGGTGCGTTTATCTGTAATGATTCCACCTGCGGCACTAAAAACACGCTCTGACAAAACGCTAGCGGCAGGGCAGGCCAGGACTTCCAAGGCGTAGAGAGCCAATTCATGCCACGTGTCCACCTTGGATACCCAATAATTGTAAGGCACAGAGGAATGTCGGAGTACAGTTGTTCGATCTGCAAGGTACTCCTTGAGCATCTGGGCAAACTTAGGATTTCTTGTGGCACTACCCCGCACCTCAGGGGCTGTGGTACGTGAGGGGCTGAGAAAACTGTCCCACATCTTAAAGACTGTTCCCCTACCTCTGGCGGATTGGACTTGTGCCTCTCTCGGCTGTACGCCTTGGTTGTCCACTGATTCCTGACCTATGCCGCTAGCGTTTTGTGAGGGGAATGCTTTGCCTACTTCCGTGACTATGGCCTTCCGGAACTGCTGCATTTTGGTTGACCTCTCCGCCTCGGGAATAAGAGACATAAAGTTCTCCTTGTAGCGTGGGTCTAACAGTGTTACCAACTAATAATGATTGTCGGCCAAGATGTTCTTAACGCGAGGGTCACGAGACAGGCAGCTTACCATAAAGTCAGCCATGTGCGCCAGACTCTTAACAGCCAGGACTTCAGTAGCCTGACCAACACGTTGACTGAACATGCTGTCCTCCTCCTCCTCCTCCTCCTCCTCCTCCTCATCTACCCTGTCCTCTGGCCAGCCACGCTGAACCGAGGATATGACTGGTGTGCATGTCATATCCTCAATTTGGCCGGAGATTTGCTCCATGTCTTCATCCTCCTCCTCGTCATAGTCCTCCACTGCACGTTGTGATGAGACGAGGCTGGGCTGTGTGTTATCACCCACACCCACTACTGTTTCTTGCTGCAACTCATCGCGCTCCGCCTGCAATGCATCATGTTTGGTTTTGAGCAGAGACCATTTTAGAAGGCAGAGTAGCGGTATGGTGACGCTAATAATGGTGTCATCACCACTCACCATCTTGGTGGAGTCCTCAAAGTTTTGGAGGATGGTACATAGGTCGGACATCCATCTCCACTCCTGAGGTGTTATGTGTGGAGTTTGACCCATTTCCCGACGGTTTAGGTGATGCAGGTACTCAACAACTGCCCTCTTCTGCTCACATATCCTGACCAACATGTGCAGAGTTGAATTCCAACGTGTGGGGACATCACACACCAGTCTGTGAGCCGGAAGATGCAAACTGCGCTGAAAGCCGGCAAGGCCGGCTGAAGCAGTAGGTGACTTTCGAAAATGTGCAGACAGGCGGCGAACTTTTACCAGCAGATCAAACAGCTCTTGGTATGACTTTAGAAACCGCTGAACCATGAGGTTGAGCACATGGGCCACGCATGGAACATGTGTCAGCTGGCCTCGCCTCAAAGCCGCCACCAGGTTCCGGCCATTGTCACACACGACCTTTCCTGGCTTTAGAATCAGAGGTGTGAGCCAGTGATCTGCCTGCTGTTTCAGAGCTGTCCACAGCTCTTCTGCATTGTGGGGTTTGTCACCTATGCAGATTAGCTTCAGCACAGCCTGTTGCCGCTTCGCCGAGGCAGTGCTGCAGTGCTTCCAGCTTGGGACTGGTGTGGAGGGTACAGTGGATGAGGATGCGCAGGAGGAGGAGGAGGCTGAAGAGCATGACATTCCGGAGCTGTAGAGTGTGGGTGAAACACTGACTGAGGTAGGGCCTGCAAACCTTGGTGTGGGAAGGACGTGTTCCGTCCCTCGCTCAGACTGGGTCCCAGCTTCCACAATATTAACCCAGTGTGCCGTCAACGAGATGTAGCGGCCTTGCCCACAAGCACTTGTCCACGTGTCTGTGGTTAGGTGGACTTTGGGTGAAACAGCGTTTTTCAGGGCACGTGTGATGTTTTGTGACACGTGGTTATGCAACGCGGGGACGGCACACCGGGAGAAATAGTGGCGGCTGGGGACCGAGTAACGTGGGACAGCTGCCGCCATCAGGTCGCGGAATGCTTCTGTCTCCACCAGCCTAAAAGGCAACATTTCCAGCGCAAGCAGTCGCGAAATGTTAGCATTTAGAACTGTGGCATGTGGGGTGTTGGCAGTGTATTTGCGCCTGCGTTCAAAGGTTTGCTGAATGGATAACTGAACGCTGCGCTGGGACAAGGACGTGCTTGATGATGGTGTTATTTCTGCGTAGGCAACTGCAGGTGCAGGACCGGAGGAGGCTTGTTCGCAGGCAGCATGGACAGGGGATTGGCTCGCATGCACAACCAGCGAAGACGTAGCAGTGACATTAGCAAGCACTGCTCCTCGACTCTGTTGTACTTCCCACAAAGTCGGGTGCTTGGCTGACATGTGCCTGATCATGCTGGTGGTGGTCAGGCTGCTAGTTTTGGTACCCCTGCTGATGCTGGCACGGCAGGTGTTGCAAATGGCCTTTTTAGAATCATCTGGATCCAACTTAAAAAACTGCCAGACTCGGGAAGACCTAACATTTGTACAGGCACCTTGTGTCGTGTTGTTGTTCCGGGGAACGGTTGCCTGACTTCTGCCTGGAGCCACCACCCTGCTTCTTACTGCCTGTTGGGATGCTACGCCTCCCTCCCCCTGTGCACTGCTGTCCTCGCTCTGCATATCCTCCTGCCAGGTTGGGTCAGTTACTGGATCATCCACCACGTCGTCTTCCTCTTCCGCACCCTGCTCCTCCTCCTGACTTCCTGACAATTGTGTCTCATCATCGTCCACCCCTTGTTGAGACACGTTGCCAACTTCATGAGAACGTGGCTGCTCAAATATTTGGCCATCTGTACATACGATCTCCTCATGACCCACTTCAACATGAGCTGGCGAGAGGCCAGAATGTGCGAATGGAAACGTGAACAGCTCTTCCGAGTGTCCAAGTGTGGGATCATTAATGTCCGAGGACGTGTACTCAGCCTTGTGGTAGGAAGGAGGATCAGGTTCTGAAATGTGCGGTGCAGTATCACGGCTACTGACACTTGACCGTGTGGAAGACAGAGTGTTTGTGGTGGTGCCAATCTGACTGGAAGCATTATCCGCTATCCAACTAACAACCTGTTGACACTGGTCTTGGTTCAAGAGCGGTGTACTGCTGCGGTCCCCAAGAATTTGGGACAGGACGTGCGAGCGACTAGATGTGGCCCTTTGTTGTGGCAAAATTAGAGCTTGCCCACGACCTCGGCCTCTGCCTGCACCACCATCACGTCCACTTCCTTGTTCCTTGCCAACGCCCTTGCGCATTTTGCAATGCTGTGCTGACGTGTATTCACTAGACTTGGGCGTTATATCAAAGTTTGTGCAAATCGTGCACCTGTACGCTGCCACCGACAGGCACACATGTGCGGTTTTTAAATGCAAGCACGGACGCACTAAGAACCTAACACAGGTTTTAGGAGAAAAAATTTATGACGAGAACTCTGACACTATCAGCCACTGCTGACTGACGTGTATTATACACTACACTTGTGCGTTATATAATAGTTTGGTAAAAACGCACACAAGTGCACCTGTACGCTGCCACCGACAGGCACACACGTGCGGTTTTTAAATGCAAGCACGGACGCACTAAGAACCTAACACAGGTTTTAGGAGAAAAAATTTATGACGAGAACTCTGACACTATCAGCCACTGCTGACTGACGTGTATTATACACTACACTTGTGCGTTATATAATAGTTTGGTAAAAACGCACACAAGTGCACCTGTACGCTGCCACCGACAGGCACACACGTGCGGTTTTTAAATGCAAGCACGGACGCACTAAGAACCTAACACAGGTTTTAGGAGAAAAAATTTATGACGAGAACTCTGACACTATCAGCCACTGCTGACTGACGTGTATTATACACTACACTTGTGCGTTATATAATAGTTTGGTAAAAACGCACACAAGTGCACCTGTACGCTGCCACCGACAGGCACACACGTGTGGTTTTTAAATGCAAGCACGGACGCACTAAGAACCTAACAGGTTTTTAGGAGCGACAATTGCTGAGAAGTCTGACACTATCAGGACTGTTTTAGACTGTGTACACCAGCCCCAGATATGATGAAGGCTGGTATACGGTCACCACTAGGAATGGCTATATACCCTGCCTGCCTGCCTGCCTGCCTGCCTGTATACTGCTACAATATTCCTGACAAGGACTCTTTTGGTCACTAGCCTGTATTCCAACCTGGCTATACCCTGCCTGTATACAGCAACAATAGTCCTGAGAAGGACTCTGCTACTGTACTCCGACCTGGCTATACCCTGCCTGCCTGTATACAACTAGAATAGTCCTGAGAAGGACTTTTGGTCACACTGTTTGCAGCCCTGCTACGGAAATAGCTATAAAGGGCCGCAAACCTTTCCCTGAAGCAGCGACACTCTCCCTGCCTGACTGTCTGGATAGCTGTGAGCAGAGCACAGCGCGCCCGCCGGTATAAAGGCTCGGTCACGCTGTCCAGGCCGGCCAATCACTGCAATTCCACAACTAACAGGGCTGTGGCATTGCAGTGGTCTGCCAGCCAATCCCTGCATGAGGGCTTGCTCTCAAAAGAGCGCCAACATGCAGAAATGAAGACCACGAGTACAGCACGAGTATCGCGAGATTACTCGGTCCCCGCCGAGTAGACCGAGTACAGTGATACTCGTGCGAGTACCGAGTAGTAACAAGCATGCTCGCTCATCACTAAACACTATCTGTAAAAAAGCTGAAGTTGAAAAAAGGAAGACTTCTAAAAATTAATAATGGTCCTACACACACACGCACACACACACACACACACACACACACATCAAAATCTACAATAGACTACCTCAAAAGACACAAGCTAAAGCTTTTACAAGAGGCCTCACAGTTCCCTGATCTGCACATCATTGAGAATCTGTGGCTAGACCTCAAAAGAGCGGTCCATGCAAGACAAGCTAAAAATCCCACAGAACTGAAAGACTTTTCCAAAGAAAAATAGATGAAAATCCCTCAAATAAGAATCAAAAGTCTCCTGGCTGGCTACAAAGAGCATTTACAAGCTGTGATACTTGCAACAGGGGATCATACTAGGTACTAACCATGCTGGGTGCTTTAGCATCAACCCATTTTCCTTTTTTGTTAATTTAAAAATGTAAAAGATGAATTTATCTCTCTCTCTCTCTCTCTCTCTCTCTCTCTCTATCTCTCTATCTATCCACGCTGCCATTAAGCTTGTCCTATTGCAAGAGGATTGTGAAGACCACAGCAGTGTTTTGTATACTTTCCCTCGTTAAATAAGATTTGGTTAAGGTGAGCACCTAATCAAAAGCACATTAAGTAGAATAAGGTGTACTCTTGTTGAAATTCAACTGACACAGGAAGGGAATGGCTGTCAGACATGTAGAGAAGCTGATTTTTATAAAACTGTGCAGTGGTCTCTTAATTTTCGCCAGAGCTATACATATATACACACACACACACCGTATTTTTCAGACTATAAGATGCACCGGACCATAAGACGTACCCGGGTGTTAGAGGAGGAAGATGGAAAAATAAAATTTTAAGCAAAAAATGTGGTCATGACACACTATTATGGGGCGAGGATCTGCTGCTGACACTGTTAAGGGAGTAATGTCCCCAAATTCTCTACTAAGGTACCCCATCCTGGTAATAATCCTTCTGCCTTGTATATTATCCCCATCCTTATATATATATCCCCCATCACATAAAACCATAAACGTTTAGGCTATGTGCACTATGGTCTCAAAACTGCATGAATTTCCTTCCCCAGCAAAGTCTATGAGATTTCATTTTTGCTGTTTGCACATTAGGCTCATAACATATTCCCTCCTTCCCTGCTCACCGATGGCTGTGATTGGTTGCAGGCAGACCCACCTCCACACTGAATGACAGCTGTCTGACTACAGCCAGTCTCAGATGCCGGTGGGCGGGTCTATATCGTACAGTAAATTAAATAAATAATTAAAAAAAAATGATGTACGGTCCCCCCAATTTTGATAACCAGCCAAGATAAAGTCTCACAGCTGGGGGCTGGAATTCTCAGGCTGGGGAGACCCACGTTATTGGGAGCCCGCAAGCCTACAAATATCAGCCAGCAGCCACCCAGAATTGCCACATCCATTAGATGCAACAGTCCCGGGACTTTTCCCAGCTCATCCTGATTGCGTTGGTGCTGTGGCAATCGGGGTAATAAGAAGTTAATGGCAGCAGCCCATAGCTGCCACAAAGTCCTAGCTTAGTGATTGCTAGCGTCCATGAGACACCCCCTCATCACTAAGCTGTAAGTCAGTGTTTCTCAACTCCAGTCCTCAGGACCCACCAACAGGTCGTGTTTTCAGTTTTTCCTCAATGTTAGACAGGGAATAATTCCATCACCTGTGAAACATTAAGGAAAACCTGATGAGGAAAACCTGATAACATGATCTGTTGGTGGGTCCTGAGGACTGGAGTTGAGAAACACTGCTGTAAGTGAAAGTAAATAAACCCAAAATCCGAAAGAATCCTTTATTTGAAATAAAACACCAAAAAGTCTCCTCTTTCACCACTTTATTAATCCCTAAAACACCCCTCCAGGTCCAAGTAATCCACACGAGGTCCCACGACGCATCCAGTTCTGCTACATCTGACAATCGCATGACAGCTCTCTGTGAGTGTCAGGCCGCAAGTGAAGTGAGCCGTGTGGGATCAGTGGTGACTTCAGCTGTCACCGCACATCACCTGCCTGGAGTCACCGCTGATCTCGCGCTCACTTCAGCCACGGCCCGATATGCGGTAACAAGTGGAGGACTCCCGAGGTATGCTCATCTTTCCTTACTCCATGCAGCATCACTCATCTTCCTGTCTGTACCAGCAGTAGCGCCGCTGACCTGTGTGGAGCCGTGCGCACAGCGATGACGTCATCACTATGCGCACCACTCTCCACACACATTAGTGGGCAAGCAGACAGCAGGATATCGCGATGCTGCAGGGAATAGTGACCGGCGAGTATACTTATTCACTGCCCTCCACGCTGATGATGATGCTTGGGGGGCAGTAAATATAGCCACACATGATCACTCCAGGCTGTAGTTGGCAAGGATGATCACGCGGGCCGGCTGTTTAGTATGCGCGCATCATACCGCCCACCTGTCAGCTCCGGCTTCAGGGCTGAGAGATGATGGGCGTCGGAATGCAGTGCATATGAAATGAGGCTAATGAGTGGGACCACGTGGTCATGGTAGGCGCTGTTACAGCCTGCTCCTGCATCTGATGACCGCCTCCACCACCACTGCACCCCCCTTCACCCACTCCACCACCACCGCACAGCAGCCATCGGACTATAAGACGCACCCCCCACTTTCCCCCAACATTTTGGGGAAAAAAGTGTGTCTTATAGTCTGAAAAATACGGTATATATATATATATAGACTGTATATATATATATTCTTATATATACAGAATATATATATTCTTTCGCCTAAAATAAATGTATCATCTTTACTTTATGCCTTTTTGAGATCATTTCATCTTCAACTTGGTTAACAGTTCAAAATAACAGTAATTTGACCAAGGGATGCCAAAACCTTTGCATTCTGCTGTATCTACTATAAATATATGGCATATCACTGAAACATTACCCACATTTTCCAGCATCTGGACAACCAAGAACAGTGCTCACATGGTTACATCTGCCATATAAATTAAGTTGCCGGACACATGCATGTTGCTGTTGTTATGAATTGAGAAGAAATACGGGTTTAGTATCCAAGCCATGGCTTACTAGTGATTGCACATTTTCAGCTATCCTCTGGTCTGGTGATAAATGGAAATTTTGGGAAAACTAATGTATTGCGATTGTCAAAAGCATTTCTATAATTTGTCATGGAGTCTAACATGCAGAATCCTACCATTGTGTAATGTACTCCCTGTTAAGATTCCTCTATTTCTATGCTTCCAACATTCCTCATATGGCAACTCCTATGTTATTTGCATACTTGCTATCATGTGCCAACTGCTCTCTCCTAGTACTTTCAATTGAGAACATTCAGGTAAGAGGACGATAAAGCAACAAGCACATTTTTAAAGCATAAAAACTGCATGTGGAGTGGTCAAGAGCATGGAAATATTGGAGTCCTAAGCACATTACAAAGCAAAACATGTTGTGATGTCGGTCATGCAAGCTGCTGGCATGGTAAGTTACTTGGCACTATTTTTGCTATGTAACATGGTGTAAATATATTATTATTTAAACTTGAGACCAAAGGATACTACAGTGCTGGCCAAAAGTATTGGCACCCCTGCAATTCTGTCAGATAATACTCAGTTTCTTCTTGAAAATGATTGCAATCACAAATTCTTTGGTATTATTATCTTCATTTAATTTGTTTTCAATGAAAGAAAAAAAAATTGTCAGAAAGCCAAATTGGATATAATTCCACACCAAACATAAAAAAGAGGTGGACAAAAGTATTGGCACTGTTTGAAAAATCATGTGATGCTTCTCTAATTTGTGTAATTAACAGCACCTGTAACTTACCTGTGGCACCTAACAGGTGTTGGCAATAACTAAATCACACTTGCAGCCAGTTGACATGGATTAAAGTTGACTCAACCTCTGTCCTGTGTCCTTGTGTGTACCACATTGAGCATGGAGAAAAGAAAGAAGACCAAAGAACTGTCTGAGGACTTGAGAATCCAAATTGTGAGGAAGCATGAGCAATCTCAAGGCTACAAGTCCATCTCCAAAGACCTGAAAGTTCCTGTGTCTACGGTGCGCAGTGTCATCAAGAAGTTTAAAGCCCATGGCATTGTGGCTAACCTCCCAAGATGTGGAAAGAAAAGAAAAATTGACGAGAGATTTCAACAGAAGATTGTGCGGATGGTGGATAAAGAACTTCGACTAACATCCAAACAAGTTCAAGATGCCCTGCAGTCCGAGGGTACAACAGTGTCAACCCGTACTATCCGTCGGTGTCTGAATGAAAAGGGACTGTATGGTAGGATATCCAGGAAGACCCCACTTCTTACCCCGAGACATAAAAAAGCCAGGCTGGAGTTTGCCAAAACTTACCTGAGAAAGCCTAAAACATTTTGGAAGAATGTTTCCTGGTCAGATGAGACAAAAGTAGAGCTTTTTCGGAAAAGCCATCAACATAGAGTTTACAGGAAAAAAAAGAGGCATTCAAAGAAAAGAACACGGTCCCTACAGTCAAACATGGCGGAGGTTCCCTGATGTTTTGGCGTTACTTTGCTGCCTCTGGCACTGGACTGCTTGACCGTGTGCATGGCATTATGAAGTCTGAAGACTACCAACAAATTTTGCAGCATAATGTAGGGTCCAGTGTGAGAAAGCTGGGTCTTCCTCAGAGGTCATGGGTCTCCAAGCAGGACAATGACCCAAAACACACTTCAAAAAGCACTAGAAAATGGTTTGAGAGAAAGCACTGGAGACTACTAAAGTGGCCAGCAATGAGTCCAGACCTGAATCCCGTAGAACACCTGTGGAAAGATCTCAAAATGGCAGTTTGGAGAAGGCACCCTTCAAATCTCAGGGAGCTGGAGCAGTTTGCCAAAGAAGAATGGTGTAAAATTCCAGGAGAGCATTGTAAGAAACTCATTGATGGTTACCGGAAGCAATTGTTCACAGTTATTTTGGCTAAAGGTTGTGCAACCAAGTATTAGGCTAAGGCTATGTGCGCACTAGAGATGTGAAGTTTCTCGAGAAAATCTTCTCGAGAAACTTCTGGGAGTGAAAGATTTGCTGACCTCCGGAAAAAATCCGCGGCAAAACCGCATGCGGATTTGCCGCGGATTTACCGCGGATTTGCCGCGATTTTGCCGCGATTTTCCCGCGGGTGGTTCCCTGCGGATTTTTGCAGTCTGTACTGCAGAAATCCGCAGGATACCTGCGGATTTAATGGACATGTTCATTTTCTCAAGAAACTTTCTCGAGAAACTTTTCTCAAGAAACTTTCTTGAGAAAAATCCGCACCAGTGCGCACAGCTTTTTTTTTTTCTCATAGAATTTCATGGGAAATGTCTGCACAAAGATTGCAGACATTTCTCAAGAAATTTCCGCGGCAAATCCGCGGGTAAATCCGCGGGTATTTTGCTCTAGTGCGCACATAGCCTTAGGGTGCCAATACTTTTGTCTGACCATTTTTGGAGTTTTGTGTGAAATGTTCAATGATTTAATTTTTGTTTCATTCTCTTTTGTGTTTTTTCATTGCAAGCAAAACAAATGAAGATAATAATACCAAAGAATTTTTGATTGCAATCATTTTCAAGAAGAAACTGAGTATTATTTGACAGAATTGCAGGGGTGCCAATACTTTTGGCCAGCACTGTATCTCCAGTGGATATAATCATATTAATTGCAAGAGTTAGCAACATATGCCGGCGTCACACGGTACGATCTATCTTGCGATCGCACGAGCGATCATACCCGCCCCCGTCGTTTGTGCGTCATGGGCAATTAGTTGTCCGTGGCGCACAAAGTCGTTAACCCCCATCACACGCACTTACCTCCCAGACAACCTTGCTGTGGGCGGTGAACATCCTCTTCCTGAAGGGGGAGGGACGTTTGGCGTCACAGCGACGTCACACAGCCGGCGGCCAATAGTAGCGGAGGGGCAGAGATGAACGGGACGTAACATCCCGCCCACCTCCCTCCCTCCTCATTGCCGGCGGGACGCAGGTAAGCTGTGTTTGTCTTTCCCGGGGTGTCACACGGAGCGATGTGTGCTGCCTCGTGAACGATGAACAACCGTAGCACAGAAGGAGGACCGATATTTTGAAAATGAACGACGTGTCAACGAGCAACGATAAGGTGAGTATTTTTGCTCGTTCAGTCGTTTGGAGGTGTCACATGGTATGACATCTCTAACGATGTCGGATGTGCGTCACGAATTCCGTAACCCCGCTGACATATCGCACAATATATCGTACCTTGTGACGCCGGCAATAGTGTGTTATTTTGCATTGGTTGTATATGCAGTATAGAGTGCAAACCTGCGCCAGCCATATACTCTTTTTCATTGTATACCAATATATACTGATTTAGCTTTTTTTCTGTACTTTTTTCAGCTTTTTTCTGTACTTTATTTAATGTAATGCAAATACATTTCTATGAGGGGTACATAAGTCTCTCATAACTAATGTGCAATTAAATGTATATGGACAGCTTTTAGCATAGTGAGCACATTATACACTGTTAGAATTTCTCATTTTAGACTCTCAGGAAAATTAAACACATTTTTTTACTTAACCTTTGGATGTACATAAAATTGTAATGAATTGTGATTTCAATGATTGTTTGGCAAGAAGGTATACAGAACTTTTATCTCTGTTTCTCTTCTCATTATAAAGTAAACATGAAACCATTGAGTTTCCAGCTGTTGCTATTTTTTTGTTATTCATCAAGACCAATAGTTGTCAATGGCAGCCATTAATATTAGGTAGTCATATTCAGAGAATTTACAATTTTTGAGCTCTAAGCTTAATTGAGAATGTAGAATATTTTGGCGTCCCTTAACTATCACTCAGTCTCTGCCAGGAGAAAAATTTTCCTCTTAGACCCTATTATAGCTTCTCATACACCCAGATCAGATCTCATACTTTGCACTGATGAAGAGCAGTCACCCCGAAACACCATGTCTGCAAATTAAGGTTCTGATCTGGCATAAATCATAAGTCATATGACAAGACTCATTAAAGGGCCACTATTGACTGTTAGGATTGCTACTTCCAATAGGTGGCACTAGAGTTAAGCGGGCTTTACACGCTACGACATTGCTAGCAATTGCTAGCAATATCGAGCGTGTAAGCACCCGACCCCGTCATGGATGCGATATCGTGTGATCGCTGCCGCAGCGAACATTATTGCTGCGGCAGCGTCAGACGCACTTAACTGGTCGGCGTCGTTGCTGTGACTGCCGAACAATCCCTCCTTCAAGGGGGAGGGACGTTCGTCATCACAGCAACGTCACCATGACGTCACTAAGCGGCCGGCCAATCAAAGCGGAGGGGCGGAGATGAGCGGAACGTAACATCCCGCCCACCTCCTTCCTTCTGCATAGCCGGCGGCATGTAAGGAGACGCTCCTCGCTCCTGCGGTGTCACACACAGCGATGTGTGCTGCCGCAGGAGCGACGAACCACATTGATAATCAACCATTACTGATTTTTGGTTTTGGGACGACCTCTCCATGGTGAACGATTTTCACCATTTTTGAGGTCGCTTAAGGTCGCTGGTAAGTATCACACGCTGCGATATCGTTAATGACGCCGGATATGCGTCACTAACAACGTGACCCCGACGATAAAACATTAATGATATCGTAGCGTGTAAAGCCCCATTTAGTCTCCTTCCTCCCTGAATAGACAATTAACTATTAAGAAATACCATTTGGGATTAGAAGAGGATGTCTTGCAATTTTAGAACAATAAATTAAAAATTGCAGTATGTGCCCACGCTGCGGAAAATGCGCGGATTTTGCCGTGGATTTCTCGCGGAAAAGCCGCGGATATTTCAGAAATCTGCAGCACAGCTACTCCCCAGCCATTTCTATGGCATTTGGGAAATGCTGTGCCCACGCTGCGGATTTTTCCGCAGCGGAAATCGTGCGGATTTTCGTGCGGAAACATCTGCAGCATGTCAATTATTATTGCGGATTTTCATGCGGATTTTGCCTATTCAATTGAATTAAAAAAAAATGCAAAATCCGCGTCAAATCCGCGTCAAATCCGCATCAAATCCGCACCTATGAAAAGGTGCGGATTCCGGGGGAAAGCTGCGGATTTTGATGTAGAAAAATCCGCAGATAGAGTCCCGTGGGCACATAGCCTCAGGCTATATGCCCACGCTGTGGACAATGCACGGATTTCTCACGGAAAAGCTGCGGATTTTCCAGAAATCTGCAGCACAGCTACTCCCCAGCCATTTCTATGGAATTTGGGAAATGCTGTGCCCACGCTGTGGATTTTTCCGCAGCGGAAATCGTGCAGATTTTCATGTGAAAAATCTGCAGCATGTCAATTATTGTTGCAGATTTTCGTGTGGATTTTGCCTATTCAATTGAATTAAAAAAAAAAAATCGCAAAATCTGCGTCAAATCCGCATCAAATCCGCACCTATGAAAAGGTGCGGATTCCGCGGGAAAGCTGCAGATTTTGATGCAGAAAAATCCGCAGATACAAAGTCCCGTGGGCACATAGCCTAAGTGTTTATAAGCATGTGAATCTTCTCAGCATACATATACACCAATCTTTGAATTTAAAAAACAAGTTTTCTGTAATTGTGCAGCTAATGTACTGTGGCTAGTTAATGAGCTAAAAAATACTACCAAATCAAGTATAATCATAAGAAAACACACCTCATACTACTTGCCAAAAAAGTGAAAACATGCCTCATTTCAAACACGTGTTTTCTCAAATATATAGCTTTTAAGTTGTTCATATTTTAATTATTCATATTTCCAAACATTAATCGCTTTTACATTTTGCTTGTATAATAACAGTTTATTGTATATGGCAGCTACTATTAACAAAATTAAATTTCATTTTTTTAGATGGTATCAACTTCAATTGTAGAAAAATGAAAATGTAAATCTCAAAAAATATATAAAGGTTGTATTAAGACTTTTTCTTATGTGAAGAGCTGTGGCTAGGACAGTGAAACCTTGAACTTTTCTAACTTACACAGACATAGATCGAATGAATTTGTACAAAATAAATTGCAACGTAGCTGTTTTTCTTTTCAACAACTTTACTACACTGGATTTTGGTGTACTGTCAGACACTAAACGCATTCTGACCGGTATTTTTAGATTTGTCGGATACATAGATATTGCTGCTGATACTTTAACTTTCTCAGTGGGGTGATCTCGAGAAATAGCTGTAATTTAAAGTCATAAATTACAGGTGATAGCTACTGTACATACCCTTATAAGCTGAAGTTGGCTTCCAACAACAGTCCTGGGTATTGGAGAAATTGTCACAGAGCATTGAGTCACAATAAAGTGCTCAAATGTGAACTGTGTAATAGAAATGAGCTCTTGGTGTCGACCATACCATTAGATGTTTATATATAAGCAGTAAAGCTTCAGTTGGGTTATCTAGATAAGACAATGGATAATAGACCAATGAAATAGATTAAAAGGTATTTTCTTCTTTCAAGACATATAACCCTTATTTTTGGTTGCTACTTCTCCTGCCAAAACAACTTAGCAACTCGTCATGTGTGTACATAAAACAGTATGACAAAATCTCTGCCTGATGAACAAGAATAAAAATACACTGAGTGATTTTGTGTGGAAAAGGGTCAAGAAGACGTAATATGTCATATGTAATATGAGGGAACCTGCTTACGTTTGGTTCAGCGGTGGCAGCCAAACTTTAAATTACGATCATTTTAGGACCCAAACTTGACCTGAATCCCAATTGAAATCACTAATTGGTCAGTTTGGGTCTTCGCGCACTTGCAGCCAGCCATAAACAGATTGGGACGTGTAGGCAAGGTTTTTTCATTTTTGTTTTGGTGCACACTACATCTGCTTGTGCTGTTGTTACCCCCAGTGTGAGCCATTCATTCACTGCAAGTGGCTCACACTGGACTGAGTGTACTTGAGCACAGCCATGCTCGTGCAAGTAGTGCTCATCTGTGAAGCACCCGAATTCCGAATCCGAACTAAGCTTATTATATAAACTCTGTGTTTGGTACAAACACTAAACATCGGTCCTCGTGTTCACTCATCTTAGATAAAATGACCAAAAAGTTCCACTTATCATTTCCTTTAACAACAAAAATTTAACAACAGGAGTAGGAAAAGTGTAACAAAAACAGGACTCCAATGCTAAAATAGTGAAATACTTCACTATCTGTCAATGACCAAAATATTTCTCTATAAAACAACATTTTGCGAATACTAACTTAATTGAATTCTCTTTTTGAATAGTGTTAACAAATAACACCTCTTCTACATTTGTATGATGCAATTACCTTTAACTTCCAAAATTCAGTCATTTAATGCAGAATATAAAATCTGACTATCAACAACATTTTTTTTTTTTTACTATCTAACCACATATTTAAATCAGAACTTAACATACTTATTATTGTAAATCAACTTTTAATAATGATGTGTTTTAAATTCTTTATTATGCCTATATTAAATTAGGCAATGAAACTTTTCTAATACTATTCTAATTTCTAATACTATTAAAGGGAACCAATCATCAGGATTTTCCTATATAACCTAAAGCCAGTGCTATACTGGCACTATCAGGATCATATATTCATAGTTATCCCCTCCCTCTGTTAGAATTAGCATAAGTATTATACAAACAATTCACTTTGTCTCTTGCAGGACCTGTGTAAGGTTATACCCATGTGACCAGAAGGGTGGGGCCTCAGCTAATACAGCTGGATACCAGGTCACATGGGTATGACCTCACACAGGTTCTGCATCAAAGTGAATCGTTTGTATAATACTTATGCTAATTCTAACAGGAGGAGGGGATAACTATGAATATATGATCTGCTCCTTTGCTGCTGTCTTTCAACAAGCAGCTAATTTTATAAACTTTACTTTCTTGGCTTTCAAAACCTATACATCCGAGCTGACCACTACAGGTATGTAGAGAAACAGCTTGATAGTGTCAGTATAGCACTGGCTTTAGGTTTTATATGAAAATCCTGATGATTAGTTTCCTTTAATATAAGGTATTGCCTGCAAATGCCCTTTTTTGAGCATTTGAACAGCAAAGTGGCTCAGGGCTCTTTCTTTGCAGTACTTTGGTCCTAGGTTTAAATCCCACCAAGGACAAAATTCTTCAAAATGCTTCTATGTGATACCTCCAATTACCACTCACAGTCCGAACTCTTTCTGATAGGGAATTTAGATAGTGAGCCCCAATGGGGACAGTGATATCTGTAAAGGGCTGCAGAGTGCACTTTTATATATGGTCAATAGAGGTGAGCAGATTGATTCATGGAAGATCGAGTTTGAGTTTAATTTTCCAAAACTCTCAGTTTCATGCAAATTGGAACTTTTTAGAGATTAGATTTGCAGTTCACATAAAAAAGGTTTTTGAACAGGAAAGTATGGATGCTAAATTTAATATTCAATTTCTCCCGAGTGCGTTGATACCCTCTATGTGGTCAGAAACTACTGTTTAGGTACCTGGCAAGGTTTGGAAAGGGAGGAGCACTTTGTTATCTTGTAGAGTGCATTTTTTGGCTGTAATAGATTGCAGATGCCATGTCATATTTGGAGAAGCAGTAACATGCCAAAAACAGCAGCAGCTCCAAACAAATTATTCTTATTTAGAAAATAAGGAACTTATCTAAGGATGTAATGCCTGTTTTGGACCCACCGGAGTGACACAAGATGTTATAATATTATTATGTGAAAAATGAACAGTTTTGTTTTTTTTCCAGGAAAATATTGCTTTAGCCCCACATTTTTTTCTTTAATTAAGGTAACATGTAAGGATGAGTGATCCTGAACTGTAAAGTTTGAGGTCCGTACCAGACACTGGGTGTTTGTGGCTTGAACTAGAACACAGACTTTTAAAAAAAAGTTTTTCTACAAGTTTGGAGTTTAGGTGCTAATAAAGTGTGAAGAAAGGCTACAACACAGCCAATCAACAAGCTTTATTGGATGGTGACGATGCCTGTATGTTGCTGTGAACATAACCAGCATAGTTAAAACAGACAACTGTAAGCTAGAGCCCTCAGCTGTCAGGTTTATCTTGGCCCACTATCAAGAATAGAAGGTATACCAAGCCATTTTTTAAAATGATTTAAATAAATACTTTGAAAAAATAACATGGGCTCCACACTATTTTTCATAACCAGCCAAGGTAAAGCAGACAGCTGGGGGTTGGTATTATCAGGCTGGGAAGGCCCATAGTTATTTGGCTTCTCCCAGCCTAAAAAAGCAACCTGCAACTGCACCAGAAGTGGCATATCCATTAGATGAGCCAATTTTGGCACTTTGCCTGATTCTTCCCAATTACCCTGGTGCAGTGGCAATCGGGGTAATACTTTTAGGTTTGATGTCAGCTGTGAATTGAGAGCTAGCATCAACCCCAGGGGTTAGTAATTGATAAACATCTACTAGTCACCCCCATTACTAACCCAGCAAGAGTAGAGTTAAAAAACACATGCAGGAAAATTTTTTATTTGAATAAAGACTTCCCCACACTCTCTTGTTCACCAATTTCTTAATAAAAAAAAACCTTGAAATTCACTGAAATTCCATGGTGTAATGTCCCATGATGCCTATGAAGCTTCATTATGAGAACATTCTTCGAACGAGGCTCTATAGGAATCTATGGGAGTCATGGAACATTACACCTTGGGAAAACATAGGAACTTCAAGGATTTATTTTTAGGTAATAAGTTGATGAATGAGGGAGCAAAGGGGAGAATTTATTCCCCAATTAGATTACATTGGTTCTTAGAGGGGTTTTTTAAATCAATAAATTGGTGAACAATGGAGTGTACACTTAAATAAACTATTTTTTTCTTCTGTGTATGTGTTTTTTAAATCTACACCTGCCTGGGTAGCAATGGGCGTGTCTGATAGATGCCTATCCATTACTAACTCCTGGGCATGATGGTAGCTGTCAATTTGCAGATGACATCAACCCCAAAAGTATTGCTACTGCACAAGGGCAATCGGAAAGAGCCAAGCAAAGCATCAGAATTGGCACATCCAATGATTGTGCCATAACCATAAATGTAGACTGGGAGGGGTCAAATAATCATGAGCCTCCCAGCCTGATAATGCTAGCCCCCAGCTGTCTGTTTCACCTTGGCTGGTTATCAAAAATAGGGCGGAACCCATGCAGTTATTTTAAACTATTTGTTTAAATAATTTAAAAAAACAGCTGGGATCACCTCTATTTTTGAAAACCAGTCAAGGTTAGGCAGACAGCTGAGACTTGCTGCGAACAGTTATCTGCTTTGTCTCCGCTGGTTATCAAAAATAGGCAAGTTACCAAGTCATTTTTTTTTGTTCTTTATCCACATTTGTTTGCAGGATAATTGCCCCCATTCATTTTGCTTCCTTTTTCAGCCCCATATTCCTTACAATGAAAATTTAAACAGCCATTTTACAGAACAGAAGTCTTCCATGACTTTTATTGGGTTCAGGGTTCAGGGTCAAGTCTGGGTCCCCATCCATACTTTTAACTAAAGTCTGGCCGAACCAGGAGAACCCGAACTTCCACGGGTCTACTCATCCTTAGTAACAGGTGAAAATGTGTCTCAATTTGTTGTGCATTTTTTCCTGACGACTCCAACACCCCAAACATGATTTGATACTAATGTTTAGGCTGGAGTCACACTTGCATGTGACTGACGCAAGGAACACATCACAAATTCTGGACCGGTGGCTCTCCTGAAGTAGCCTGACAGCTTCATGTATTTCTTTGCAGCTGACACACTTCTGTCAAGAGAGCCACTGGCCAATCAGGGCAATGTGATGCGATCCTTGAGCGAGTCACGCGCAAATACAGCCTTAGACATGCACAGGGGCTCAGTAGAGAAGGAGTGCTATTTATCTTTTGACACACAATTTAGGTTGGAATAGGCAGTCGATTCCATATTGCATTGGAAAAAAATGCTACTGAGGTACGAAAAAAAACAACCCCCAAATCAATCCCATTTGGCAAACTACACTCCTCAAGGAATTCATCTAGGGGTTTATAAAGCATCTTAAACCCACAGGTGATTCAATGAATTTATAACACTTGTACCCAAACCCCAAATATGTTTCCATTAAAATGTTGCTTTAGACCAATTTGTATTCTGAAAAGGTTAAAAGAAGAAAATTGTTACCACTGTTTTCAACACAATCTCTACTGAGTATGTCTATACCCCAAATGTGGGTGGAAGCTACTGCTTGGGCGCACGGCAAATCTCAGAAAGGATGTAGAGCTATTTTGGAGTTCAGATTTTGCTGGAGTAATGTGGGTTTCATGTCACATTGGCAGGGTTCCTGAGTTGCCAGGACAGTGGAACCCCCTAAAGTGACCCAATTTAACAAACTACTGATTTGATTTTTTCTATATTTGAAAAATCTGCTGTTAGCATATAAAGACTAATAATCATTTCTACTTTGCTACAAATTCAACCTGTTCACAGAAACCTAAAGGATACTGCTCCAAGTCCCCGAATTAGCACTGCAGCCAGCTGCTAATGATAATTAAAATACTAATTAGCTGCTTTCATAGCAACTTTATGCCCAATGCTGTTTAAAGTAGTTACACATTTTATTAAAAGCCAATTGCTGCTTTGGCTCTTAAACAGAGTCCAAGAATTTGAGTCTGTGTGAGACTGTGCCGTTTCATAGGCATTTACAAAGCCTGGCAGAACATACAATTTTCCCTGCTGGTTACAGCGAGCCTCTTCCTTTAAAGCCAAATATATGGGTCATTGGCTGGCACTGTGGGATGTGCCCGGTAATGACACTGATGGCATAATTATCATCTTTTAAAGCGTAGAAAAAATACACTAGGAAAATGTGAATCACTGGTTTGTTAAAAGAAAATCTTATCGTATAATAATAATACATTTTCTTTTTTGGCACGGTTTACCTGTAATTATAAATGGGAATTACGCATGCAAATGCTGCTAAAAAGGGTTCAGATGAGGCTGAAAGTTTGGTACATCTGTAAGAGTAGCATCACTAATAATATCTTTAGAGGATAAAAATGGGGTAGTATAAAAATTGAGAACAGACTTGTTTTTATTCCATATTTTAATCTCCAATAAAGCGAGTGCATACAATAGATAAGAGAGGAATCTGATCTATAGGCCAGAGTCACACTTGCGAGTCTCGCATCGGCATCACCTGGCACGGCCGCACATTCTCCGGACAGGAGCGTCTTAGCTGCATAGAAATACATGCAGCCGACTCGCTCCTGTCAGGAGAGTGTGCGGCCGTGCCAGGTGATGCCGATGTGAGACTCGAGTGAGATACGCGCAGGTGTGATTCTGGCCTTACTAAAACAGTACGTGTTTCTATTATTAAGCCTCTGAGGTCACTCCATGCCATAACTCACCACTTAATGACATATGGACACTTAGCAATGATAAATCGGGGCTTTGGTCTACATTATCTGTTTTTTTTCTGGAATAATTTGCTCCTTTCAGTCACTTTATTTTCAATAAGGTTTTCAACTTTTTGTGCATAAACTAGCTAAAAAATAAGAACATTTTTAATTTTACATCAAATTTTTCAACTGTGTCCGCCCTTTTGAAGAAAAATCATCAGCAAGTATCACAAGTTAAAAAAATAAAAGTGAATTCAATAAATTGCAAATGATAAATCAGGTCCAAAGTTTTTAGTGATCTATTCTATGGAGCTGTACGCACTCTTTGTATGCTAATATTGCTACATTTTTGCAATATTGAAATATGGAGGTTTTCTTCCTTAAAAGCAATAGCTTCATAAGACCTCATTCACACTTCCTTCAGTAATTAATCCATGTTTTTCGTCTATTTTTATAAACTTAATCCAAACATGTGAATGAGGCACGGAAGTGTGAAATGACATCTAACGAAACATGTGACCATTTTTTCTTGTCACATTCTATATAAATCCAGAGAGGAAAAAAATCCCTGTATTCCTCTGAATAAAATCGGAACTGGGCCTCGTTTACACATTTGAAGTTTTATATGCAAAGTAGAGGAAAGGGTTAACCCGCGCTGCCATGTGAAATGAGGAGATCACTCAGGAATATATTTGTGATGTAATTTTTCAACGCATTTCAGAGTCTTGAAGACTCCTTCTGCAGTAATCAAAATCACTGATGTACATCTTGTATGTCAGTGATTTTGATTCCTGAAGAAAGAGTTCTCAAGACTGAAACGCTTTGAAAAATAAAATCACGAATATATTCCCGAGTGATCTCATTTCACACGGCACCGCAGGTTAACCCTTTCCTTCTACTTTGTGTATAATTATTCATCTTCAGGGTCTGCAGCAGCCATGATGGTATTGATTTATTGCTCCTAAAGTAGTTTGACTCTTACAACTACTCCAGGTGAGTGATTCCATTTTTTTTTGTTCTGGTACCACCAGAATAAGACCCTATTTGCACCTCTGTCTTTTCCAGCAAATTTTTATTGTATACATTTGAATTTTTCGCAGATTAAACAAGTATAGAAATTCATGTTCGAGTGATTGTGTGCAAAAATAAAAGACAATCCAAAAAAAAAGAAGCTTGCCATCAGTCCAGTCATCAGTTGTCTCCCTGCCTTTAATGCAGGCTAAGGCTAGGTTCGCACACTGCGTCTTTTTGACGCTGCGTTTTTGTGCGTTTTTGGCCGCTAAAAACGCACAAAAACGCACCTGCGTCGAAAAAACGCATCAAAAAATGCACGCGTTTTTACCGCGATTTGGTGCGTTTTTGGCTGCGTTTTGCTGCGTTTTTGATCTCTGCATTTTGCTGCGTTTTTCAAATGCATTGCATGGGCGGAAAACGCAGAAAAACGCAGGAAAGAACTGACATGTCCATTTTTTTTTTTTACTCAAAAAATGCATGTAAAAAAACAGATGTGTGCGGACAGCAAAAATGAAAACTCATAGACTTTGCTGGGGAAGCAAAGTCCTGCAGTTTTAAGGCCAAAAACGCACCCGAAAAACGCGCAAAAACGCCGCAAAAAATGCACTGTGCGCACATAGCCTAAGTATGTAAGCTTTCCCTGCAGATGAAGGTTGAATTATTGAGCCTTCATCTGCCCCTAACAGCCGCCGGTGGAGCAGCACTCCACTCACTGCTAGTAACCTCTTAAATGCCACTGTCGATCTTTGACAGTGGCATTCAATGCAAGCTGGCGGGGGGGTGCTTTCTTCTGACCCCTCATTTGCATGCTCATCAAGTGATCACGAGATATCAATGTGGTGCCATAAGAGCAAGAGGTTAGCTGATGACCCCTGTGTCTGTCATCTCAGTACACATATGAAAGCCAGCCTGGCGTTCTTATAAGACTGTGATTTCTTCTATATACAGCAATGCTATGGCATTGCTCTGTATAGATCAAGGATTCAAACTAAAAAGTCAAATCAACCTTATTTTGCCACATTAAAAATAAAGAAATGAAAAAAAAATACACTTATTTGGTATCACTGTGTTTGTAAAAGCCCAATGTATCAAAATATTAACTAAGTTATTCCGATTCAAAACAGCATTATGAGAAAAAAATACCCCACCAGAACTGCAGTTTTGTGGACACTAACAACAGAAAAAAATGTAATAACAGGCGATCAAAACACCATTTATATCCCAAAATAATATCAGTAAAAACATCAGGTCGGGGTGTAAAATCAAGCCCTCACACAGCCCCATATCCCAAAACTTGAAAATGTTACAGCCCCATATCCCAAAACTTGAAAATGTTACGGCTCTCAGAAAGTCATGACACAAGAAAGATTTTTTTTTTTTCCAAAATTTAAATAAAGCAAAAACAAAGCAAAAACTATACATGTGTGAATATCTACTTAATCATACGGACTGGAGAATGATACTGCCAGGACAGTTTTATGGTAAAATGAACTCTGTATATAAAAAATCCAAAAAAAAACAATTGCAGAATTTCACTTATTATTCCTATTTCGCCACACTTAGAATGTTTTATTCACTTAATATTACATCATATGATGGATGTTATCATTCAAACGTACAACTCATCCCACAAAAGACAAGCCCTCATGCGGCTAGATAAATAAAAATAATGGGTATTGGAATAACAGAAAGAAAAAAATGCAAAACGAAAAAACACAGAGTTCTTAACAGGTTAGGCTGAGGACAAATGAGCATATAAAAAATATGTTACGATTTTCCCTTAGACTTAAATAGAGGAGTATCATCCGTTTATGCGTTCACTCACAGAATGCTGCAATTTTTTCCTCACGTCAAATAGGGATGAGAAAAAGTCACAAATCTGCACTTTGTCATTGAATAACACTCATTGTATTATTAGATTGCACTAGTCCGATTTATATATTTGTGTGAGGGATTCCTTAAAGTGAATGGGTCTTTTTTTACAAAAACAGATGCGATGCTAAAGGTAAAAACAGATGCGAGGACCAAAAATGGATGAAAATTGAGTCAAACACATTAAAAAGTCTACAAAAATAAAAACAGATATCTGAATGAGACCTTATACAGAGATACAGTATGAGCCCATATTCTACTATGCCTGCCACTTTATGACTCTGCATTACCAACCACTTGAATAGCTGATAGCCAACTCCCTGTAGCTGCAGCCAGGGCTGGGTCGCACCATCACTGGCTGCTTAACCATACAGATCAATAGCATTCACAGCATCCTGAGGGTTCAGAGAGAAGGGTAGAATAATAAAGTGTTTGCTTGACAATTTCAAAAGAAACTTCCAGACGGATTCTGGCGCCAAGTGGATCTTCTTTATTAAAAATAAAATCTCACTACACAATGTGTATTTGGGCTCAAGGACCCCTTTTGAACTAACAGACATCTAAGATATCTAGGGCTTAAACATCATCTTAGTAGTGATTTATTTATTTTTTTTATTTTCATAGTCCAGTGGTATAAATTTCAGTGAAATACCTTTGGTATCAAACTGCTCACTACATATATTGACTAACAGAATATACAGATACACTAGCACAGGCACATCTGTCAAAAAGTATAGCCAACAAAAATGTGTTACACATAGCTTCCAACTGTCTCGGAGAACAGCTGGACAGTCCCGGATGTGGATCTCTGCACCACTGTCTCAGGTGGTCTGCCAAATACACCCCCCCTCTTTAACTCATCTTGTTATCCCGTGTTGCCACCATAACACTGAGTTGTTTAGCTCACGCAGCACTGCTACTCTATGTCCTCTCTGTTCTGTCCAGCCATAGCCTCTTCAGGTCTGTGAGTCTCAGGTGGGTTCTATTCTGATCCTCCTAAGCCTTGATCAACCGGGGAAGATTGCCACTTTGTTTAGCTCAGGAGCTTGCTTTCTGCTGCAGGCATATAGAGGAGTCTGAGGATAATGTAATTATATAGAGAATAGAGTCCACACTGCTGATTCTTTCATTGCACCTAGCGATCACATGATCACAAGGTCTCTGCTTCCCATGACAATCGTCCATCAAGATGTCTGTATTATAACATCACGGTCTCCAATGAAAAATAAGAATGTACGAAACTTCTCATGATGAACTTGACTGGGGCAAAACACATAAAGATGACAGATCAGCAAACTGAAATACAATGGGAATAAAAACTATTGTGCTTGATAAATTAGCTTGATCAGATAATTATTGGCATAGTTGTTTTGTATATATATATATATATATATATATATATATATGTTTGTTTTTTTGTTAACAATAAAGTTTTTGCTCCTCCTCTTAGTAGTTTCCACAAGTCATGTCCATGTAAAATTGGTCTAATGTATTCATGCAGTCTAAGACAGTAAGCTTATACTTCCAGGTTCTCACTGATACCTGTTGATTATAATTTGCTGTAATTTGTGATTTAGTATATTTACTACATGATGGCAAAGCAACACCCAGAATGATTATGCTAAAGAAACATAGGTCATTATTAATTCAGGCAGCACTTAGAATAATCCTACAGCTCAGACAATGATATAAACTACACTGCGAGTCAGCAAACTGCGATTAATGAATAAATAAACTCCACTGTTGCTGTAAACGTTAAATAACAGATATGCCTAGTTTTCTTTCATTTCCCTATTCAGATATGTTGTATGTTGTGCCCTGCTGAGACCTTAGGGGGATCGGGGATCAGAAGGTCTCAGTGTTTGGTTGATCGTAGCTCAATTGTAGAATCCGCTTATTGCTCATCCTGAGTGGGAGTGTATTTAATTCTATTCAGTACTGAAGGGGTTAAGGTCTCTTTTCTATCCTGCTGAGATCGACTTGTAGCTGTGAAATCTCAGCTGCAGTTGCTCCCTTCCACTCCTCACTCTTACCTATGCTGGATACAGCTCATTCTATAACTGACCATTTTGAAGAACCTGGGTTCTGGAGAAGCTGAGGTATTGTTTCTGTTGCAGCTGAG